>NW_016107323.1:9447786-9451123 GCF_001604975.1 Cebus imitator
AAAAAAAAAAAAAAAAAAAAAAAAAAAAAAAAAAAAAAAAAAAAAAAAAAAAAAAAAAAAACAAAAACAGAACAAAAAGCAAAAAACAGCAGCTTAAAACAACTGTTTTATGTGCTTATAATTCTGTGGGTCAGCATTTTGGGTTGGGCTCTGCTGGGCAGTTCTGCTGGTCCTGACTGGGGTCATTCATGTGGCTGCAGGCGTCTGGAGGTTTGACTGTGACTGGCTGGCCTCACTCGCATAGCTGGTGGTTGGAGCTGACTCCTGTCTGGGCCTTTCTCTCCACGTGGCCTCATCTACCCTCAGGGAGGCTAGCCCTGGCTTCTACGCATGGCCGCAGCAGTGTCCTAGGAAAGACTGGCAGGTGCATAAGGCCTAGGCTTGGATGGTCCACATTACTTATGCCGAATTTTATTGGTCAAAACAAAATGGGTGGAATCAGTTTGATTCCACCTTTGAAACAATGCAGAGGCTAGTGCAATGAGTCTCAAAGTAGGATCTAGGGATCCTTAGATGTCCCAAAGATTCTTAAAAAAAGGGACCGGTGAAGTTAAAACAATTTGTCACCTGAGTGCTGTGGCTAACGCCTGTAACCCCAGCACTTTTGGAGGCCGAGGCGGGTGGATCACAAGGTCAGGAGTTTGAGACCAGCCTGATACCCCCACATCTACTAAAAACACAAAAATTAGCTGGGCATGGTGGCACACGCCTGTAATCCTAGCTACTCAGGAGGCTGAGGCAGGATAATTGCTTGAACCCGGGAGGCGGATTGCAGTGAGCCAAGACTGCACCACCTCACTCCAGCCTGGGTGACAGCAAGATTCCGAATTAAAAAAAAAAAATTGTCATACTACTGTTAAGCCATCGTCCTTTTAAGTGTAGAATGGAGTTTTCCCAAGGTGTAATATATAATGTGATATTGCAAGAGACTGAATGCAGCAGATACTGTATGAGAATCTGTCTCCTATGAAGCCAAACATGGCAGACATTTACAGGAATGTAAAACCATTGTCCTTGCAATTTGTTTTGGAAAAATTTTTAGAGACAGGGTCTTGCTGTTGCCCAGGCTGGAGTGCAGTGGTACAATCATAGCTTACTGCAGACTTGAACTCCCAGGCTCAAGCCATCCCCTTGCCTCAGCCTCCCAAGTAGTCAGAACCACAGGTGCATACCATCAGGCTGGGCTTATATTTTTGTAGAGACAGGGTCTTGCTGTTGCCCAGGCTGATCTCAAACTCCTAGGCTCAGGCAACTCTCCTGCCTTAGCCTCCCAAAACACTGAGATTGTAAGTGTGAGCCACTGTCTGGCCCAAACTTGTTTTTAATAAGTTATTTATATAAACATGTCATTTAAAAATGTTTTAATAAATCTGTTTTAATATGGTGAATGTAAAGATGTAAATATCCCACGTAAACAAAATCTTCCAGATTTCTTGAGTCTTGCTTTGTCGCCCAAGCTGGAGTGCAGTGGTATGTCAGCTCATTGCAAACTCTGCCGCCCAGGTTCAAGCGATTCTCCTTCCTCAGCCTAATGAGTGGCTAGGATTATAGGCACCTGTCATCACTCCTCATTTTTTTCGTATTTTAGTAGAGATGGGGTTTCACCATGTTGGCCAGGCTGGTCTTGAATTCCTGACCTCAGGTGATCTGCCAGCTTTGGCCTCCCCAACTTGCTGGGATTACAGGGGTCAGCAACTGTGACCTTTTTTTTGGAGTGTCTGTCACCCTGGCTGGTGTGCAGTATAAATCACTGCAACCTGGATCTCCTAGGCTCAAGTCATCCTCTTGGCCCCCCTCCCAAAATGTGGGGGTCACAGGTGGAAGCCAGCGCACCCAGCCCATTTTTTCATCTATTGGCAGAAACCCAAGTTTGAGAACCCACTTATGAGAAGATGGGTACTCTCAAACATTATCAGAGTAAAGAATGTTTGGGACATCTGCCAAAATTAAGATGCACAAGTCTGGCAGTGTACAGTGGCATCTATCTATAATCCCCACACTCTGAGAGGCCTAAGTGAGAGGGTAGCTAGATCTCAGGAGTTGAACTAGCCGGGCAACAGGAATTGGGTATGTGGTAAATGTGCTCATGAACAGCCACTTCACCAGCCTGGGAAACAAAGCATGGCCTCATAATTATTGGAGAGGAGTTGAGAACTGGGCACATGGGGAAGAAATGGAAGTTTGTTGTCTGAGTAGTTGGTATTCTCTCATCCGTGTACAGTTTAGCACTGACTTCTTCAGGGATGAGTGGAAAAATGCTACTGCTTTAGATTGGTAGAGGGTAGGTGAAAAATTTATTAGCTAAGCATTAAAAACGAAATCTGAAGCCAAGAACACTGATGCAAAGCCAACAAACAAGCTCTCTTGTAGACACCACTCCCTTCCAAACCATTCTCTACAAAAGAAAACCACCAGGTGAGCTGGCATGGTCAAACCATACCTTCAGACAGATAAGAATTTTTTTTTTTTAAAACCAAAAATTTTCAAAAAACACACAAACAAAAGGTAATCAGTTATTTAATTAGATCATCAGGACATTTAAAATACCAATTTGTGAGGATAAATTCCATTTGTCAGGGCAAACACAGATCGCAGGTAGCCCTGGAGCTGAGGAATAGCTTTGATTTTTGGTAAAATTTGTGAGTCCACAGCTTTCTGATCAATCTTGCGCTGTTCTGTAATCTCGTATTTCTCTTTTTCTGTGTCGAAGATCTCACCTTCCTGGTGTCGAWGARGCTTTCGCAGCTTCTTCTTCTTGAAGTAAGCATSAGTAAGATGTTTTGGGATTTTTACATTGCTGATATCAATTTTGGYTGAGGTGGCAATGACAAATTTCTKGTGCGTTCTTYGYAGAGGAACTCGAYTGAGGACCAGAGGTCCAGTCACAAGTAATAAGCCACTAGCCAGCTGCTTCAGGAAAACCACCCTTTTGCCCCTGTGGCGTCCAGTGAGGATGATCAGAATGGTCCCGGGGGTGATGCTGGCTCGCAGTTTTCTCACGTGCTGACTGAAGGGTTTTTTGCCGTGGCTCAACAGCTTTCGAGGCACATCTTCAGTAGGATAATACCTAGGCTGGGGAGAGTCCATAGATCCAACTTATTTAAAATAAGCCATTCAGATTAGTAGAGGCAAGCTATGTCAGCCAAACTTTTGCTATAGCCTTTTAATTTATTTGAAAGCACAACACTGTATTCATACTATTCCATTTTTCTTTTTTTTTTTTTTTTGAGACGGAGTTTCGCTCGTTACCCAGGCTGGAGTGCAATGGCACGATCTTGGCTCACCGCAACCTCCGCCTCCTGGGTTCAGGCAATTCTCCTGCCTCAGCCGGGACTAC
>NW_016107323.1:9453813-9455104 GCF_001604975.1 Cebus imitator
GGGGTTTCACCATGTTGACCAGGATGGTCTCGATCTCTTGACCTCGTGATCCACCCGCCTCGGCCTCCCAAAGTGCTGGGATTACAGGCTTGTGCCACCACGCCCGGCCTCTGCTTAGATTTTAAACTTGGAAAGTCTAATGCTTCTGCATCCTCTGATTGCAAAACAGGACAGAAACATTTTTTTTTTTTTTTTTTGAGATGGAATCTTGCTGTTCATCAGGCTTGAGTGCAGTGACGCAATCTGGGCTCACTGCAACCTCCGCCTCTTTCAACCAATTCTGCCTCAGCCTCCCAATTAGCTGGGACTTCAGGCATGTGCCACCACACCTGGCTAATTTTTTGTATTTTTAGTAGAGACGAGGTTCTACCGTGTTAACCAGGATGTTCTTGATCTCCTGACCTTGTGATCTGCCCGCCTCGGCCTCCCCAAGTGCTGGGTTTACATGCACGAACCACTCTGCCCCACCGAAACCATTTAATGAATGAGCTGATGCTCAAGCAAACAAAACATCAAGCAAGTCACCTTTGTAATCTTGAGCAAAAACTAAACCTCAGAGATTACACATATGTGACATGCAACATTTTGCAGGTTACAGATACATGGCTTGTTTTCCAATTCAAGTAAAATGTGTTCCTATCCTCACCACTTCATCTGATCCTCACAGCAACAAGTCTTACTCCACTTCATCCACAAAGGAAAACAAATTGCACAAAACCAGACATTAGGACTGGCAGATTATTTACTGCAAAAATTAGACACCACGCAAGGGCCATTAAAGACATGACTACAAATAACTCACAATAACCTATTTCTAACTATACCATATCATTAGTGCACTCTCACTTTCACCACAAACGTGATCACTTAATAGGAAAATCAGTTCACAAGGCAACTGTCATCTTCCCTCTCATGCAATCATCTTCAACTGTGAAACCGTATGGTGTAACATGTTTGGAAATGTTCCCAAAATGAAAATTACAGAGCAAGTCCTGAGACTTGTGTTTTTGTGTGGTAAAGGGGACCAAGATACACTGTTCTAGTGAGAAATGTTCTATAGAACAGCTTATGTATTATTTCATTTAATCTCCATAGTAACACTTCGAGGTAAACTCTCATTCCCATTTTATCTTTTGAAATGGGAGTCTCCCTCTGTTGCCCAGGCTGAAGTGCAGTGGTGCAACCTCTGCTTTCTGGGTTCAAGCAATTCTTCTGCCTCAGCCTCTAACGCAGCCGAGAATACAAGCATGCAACTGGCTAATTTGTCTTTTTTTTTTTTTTTTTGAGACGG
>NW_016107323.1:9457644-9459027 GCF_001604975.1 Cebus imitator
AAAAAAAAAAAAAAAAAAAGAAAGAAAAGGCCAGGCTCAGTGGCTCACATCTGTAATCCCAGTACCCAGCACTTTGGGAAGCCAAGGCAAGTAGATCACTTGAGGTCAGGAGTCCAAGACCAGCCTGGCCAACATGGTGAAACCCCATCTCTACTAAAAATACAAAAATTAGCCGATCGTGTTGGCGGGTGCCTGTAATCCCAGCTACTTGGGAGGCTAAGGCAGGAGAATCACTTAAACCCAGGAGGTGGAGGTTGCAGTGAGCTGAGATCATGCCATTGCACTCCAGCCTGGGTGATAGAGCCAGACTCAGTCTCAAACAAACAAACAGACAAACAACAACAACAACAACAAAACAAAAATTAGCTGAGTGTGGTGGTTAGTGCTTGTAGTCCCAGCTACTTGGGAGGCTAAGGTGGGAGGACCACTTGAGCCCAGGAGGTTGGGGCTGCAGTGCAGTGAGTCCTAACCTTGCCACTGTCCTCCAGCCTCGCTTACAGAATGAGCCTCTGTCTCCAAAAAAGTAAAATTAAAGTGAGGATAACAACAGTAACTTCATAAGGTTGTTGGGAACATTAAATAATATACACAAAAGTACTGACAAGCATATTTGATGCAAGGTAAATCCTTTGTAAGTGTTAGCTCTTGTTATTGTCACCACCAACACCACAATCATCTCATCATCAACATCCTAGTTGTCAAGTATTCTGCTAAAGTTTATGCACAGGAGATAAGCAATATTGCATGCTATTTGACAAGAATAGTGCTGTGTGCCTTGCTTTCTCTCATTTAATTCTCTCAACAACCTGTGAATTATACTATTATGAGGAAACTGAGTCTCAAGGACTCACTTAAGTAGCTTGCTCACAGTCTCAAGTTAAATAACTTGCTCACAGCACAGATATGATTCCAAAGATTGCACTTTTTTTTTTTTTTTTTTTTTTGTAAATTTTGTCCAGTAATGGGTATAAGCAACAAAGACTGCACCATTAACCACTAGGTTGCAAAGATTAAAGAGATGATTAAGGAAGATACATGAGAGTTTTGCTCATGTTACAATTAAAAACAGGAATACTGATTATTTGGGCTGGGTGCGGTGGCTCGCCTGTAATCCCAGCACTTTGAGAGGCCGAGGAGGGCGGATCACAAGGTCAGGAGATCGAGACCATCCTGGCCAACATGGTGAAACTCCAACTCTACTAAAATACAAAAATTTGCTGGGCGTGGTGGCATGTGCCTGTAGTCCCAGCTACTAGGGAGGCTGAGGCAGGAGAATTGCTTGAACCCGGGAGGTGGAGGTTGCAGTGAGCTGAGGTCGTGCCACTGCACTCCAGCCTGGCACCTGGCGACAGAGCAAGACTCTGTCTCAAAAAAAAAGAAAAA
>NW_016107323.1:9461982-9463233 GCF_001604975.1 Cebus imitator
ACTTTTTTGTCTTTTTAGTAGAGATGGGTTTTCGTCATGTTGGCCATGCTCTTATCAAACTCCTGATCTCAGGTGATTCACCCATCTTGGCCTCCCAAAGTGCTGGGATTACAAGGCGTGAGCCACTGTGCCTGGTCTTTAAAAAAATTTTTTTTTTTGCAACAGGGTCTCACTCTGTTCCCCAGGCTGGAATGCAAGGTGAGATCATGGCTCACTGCAGCCTTGACCTCCTGGGTTCAAGCAATCCTCCCACCTCAGTCCCCTGGGCAGCTGGGAGTACAGTGCACACCACCATGCCGGGCTAATTTTTTTACATTTTTTGCAGAGATGGGAGTCTCACTATGTTGCCTCAGTTGTATTTTCTGCTTATTTGTTCGACAATAAATCTTTTTAAGTTTGGCCAACATAGTGAAACTCTGTCTTTGCTAAAAATACAAAAATTAGCCGGGCATGGTGGTGCACGCCTATAATTCCAGCTACTTGGGAGACTGAGGCATGAGAATCACTTGAATCTGGGAGGGAGAGGTTGCAGGGAGCCAAGATCATGCCACAGCACTCCAGCCTGGGACACACAGTGAGACTCTGTCTCAAAATAGTAATAATAATAAAAACTTTATACGTGTTATGCGTGTGAGCCTGTGTGTGGGATGAGTGTGTGTGTTTGTATATGTATAGAAAAGTGTGGAAAGACATACACCAAACCATTAACACTGCTGGAGGTTGGGATATGGAGGATGTATGCATTAAGAAACACAGAAAATTGCTATTAAATTACAGAATAATGTAATCTCTAAATTATTTATTTAGAGATTAATTCAGATAGTAGCCATTACATCATTTGAATTTCTTTTCAAAATTAAGATAGGGTTCTTGCTATGTTGCCCAGGCTAGTCTCAAACTCCTGGCCTCAAGAGATCCTCCCGTTAGCTACCATGCCCCATCATATAAACGAACATGCCAGGCACTACTCTGGGCATATAAAAATGGGAAGATGGGGCCAGGTGTGGTGGCTCACTCCTGTAATCCCAGCACTTTTGGAGGCTGAGATGAGTGAATCACCTGAGGTCAGAATTTAAGACCAGCCTGACCAACATGGAGACACCCAGTCCCTACTAAAAGTACCAAATTAGCCAGGCGTGGTGGCACATGCCTGTAATCCCAGCTACTCAGGAAGCTGAGACAGGAGAATCACCTGAATCCGGGAGACGGAAGTTGCAGTGAGCTGAGATTGTGCCACTGCACTGCAGCCTG
>NW_016107323.1:9463718-9465064 GCF_001604975.1 Cebus imitator
AAAGAAAAGAAAAAAGATCATTCATTCTAGCTGCAGAGTGTGCAGAATATAGGAAACACTGGGAAAGCAGTAGTTCCTGTACTCAAAGAGCTAATAGTGTACTTTGGAAAAGAGACAAATGATAGGCAGCTTTTATCGAGTGCTGACTTTGCTGGACACTGCTCTAAGTATTTCACAAACCTAGCCTATGGCAGGATTTTGATTCCTGTTTTACAGAGAAGGAAACAGACACAGAGGAGTCAAATAACTTGCTTATAGACACTCAGGCAGACAGATCAAGAACTTAATTGAGGCCAGGCACGATGGCTCACACCTGTAATCCCAGCACTTCGGGAGGCCAAGGTGGGCAGATCACCTGAGGTCAGGAGCTTGAGACCAGCCTGGCCAACATGGCGAAACCCCATCTCTAGTAAAAATACAAAAATATTAGCCGGGCTTGGTGGCGCATGCCTGTAGTCCCAGATACCTGGGAGGCTGAGGCAAGAGGCAAGAGAATTGGGAGGCTTGAACTCAGGAGGCGAAGGTCACAGTGAGCCTGTAACCTTCAAAAAGGTTGGTTTGTTTTTTTTTGCAGGCTACAAAACAAAAAACAGAAAACAATTAAGTTCTTTTTCTTTTTTTGACATGGAATTTCGTTCTTGTTGCCCAGGCTAGAGTGCAATGGCACCATCTTGGCTCACCGCAACCTCCGCCTCCCGGGTTCATGCGATTCTCCTGCCTCAGCCTCCTGAGTAGCTGGGATTACATGCTAATTTTGTATTTTTAGTAGAGATGGGGTTTCTTCATGTTGGCTAGGCTGGTCTCGAACTTCTGACCTCAGGTGATCTGCCTGCCTTGGCCTCCCATAGTGCTGGGATTACAGGCATGAACCATCTCGCCTGGAAAAAGAACTTAACTGAATGCTTCCCATATGATATAGGCTCTTAAGATTTATTAGTGTAGTGTGTTAGGTTTTAGGGATAGGTATCTTGGTGACCATCAGACCTGGACTAGAGAATCAGGTGAGGTTTCTATTACAGAGGAAGTGGCTTCTAGTCTGAAATCAGAGGCATAGAGTTGCTGTGGAGGAGAGTCAGGAAGAACCCTCTGGGGGAAAGAGAGCTGATTGTTTAAAGGCTCTAAGCTGGGAAAGAATATGGCATACTGAGAGGAGCTGAAAGTCATTCAGCATGGCTGGGTCATAGAGAATGAAGTGAGAAGTGGGGAGAGGGACTGGTGAAGTGAGTGGGGACCAGAGTTAAAAAACTCTGGGCTTGGCCAGACGAGGTGGCTCATACCTGTAATCTCAGCACTTTGGGAGGCCGAGACGGGTGGATCATCTGAGGTCAGGAGTTTGAGACCAGCCT
>NW_016107323.1:9466139-9467528 GCF_001604975.1 Cebus imitator
TTTATTTATTTATTTATTTATTTATTTTTAAAATTTTTATTTTTTTATTTTTTAAAAGATGGGGTTTCACCATGTTGGTCAGGCTGGTGTTGAACTCCCGACCTCAGGTGATCCGCCTGCCTTGGCCTCCAAAGTGCTTGGATTACAGGCGTGAGCCACCATGCCCGGCCTGCCCAGGCTAGTCTTGAACTCTTTGGGTTCAAGCAATCCTCCCACCTGCGAGTCCCAAAGCACTGGGATTACAGATGTGAGCCACCACATGGGGTGGGGGGTGGGGGAAGGGGATAAACCTTTTTATTTCTGGACTTCATTCTAAAAGCAAGGAGAAGCCATTGACAAATTCAATGCAGGAATTGACTAATTTTGAAGTTGTTTTTTTTTTTTTTTTTGAGATGGAGTCTTGCTCTGTCACCCAGGCTGGAGTGCAGTGGTGCCATCTTGGCTCACTGCAACCTTTGCCTCCTGGGTTCGAGCAATTCTCTCGCCTCAGCCTCCCAAGTAATTGGGACTACAGGTGCCTGCCACTGAAGCCGGCTAATTTTTGTATTTTTAGTAGAGACTGGATCTCACCACGTTGGCCAGGCTGGTCTCAAATTCCTGACCTCAGATGATCCACCCACCTTGGCCTCCCAAAGTGCTGGGATTACAGGAGGGAGCTAATGTGCTTGGCCTTGTTTTGTAGTTTAGATTACTCTGGCTACTATGTGCAGATTGGATTAGGAAGTTTAGGCCTGCAGGCCTGAGATCAGTTAAATGTTGCTCGTCATCTAGGTGGCCAGGATTCAGGGAGAGGGACAATGCTTGTTGAATGGCTATTATGTGAATTAAACTGGCATATATTAAAGGTGATCTTTGTCAGGAGCATTAGTGCTGAAGCAGTTAGCACACAGTATGAGAGTCATTCGTATATGAATTAAATGGGCAAGCATTAAACAAATGAGGATTCTGGAGCTATATAGACATGGGTTAAACTTATGGCGCTGCCATTCGCTAAATCTGTGACCTTTATTTATTTTTGAAAAGTAGTTTAGCTCTGTTGCCCAGGATGGAGTGCAGTGGTGCGATCTGGGCTCACTACAACCTCTGCCTGTCGGGTCAAGCAATTCTCCCACCTCAGCCTCCCGAGTAGCTGGGACTACGGGTGTGCACCACCAATCTCCACTAATCTTATTTTTATTTATTTATTATTTATTTATTTATTTATTTATTTTTTGAGACGGAGTTTCACTCATGTTACCCAGGCTGGAGTGCAATGGCGCGATCTCGGCTCACCGCAACCTCCTCCTCCTGGGTTCAGGCAATTCTCCTGCCTCAGCCTCCTGAGTCGCTGGGATTACAGGCACGCACCACCATGCCCAGCTAATTTTTTGTATTTTCGGTAGAGACGGG
>NW_016107323.1:9468128-9473801 GCF_001604975.1 Cebus imitator
TTTTTAAGGCAGGGTCTCGCCCTGTCGCCCAGGCGGAAGAGCAGTGGTGTGATCACAACTCACTATAGCCCCGACTTCCCGGGCTCAAGTGATCCTCCCGCCGCAGCCTCCACGCCAGGTTAGTTTTTTTGTATTTTTTTGTAGAGTAGATGAGGTCTCGCTTTGTTGCCCAAGCTGGCCTTGAACTCCTGGGCTCAAGCGATCCTCCTGCCGCAGCCTCCCAAAATGTTGGGATTGTGGGCCTGAGCCACCGCGCCGGGCCTACTATTTTTATCTTATAGAAACAAAAGAACGGGGGAAACTGAGGCTGGGAGACAGTAAGTAATTTCCCTAAGGTTCCACAGCTATTGAGTGGAGCCGCGATTTGTGGAACGAAATGAATGAAATCGATGTGGCAGCGGGCCCGAACGCGCCGGGTCGGTGAAGCGGCGTAGAGGCGGAGCGCGCAGCTCACACCCGGCGGCCGCGGTTTCCAGGAGGAAACGAGGGTGCTTTGGTCACTGCGCGTGGCGCCTCCGCGGAGACCCCGCGCTGCCATTCTCGGCCACTGCTCAGTCCTCGGCTGACAGGAAGCAGGAAGTGGCGGCGGGCGTCGCGAGCGGTGACATCACGGGGCGACGGCGGCGAAGGGCGGGGGCGGAGGAGGAGCGAGCCGGGCCGGGGGGCGGCTGCACAGTCTCCGGGATCCCCAGGCCTGGAGGGGGGGGTCTGTGCGCGGCCGGCTGGCTCTGCCTCGCGTCCGGTCCCGAGCGGGCCTCCCTCGGGCCAGCCCGATGTGACCGAGCCCAGTGGAGCCTGAGCAAGGAGCGGGTCCGTCGCGGAGCCGGAGGGCGGGAGGAACATGACATCGCGGAGGTGAGGAGCCCCGAGGGGCCCGGCCCGGGCCTCGGCCCGGCCCCCGTCGCGCTCGGTCAGCCCCGTCCGGAAGGGGGCGCCCCGGCCGGGCTTCGGACTGCCGTCCCGGATCGGGTTGGGGGCAGTTCCCTTCTCGTCCCCTCGCCCTCCCGGGGCCGGGGGCTGGCCCCGCCGCGCCCCCACCCCTCGGGTCCCCATTCATTTCCTGCCTCCCCGAGTTCCGGCTGCGGCAGCCCAGGGGATGCCCGTCAGGCCCCGGGCAGGTAGAGCCGCCGAAGGAACCACGGGCGCCAGCGGCCCGGCTCAGCGCCGCATTCCTGACCCATTGCCTCATGAGAATTGCCTCATGGTGATTCCGAAATAACCCTGCTCACTTGGGGAGGCTCCTTGGGACATGAGAGCGGAGTTGCGTGGGGCCGGACCCTTAGTGGTCTAGCCGTTTTGGGTCACTGTGCCACTTGCGTGCATTTGGGGACTTTACGCAGGACCCCTGACGCTTTTACATGCCCCTTTGTGTCTTCTTTTTCTCCCACCCCTCACGTGCCAGAAATGGAAAAACTGACTGTATGTGCAGCCACTAGAAGTATTTCCTTCCTCTGCGATCTTCGCTTTGGGAGATGGAAAGGAAGGGAGCCACGTCTCGTTATTTAATCCTTCACTGCAACCGTAAAGTCAGGTCACTTTACTGGTACCCGTTTTATGGATGAGGAAACCGAGGCCCAGAAGTTACGTGCTGTAAATGACAAGATTTGAAACTAAGGAGGGTTAGTGAGTTAATGAGATCCTTTGAAAGGTCAGGGTAAATACTACTACTAATAGCTAACATTTGCTTAGTTCTGACGGCCCTATCAGATGGCTATTATCCTCATTGTAAAGATGAGTAAACCGAGATTCAAAGGTTAAGCAAATTGCCTCACAGCAAGTAGGTGGTGGAGACAGAATCCCTACCTTTAATCAGTATGTTGCTTCTATTATTTTGTAACTATTGCTAACCATTTGTAAGCCTTAATTTTGTTGTCAAACAGTAGTATGACCTGTTGTTTTCAGATAATGATCCTGCTATTTCGTATGGTCACTGTATATACTACTCACACTTAAGACCCATTATCTATTCTTTTCCGTGGTTGTTCAATTATGGTCACTGTCTTAGACATTTAAAAAAACGATTCAAGCTATTGGGGCTATTTGAATGAGACTTTTCAGAATATTAGGAATGTCTCCTCCAGACACACCTGCCATATTATTCACACATGGATCTGGAGTTTAAAAAGGGGAGGAAAAAGAAAACTGAGAACTGGTAGAAAGTGAGTGACTTGGACAGGTCTGTTGGCAAGTGTTTACAGATCTGGGTAATATATAACTGCATTTCAACAGAACAGTGTATAGCCTCAAATGTTCTAATTCTTTAGGGAGCTTTTAAATAAAACAGTTGTCTATTCTTTAATCTGTCAAATAGTCATTGAGCCTTTTGTTCTGGTGTCTGCTCTTCCAGACAAGTAAGGATCTGCTGCTTTAGGAGACAAAAAGAAAGGGGGTTGGGGTTGGGAAAAGGTCTGGGGAGTAATAGACCCTGCATTGTCCAGTTTGTTGGTTTAGAAGCAGAGAAGTGTGGGCATAGTCAAAGCAGCGAGTAAGTGGTAAAGATGACAGTTTGAAAATGGAGCAATGACTTCTCCCCTCCAGCTCTGATATTGTGCACCGCCCAAAAAGCCAGATTATGAACATAATACACATAATTTTGAATGATTTTTTTTTTTTTGGATTGTGAGTCTGTTTTATTGTGAGCCTTAATAAGGTATAAATGACATATAATAAATTGCATATATTTAAATGTACAATTTCATCAGTTTTGACGTACATATACACTTGGGAAACCACCACCACAGTCAAGATAATGAACACATCTACCACCCCTTGTGATTTTGCCTCGTGTTCTTTATAATCCCTCCTTTGTTCTTAGGCAGCCACTGTTCTGCCTTCTGTCACTATATATTAGTTTGCATTTCCTAGAATTTTATTTTTAAAAAATTTTAAAATTGTTTGAATAGAGATGGGATCTTGCTGTGTTGCCCACGGCAGTCTCAAACTCGTTTGTTCAGGTAATCCTCTCACCTTGGCTTCCTGAAGTATTGGGATTATAGGTATGAGCCACCCTGCGCAGCTCTAGAATTTTATTTTATTATTATTGTTTTTATTATGGTTTTTTTGAGATAGAGTTTCACTCTGCTGCCCAGGCTGGAGTGCAGTGGTGCAGTCACTGCAGCCTTGATTTCCTAGGCTCCCTTCCTCAGCTTCCTGATTAGTGGGGCTACAGGTGTGTACCACCACACCTAGCTAATTTTTGTATTTTTTTGTAGAGAGAGGGTTTTGCCATGTTGGCCAGGCTGGTCTCAAACTCCTGTGCTCAAGCGATCCTCCTGCCTCGGCCTCCCAAAGTGCTGGGATTACAGACATGAGCCACTGTGCCCAGCCTTCAAATTATTTTAACCTAGTATTAATTCATTCAATAAGTAGTTTATGAACCAGGCAGGATAAAGCAATAAATTGGGAAATATTGCTATTTTCATGGCTGAGAGAGAGCAGACAAACACATGACTAAATAGGACAATTTTAGGTAGTAATAAATCTAGGATGGAAAAAATCCCACAGAAATGTGAGGATGGGAGAATGCGGTTTGTTTGGATAGGTGATTTAGAGGAGGTGATCGTATGAGCTGACACCTGAATGACAAGTATTAGTCTGAATTTTGTTTTAATTATCAAAATAACTCCTTTTGGGCTAGACTTTTATATGTATCCAGTAATTAAAATGTACTGATATCTCTCAGCATCATAGGTAGGGAAACTAAGGCATTGAGCAATTAAGTGACTCCTCCCTCAATCGTGTAGCAGTGATAGCACTGGATTTAGAATTTGAGGTTGCTTCTCTGCCCTTCTCTGCCTTTGTGAAACCAACAAAGCTGCCTGTATTTTCCCACTCTTCCTTCAGAATGTGTACCTCCTTTACACCTGCTTTTGTTCCTCTGAAATACATACTCGAGGATGAGCTGAGTGGGGCAGAAAATTGAGCTTGTTCTGAGACCGGAGGCTTTTGGTTTATCTCTTGTGGGTCAGGTACATTTTGTCCTGGGCTGTCCCTGGTGGCCATGTTTGTTTATCTCCTGCGGGAGTAAATAAACTTGCTTTGCTGAAAAATAACAGTTCTGTGTCTTTCCAGTGAAACTGGGATGTCTTTATTAACATAGGTCCTGATGTAAGGCCAAATTTTTGGTTCGAGTTGCTCAAGTGTAGAGGCCGCTGCTAAGATAACTTACCCCTCTTATCCCTGGTCACTGTGGAGATGGTTATGAGTGGCACATGATGCTGGAAAAGCAGAGCCAACTCGTGTTTGTAATTGTTCCTAGCAGGCTGTGGTGTACTTTGTTAGGCAGCCACAGTACAATAGAGATACTCAGCTTATTCCCCTTTCCTCTGGGAAACACACACCGCACTTGCCATCTAATGCCAATGTTTTTAAGAAAGAGAGGCAAAAAGTGATGCTGGCAGGGTCTCTGGGAGTTGTGGACCCCAACCAAGGGTTAGAGACCCTGAAATGGATTCAGATGCCCTAAAATGCAGCCCAGTTCATTACTATGAATTTTGGAGGATTGTGTGCCTTGAGCAAATGTGTATATATGACGCTCTTTGACAACACTGAAATAGGAAAAATACTATCCATTTTGTGAGGAACATTGAATTTAGAAAGGGAGACTCACTTTTATGCCAGTATCAATTGAGTTTGATAAAGCTAGTACCAAAATTAAATTTGATTTTTTTTTTTAAATAGAGCCTTAATCCATCATCCAGGCTGGAGTACAGTGACACAGTCTTGGCCCACTGCAACCTCCACCTTTTGGGTCCAAGCGATTCTTGTGCCTCAGTCTCCTGAGTAGCTGGGATTACAGGCATGTGTCACCACGTCTAGTTAATTTTTGTATTTTTAGTAGAGATGGGGTTTCACCATGTTGGTCAGGCTGGTCTCGAACTCCTGACCTCATGATCCACCTGCCTCAGCCTCCCAAAGTGCTGGGATTACAGGTGTAAGCTGCTGTGCCTGGCTACAATGTCTATTTTAAAGATAATGGTTTAAGTTTTTATCATCCCACCGGCCACTCTAATGAAATATCTATCCATACATTGAAGAACTATTTATGGTGGGATTACTATGTGCCAGGCACTGTGCTAGGCATTGGATATTCCAGGTTTTAGGAAATAGCACATGCAAAAGTGCTGAAGTGGGAGACCTCGGAGTGATTGAAGAATAGGAGACAGCACATGTGGGAGCTGTGAGGCTGGGAAGGTGGGAGGTAGGTGGGAATAGACTCCACAGCGATTCTTAATGTCTTTAGTGTCATGTGGACCATGGAGAGAAGTGCAGATTGTATTTTTAGAGCAATGCAAAATCATAGAAGGATGTGATCGGGGAATGGCATGAGCCGATCTATTTAAAAATATTTCTCTGGCTGCTGTGAAGGAAGGATTGTAGGAGGCAGGAGGAGATTCAGGGAGATGAGACA
The DNA here is from genome assembly GCF_001604975.1 of Cebus imitator. Lineage (NCBI taxonomy): Eukaryota > Metazoa > Chordata > Mammalia > Primates > Cebidae > Cebus > Cebus imitator. The sequence goes on from NW_016107323.1 coordinate 9,473,539, forward strand.
AGTGACGAGAGAGGCTTTGAACTTGGTTATAAGTAGTCTGTGGAAAGTCTTTTTCGGAGGTAGTTTCCGTTTATTGCCCTGTCATCAAAGCAGAGATGCTGACCAATGAAACTCCATGAGAAAATAGTGATTTATAAAGACATAGCTATGCACTACCATTAAAAAGCTGCTTAAAAAAAAGATAAAAAGCCGATTTAACAACCTTTTTTTTTTTTTCAAGATGGGGTCTTACTCTGTCACCCAGGCTGGAGTGCAGTGGCATG
>NW_016107323.1:9475721-9476994 GCF_001604975.1 Cebus imitator
TTTTAATTTCACTTATTTTTGTAGATATGAGGTCTCACTCTGTTGCACAGGCTGGTTTTGAACTCTGGTGCTCAACCAATCCTCCCTCCTTGGCCTCCCAGAGTGCTGAGATTACATGTGTGAGCCACCACACCTGGCCAGTGATCCTTAATAAATATAGATAATGACCGGGTGCTGTGGCTCACACCTGTAATACCAGCACTTTGGGAGCCCAAGGCTGGCAGATCACCTGAGCTCAGGAGTTTGAGACCAGCCTGGGCAACATGGGCAAAACGGTGTCTCTACAAAAAATACAAAATTAGCCAGGCGTGGTGGTGCACGCCTGTAGTCCCAGCCACTTGGGAGGCTGAGACAGGAGAATTGCTTGAACCTGGGAGGTGGAGGTTACAGTGAGCCGAGATCGTGCCATTGAACTCCAGCATGGGTGACAGAGTGAGACCTTGTCTCAAAAAAAATGTAGATACAGGCCATAGATATAGATATAGATACAAATAATGCCAGATGATGGCTGGTTAGAAGGGATTGTCAGGGGCTGGCAGGTTTTGCAGGTGTTAGAATGAGCAAGATGAGGAGAAAGAGTATGCTTACTTCCCTCTCCTTGTAACTCTTTCTCTACCCCTCCCTGAGTGTGTTTTTTTTTTTTTTTTTTTTTTTTTGAGACGGAGTTTTCACTCTTGTTGCCCAGGCTGGAGTGCAATGGCGCGATCTCGGCTCACCGCAACCTTGGCTCACCACAACCTCGGCTCACCACAACCTCCGCCTCCTGGGTTCAGGCAATTCTCCTGCCTCAGCCTCCTGAGTAGCTGGGATTACAGGCGGGATTGCGCACCACCAGGCCTGGCTAATTTTTGTATTTTTAGTAGAGACGGGGTTTCACCATGTTGGCCAGGCTGGTCTTGAACTCCTGAACTCAAGTGATCCATCTGCCTTGGCCTCACAAAGTGCTGGGATTACAGGCATGAGCCACCATACCCAGCCAAAACTCTGTTTTTTAAAAAATTTATTTATTTTATTTTATTTTACTTTTGTTGCTGAGAGTTGTAAACTCTTACAGGCAGGAATTACGTCTTCCATTTTTTAAAACCCACTCAACACAGGGCTCATGTGTAATAGGCCCTGGAGCTTATTTCAGATATTGGTTTGAGGCTCTTTTTCCCAAGTGCTGGTGTGTGTGTGTGTGCGTGTGTGCAGGTAAGTCTTTCTATGAGATGAGTGGTGCCTACCTGGGCTGTAGCTGTATTATGGCCTTCTGGTTTTTTTTTTTTTTTTTTTT
>NW_016107323.1:9478806-9480861 GCF_001604975.1 Cebus imitator
GTGCGCCACCATGCCCAGCTAATTTTTGTATTTTTAGTAGAGATGGGGTTTCACCATGTTGACCAGGATGGTCTTGATCTCTTGACCTCGTGATCCACCTGTCTCGGCCTCCCAAAGTGCTGGGATTACAGGCGTGAGCCACCGCGCCCGGCCCCATCAGTGTCTTTTTATCCTTTACTCCTGTCAAAATTAATTCACTCAGCAGCCACTGAACAAGTGCCTACTATATACATAGTGAGGACTGGAAATTTGTCTCTTCTCATCTTGTCTGGACCCTCTGTATTAATTGTAATTAATCTGTATTAATTGTAATAAACGTGTTGATAAACTCAAATGAGGCCATACTGATTTGCCATTTCCTCTCCTTCCAGGTTATATAGATGCACTTACGTTGCAGGTTTCATTTGTTGGTTTGGTTTAAATTAAATCCTATTGTGTCAAATTATGCTAGGTGTCAGTTGGGGGGGTTCATGATGTGTGTTGTCTTTTTTTTTTTTTTTGCCTCACTAATATTACAAGTGTTTATAACCCTTGAGGCTGGCCCTATATATAAAGATTTTTATTAATTCCAATGTTCTTTATCTTCCTTTTATAAGTTTTCAGGGTCGAATTAACTAACTGCATCTTACTAGTGATAAGCAAGTTGCAAATCGCAAAATTGTTACACGTATTAAACCGGTAACTGGCAAGCATTTTTCGTAATTGTGAATGCTTTTTGAAAAAAAAAAAAAAAAAAAAAAAGCCAAAACAAACAAAAAAACAAAAACAAAATAGAAACAAAAAAGAAATAGACATGTCCTTTGCCCTCATAGAACTGCCAGTCTAGCCTTCAACCTGACAATTGTAGAAATGTGGGATTAGATGCTATGTTGCTATGTTGAGTGACATCCCTGAGAAGCAGGGGGTGTATTGAGAAGGTACGACGGGGGATCTGACTGTGGGACTGCTAGAGGGAAAAGCACATGTAAAGGCCGCATGTAGCACATTGGAGGAAATCGGAGAACTGATCAGAGAACCAGAGTCATCTAGGGACCACACCGTGCAGGGCCCCGTTAAGATCTGTGACTTTATTCTAAATGTTTTCTTCTGGCTAACATCTAAATTTCTAGTTCCAAAGGTGAAACTCCAAGGGCGGGTTCTGTGCTAAGCATTTTGGATGTATTAACTTATTTCCACCACACAACATTGCTGTGAATTAAGATAGTTTCTAAGCATGGCAAGAAACCCAGAAGTCATAATGGAAAAATCTGATAAATTTAACCATGCCAATATGAACCTTTGTAGGAAAAAAAAATACCACAGACTAAAAAGGGGGGGGGGGAAGGAGACAAATATTTGCAACACACACATTAAAGGGTAATTTTCTAGTTATATCAAGAGCTCTTATAAATCAGTAAAAAAAAAAAAAAATCCAATAGGAAATGAGCAATGACAAACTGACAACTCATGGAAAAGGAAAAACAAGTGGCTTGAAAACATGAAAAAGTGCTCAGTCTCACAAAGAAATGCAAACTAACATGATACCATTTTCCATTAATCAGATAGACAAAGATGAAAGAGTTTGGTAATATATGTAGTATTGACACAAGTGAGGGAAAACAGGGGATTTCACACTCTATGGCTGTCCAAACCAGTACCTTATTTTGACGGCAGTTTGACAATATTTGTCAAAATAAAAAAATTATATATTGTCGTGTGCCACATGATGGTTCAGTTGATGATGGACGGCATACACAATGGTGGTCCCATAGGAATATTAATGGGCCAGGCACAGTGGCGCTCACTTGTAATCCCAGCACTTTGGGAGGCCGAAGTGGGCGGATCACCTGAGGTCAGGAGTTTGAGACCAGCCTGGCTAACATGGTGAAACCCTGTTTTTACTAAAAAAATACAAAAAAATTAGTTGGGTGTGGTGGCGGGTGCCTGTAATTTCAGCTCCTCGGGAGACTAAGGCAGGAGAATCGCTTGTACGTGGGAGGCGGAGGTTGTAGTTGAGCTGAAATTGGGCCACTGCACTCCAGTCTGGATGACGGGGAGAGACTTCATCTCAAAAAA
>NW_016107323.1:9481721-9483909 GCF_001604975.1 Cebus imitator
AAAAAGATTATAATGGAGCTGTCCTGTATAGACATACCATTTTAACTTTTTTTTTTTTGATAGAGTCTCACTCTTTTGTCCAGGCTGGAGTGCAGTGGCACAATATTGGCTCACTGCAGTCTTTACCACCCAGGCTTTATGCCTCAGACTCCCAAGTAGCTGGGATTACAGGTACACACCACCATGCCCAATTAATTTTTGTATCTTTAGTAGAGATGGGGTTTCTTCATGCTGCCCCCCAGGCTGGTCTGGAACTCCTGGCCTCAAGTGACCCACATGCCTTGGCCTCCGAAAATGCTGTTGCCCAGGCTGGAGCTCCGTGGCACAATCACAGCTCACTGCAACCCGATGTCCTAGGCCCAAGCAATACTTCCACCTCAGCCTCCCAAGTAACTGGGACTACAGGTGTGTGGCATCAATGCCCCACCAATTTTTAAATTTTTTGTAGAGATGGGGTCTCCCTATGTTAAACTCCTGGCCTCAAGCAGTCCTCCCACCTTAGCCTCCCAAAGTGCTGAGATTACAGGTGTGAGCCACCTCACCCCTCCCTGTACAAAGATCTTCATAAACGCAGTTAATAATAGTATGTTTGAGGTTGCCATCACAGGGGTTAGGTCAAGGATGAATGTAAGAAATTCTTTCAGAATCTATTTTTGAAAAAGAAGAGATGACAGTGGTGACAGTCAGAGAACAGATAAACAGATTATGGGGGCACAGGCTGTATAATCAGTGTTTAAAATGAAGCAGCTGAGCCTGTGGCATTTCATTTAATGCAGACTAATAGAGCAGCCAGAAAATCTTCACTTTCCGTCGAAGAGAGGCAAAAGTTATTTTCCCTTCAATAGCCTGGTAACTGTAGGATTAAGGTTTTTTATTTATTTATTTATTTTGAAATACTACCCTATAGCTACCAGTATAATTTAAAAATAATTAGAATCCTATTAGAATAAGAAACAGGTGTCTGCCTGAAGTAGACAGTAACTGAAGTCACTAAGTGGCAAAAGACAGAAAACAAAAAATTGAAAGTAGAAAACAATCAATAGATATGAGACCAAACATGAGCTGTCAGTGATAATGGATTAAGTCCTTCAATTAATGGCTGAGCCAGATGGAATAATAATAAAAAAAAATCCAGGCCGGGCATTTCTGTAATCCCAGCACTTTAGGAGGCTGAGGTGGGTGGATCACTGGAACCCAGGAGTTTAAGACCAGCCTGGGCAACATAGTGGGACTCCTCTATTTTATAAAAATATTTTGAAAAAAGAAAAAAAAATTAATTGTGTTCTGCTTCAAAAAGACAAATTGGCACAGAATGACAAAGAATAAATGAAATGAACATGGGCAAAAGAGATTCAGGTGGTATCGATATCGGGTTAAGTAGCATTCAAGATAAAGAATATTAAATATTAAGTTAATACTAAAGTAATTGCATATTAATGAAAGGTACAATCCATGGTAGAGAAATTATAGTCAATAATTGTTTTATGTATTCATTAAGGTAACATGCAAACAAGCTTTAATAGCTTTAGTATATGCTTTATATGCTTTATACTTCTTTTAAGCGCATTAATTCATTAATTCTCACTTTCTGTGAGGTAAACACTATTATTATCTACATTTTACAGGTGTAAAAATCTAAGCAGAGAGATTAATTAGCTTGCCCAAGAGATGTGGCATTCTGGGATTTGAGACAGTGATGTGGCTCTGTAGGTTGCTTCAATAACCAAGAGATGTTTTAAATCATATTTGTAAAATGTGTTTTTCAGAAGCATTTTCCTGATACTCTTCCCCTTTCATGGGTTTTAGTCTTGCGGATTGAAAAACACAAGTGCTAGAAGAGCAAAATATGCATCCAGATTTAATAGTATGGCTGTTTTTCTGAGACTTGGCATTTCATTGCTTTTGTATTGAAATGAAAATTTTCTTTTCTTCTTTTTTTGGCTGAGAATAGCACTGAACTCAGTGGGAGGGACTGTAATTGTAAGTTGTCCGCCTCTGAATGGAAATTGAATTTAAGTTTCTTAGTTTCTAGAGAATGGTTTGTTTAAAGACCCTCAAATTGCAAGTTAGAACCGACTTGAGGTTTTACCATGTAGTGAATTTTTCTTAAAAAGCAATTGAATTGGGAGGCTGAGGCGGGCAGATCACTAGGTCAAGAGATTGAGACCATCCTGGCCAACATGGTGAA
>NW_016107323.1:9484094-9487361 GCF_001604975.1 Cebus imitator
TGATGTTAAAATTATTTCAGATTTATCAATTTTTAAAAAAATTACACCTGGATTTTGAGTCATGGAAAGCCTTTAAAGTTTACGTATGTATATCATACATGATGGAAAGAGACTCTGCGTATGTGTTTGTGCACACATGTGTGTGAATGTATAGGCAAGGACTGGGGGAAAGAAGAGCTGAGGGAGAGAATGAATGAATGTATGCATGCATGTCTGAAGGAACGTGGAAAAGACCGGCTCTACACCATGAAATAAAAAACGGCCATCTCGGCTGGGTGCAGTGGTGTCACCTGTAATTTCAGCACTTTGGGAGGCCGAGACGGGCGGATCACGAGTTCGAGACCAGCCTGACCAACATGGTAAAACCCTGTCTCTACTAAAAAATACAAAAATTAGCCGGGTGTGGTGGTGTGCACCTGTAATCCCAGCCACTCAGGAGGCTGAGGCAAGAGAATCGCTTGAACCTGGGAGGCGGCGGTTGCAGTGAGCCGAGATCGCGCCACTGCACTTCAGCCTGGGCGACAGAGTGAGACTCCATCTTAGGGACGCCAGAAGGACAGAGTGAGACTCCATCTTAGGGACACCAGACGTACTCCAGAGCTGATTGGAGGCGTCATGACTGCTCGGCGCCTGCGCAGTGAAGACACCCCCCCCCCCCCCCCCACCCCCCGCCCTGGGTGGGGGGCCCGCCCCCCGCGGCCGGCCTGTTTTTTTTTTTTTTTTTTTTTTTTAAAGTAGAGGTGGGGTTTCGCCATGTTGGCCATCTCTCGAACTCCTGACCCCAAGTGATCCATCTGCCTTGGTCTCCCAAAGTGCTGGGATTACAGGCGTGAGCCGCTGCGCCCCGCCCACATTTAGATTTTTAATCTATTTACAATTTATTCTTTTTTTTTTTTGAGATGGTGCCTCGCTCTGTCGCCCAGGCTGGAGTGCAGTGGCATGATCCCAGCTCACTGCAACCTCTGCTTCCCGGGTTCAGGCGATTCTGCTGCCTCAGCCTTCACAGTAGCTGAAATTACAGGCATGCGCCACCACACCCAGGTAATTTTCCTACTTTTATTAGAGACAGGGTTTCACCATGTTGGTCAGGCTTGTCTCAAACTCCTGACCTCAGGTGATCCACTCACCTTGGCCTCCTAAAGTGCTGGGATTACAGGCGTGAACCACTGTCCCAGGCTACAGTTTATTCTGATACGTGGAGTGATATATGGTTCTAACCACTTGGCTATGGTGAATTATTTTCTAAATGTGGTATTGGATTGTTTATATTTTGTTTAGAAATTATGCTTCAGCCGGGTGCGGTGGCTCTCGCCTGTAATTTCAGCACTTTGGGAGGTCGAGGTGGGCGGATCACGAGGTCAGGAGTTCGAGACCAGCCTGACCAATATGGTGAAACCCAGTCCGTACTAAAAAGTACAAAAATTAGCCGGGTGTGATGGTGCGCGCCTGTAATCCCAGACATTCAGGAGGCTGAGGCAGGACAATTGCTTGAACCTGGGAGGCGGAGGTTGCAGTGAACCGAGATCGCGCCATTGCACTCCAGCCTGGGCGATCTTAGGGACGCCAGAAGGACAGAGTGAGACTCCATCTTAGAGACACCAGATGTGCCCCAGAGCTGATTGGAGGCAGAGCAACTCCTCGGCGCCTGCGCAGTGAAGACCCCCCCCCCTTGCAAGCTACGCGCATGCGTGCAGGGCCTGTGCCCAGGTGCGGGCCAAGTTTTGCTACTGCTTTTGTAGTAGAGGTGGGATTGCACCATGTTGGCCAGGCTGGTCTGAAACTCCTGACCTCATGATCCGCATACCTTGGCCTCCCAAAGTGCTGGGATTACAGGCATGAGCAACCGCGGCCCACCCACATTTAGGTTTTTAATCTATTTACAATTTATTCTTTTTTTTTTTTTTTCTTTTGAGACGGAGTCTCGCTCTGTCACCCAGGCTGGAGTGCAGTGGCACGATCTCAGCTCACTGCAGCCTCTGCTTCATGGGTTCAGGCGATTCCCCTGCCTCAGCCTTCGCAGTAGCTGAGATTACAGGCATGCATTACCACGTCCAGCTAATTTTCCTACTTTAGTACAGACAGGGTTTCACCATTTTGGTCAGGCTTGTCTCAAACACCTGACCTCAGGTGATCCACCCACCTTGGCCTCCCAAACTGCTGGGATTACAGGCGTGAGCCACCGTCCCTGGCCTAGAATTTATTCTGATATGTGGTTCTAACCACTTGGTTATGGTAAATTATTTCCTAAATGTGATATTGGATTCTGTTTATATTTTGTTTAGAAATTCTGCTTCGGCCGGGCGCGGTGGCTCACGCCTGTAATCCCAGCACCTTGGGGGACCGAGGTGGGTAGATCACAAAGTCAGGAGTTGGAGACCAGCCTGGCCAATATGGTGAAACCCCCGTTTCTACTAAAAATACAACAATTCGCCAGGCGTGGTGGCCGCACCTGTAGTTCAAGCTACTTGGGAGACTGAGGCAGGAGAATCACTTGAACCCGGGAGGCGGAGGTTGCAGTCAGCCGAGATCATGCCACTGTACTCCAGCTGGGCGACAGAGTGAGACTCTGTCTCAAAAAAAAAAAAAGAAAGTCATTACTTTGTAAAAGGAAGTTGGAAGTTTTCCTTTCTTTTTAGTACTCGGGAATAATTTTAAGAATTGGGACTATTTGGTCTTTGAAGGTTTGGTAGAATTCCATTGGGAAACCATCTGGGCCTGGTGATTTTCTGCGCGGTAGTTCCTTAATTGTTTTCTCTTTTTTTTTCTTATTTTTAATCAGGTAGTCCCTCAACCAGAATAGGTTCAAAGAGTCTCCTTCTGTTTTTTTTTTTAAACAAATTGGTCTAAGTTTTCTTACTCTAATGGATTAATTTTTGTAGACTACATTTCCCTGAAAAATTACACATTTGTTCTAGGTTTTCTGATTTATTTCCAGAACTTTTTAGTCTTTCCCCCTGGAATCATGCCCCTTTCCATAAACAGGGCTCTGATGTACCAGAAGTATTTTCACACTTTGGGTGGACTTTCTGTTTCTGGGGGTGGTTTTAGAGCAATTTTAGGCCTGCTACTAGCTCCCCTGTTCTCTACACGATGCTGTTTTTCTCAAAATGCTCTTGTTTTGCACAAAGGCTTGGAGTAGGAGGATGAGCAGTCACTCACTGATATTTGGTATATTTTCTTTTTTTACTTACAGGTAATCTGGAAGTTTGGGCATTCTCTTAAGTTGAGGATGTGGTTTTCATGTCGTTTTGTTTATTGTTTTCTTGT
>NW_016107323.1:9488866-9490182 GCF_001604975.1 Cebus imitator
CCTCCCAAAGTGCTGGGATTACAGGCGTGAGCCACCGCGCCCGGCCTAGTTTTCCATTTTTTTTTCCTCTTGGCAGAAGGCACATATGCCACTCAGTTTCTAATTGCCACACCCAATTAACATAATTGTTTTGCAGCCAAAAGCAGAAGAGAGTTGACATTTTAATTCCCTTATGTAGGTAGACAAATTGAAGCTTAATGTAAGAGTTTTACTATACCTTTTTGAAAAATTATAAATAGCTAGAAGCCCATTGTCATTACTTTTGATTTCTTAGAGCTCTGGGCATCTATGTGGGAACCACAGATCAAAGAAGCTGCAAGGAAGGGTTTTTTTTTTTTTTTAACTGAATAGTTTAACCATACTGAATGCAAAGTATTGGATGTTAGAATAATAGGCATCACATAAATCGAGGTTGATGTTTTCCTGGGTGATATTCTGTCTCATTTTTTTTTTTTTGAGATGGAGTCTACTCTGTCACCCAGGCTGGAATGCAGTGACGTGATTTCTGCTAACTGCCACCTCTGCCTCCTGGGTTCAAGCAATTCTCTTCCTCCTGAGTAGCTGGGATTACAGGTGCCTGCCATCACGCCCAGCTAATTTTTGTATTTTTAATAGAGATGGAGTTTCACCATCTTGGCCAGGCTGGTCTTGAACTCCTGACTTTGTGATTCACCTGCCTTGGCCTCCCAAAGTGCTGGGATTACAGGCGTGAGCCACCATGCCTGGCCTTTTTAATTATACTTTTGAGATGGAGCCTTGCTCTGTTGCTGTGACTAGAGCACAGTGGCGTGATTTCAGCTTACTGTGACCCCTGCCTCTGGGGTTCAAATGATTCTCATGCCTCAGCCTCCCAAGTAGCTGGGTTTACAAGCACCAGCCACTATGCCCAGCTAATTTTTGTATTATTATTATTTTTTTATTGAGGTAGAGTCTCGCTCTGTCGCTCAGGCTGGAGTGCATTGGCACCATTTCTGCTCACTGTAAACTTTGCCTCCCAGGTTCAGGTGATTCTCCTGCCTCAGCCTCCTGAGTAGCTGGGACTACAGGTGCATGCCACCATACCTGGTTAATTTTTTTGTATTTTTAATAGAGGTGGGGTTTCACCATGTTGGCCAGTCTGGTCTTGAACTCCTGACTTCAGGTGATCTACCTGCCTTGGCCTCCCAAAGTGCTGGGATTACAATCGTGAGCCACTGTGCATTTTTTTTTTTTTTTTAAAAAAGGACAGATCATAAACCCAATATTCTGAAAGATTTGGTCTCCAAACCTGTATTATATAATAATTAGTTTTCCTTTTTTTTTTTTTTTTTTTTTTT
>NW_016107323.1:9491737-9494167 GCF_001604975.1 Cebus imitator
AAAAAAAAAAAAAAAAGAATTCAAGACCAGCCCGGCCAGTGTGGTAAAACCACTCTCTACCAAAAATACAGAAATTACCCAGGTATGGTGGCACATGGCTGTAATCTCCGCTACTCAGGAGGCTGAGGCAGGAGAATTGCTTAAACTTAGGAGGCAGAGATTGCAATGAGCCAAGATCACAACATTGCACTCCAGCCTGAGGGAGAGACTCAGACTCTGTCTAAAAAAAAGAAAAAATTAAAAATAAATTTCAGTTTATGTCAATAACAGGGATGTTCAAGTCAGACTGCATCTGGATTCTTATATTTTCTGATTAGTTATTGTCAAAACAGTCTTACATTGGCTGGGTGCAGTGGCTCACGCCTGTGATCCCAGCACTTTGGGAGGCCAAGGTGGGCAGATCATTTGAGACCAGGAGTTCGAGAGCAGCCTGGCCAACACGGTAAAAACCGTTTCTATTAAAGATACAAAAAGTCGCTGGGAATGGTGGCACATTCCTGTAATCCCAACTACTTGGGAGGCTGAGGTGGGAGGTCGAGGTTTCAGTGAGCCAAGATTGCATCACTGCACTCCAGCCTGGATGACAGAGCAAGACTCCACCTCAAAAAAAAAAATCTTATTTTTATTATGAAAATTATGATGATGTTAGCATCTAATATTTACTGCTTACTATGTAACAGAAGCTTTGGGGACTAGTGGGTACCTCAGATTTCACATGTACCAAGTTTAACATTTGATTTTCCTCTACCCACCTTTTCTGCATCTCATACACAGTACAGCTAGTGCTCGCTTACGACCACGATTGGTTCTGACAGACCGGTCATAACACGATCTGGTCGTAAGTTGAGTAGGCTATATGCACACGGATATGGTAGTGCTGCCGGAAGCTGGTCCGCACTGTCATAACCCCAGCTGGGCAACGTTTGGCGCTGCCAGACGCGGAGCAGTCGTGGCTAGCGATTGTGGTCGTAAAGTCGAATGGTCGTAAGTTGCATAGGTCGTAAGTCGATCAATACCTGTACCTTCAATCTTCTAGTTGCCTTGGCCCAAAACCCTTGCCTTGGAGTTACAATTGTTCCATTCCTTCTTTTCCGTTTTGTATGTAATCCATTCACAAATCCTGTTGGCTACTTTTTTTCTTTTTTTTTGGAGATAGGGTGTTGCTCTGTCATCCAGGCTGGAATGCAGTGGCGTGATCATGGCTCACTATAACTTCGACCTCCTGGGTTCAAGTGATCCTTCTGCCTCAGCCTCCCGAGTAGCTGGGATTACAGGCATGCGCCACCATACCCGGATAATTTTGTATTTTTAGTAGAGACGGGTTTTTCCGTGTTGGTCAGGCTGTTCTCAAACGGCCCACCTCAGGTGATCTGCCCGCCTCAGCCTCTCAAAGTGCTGGGAATACAGGCATGAGTCACTGCCCCTGGCCTGTAATTTATTTATTCTTATTCCATGTGCTCAGTCTTGCGACCACGTGGTCTGTTTTCTTGGGCCTGGTACCATTAGTGAACTGTCTTAATACTCCAGCCCCAGTCCCTCTGATTGTGTCCGCTGCCACACCTACTGTGCTAGTAGAATCCCAGGTCCTTACCAAGGGAAAGGCAGGGAGGCAGTGACCAAGGAGAAGAAGGTGAAGGGACAGGGAAGGTCTTGATTTGTATTTTTTAAAGCTATTCTGCTCATAATGCGTCTTAGCTCTGCTGGTGTGGAAAGTAGTGCTGACAGAGTGTCTTGTTTTTTATTACTTACTCTTTCTTTTTAAGATGGTTTCACCCAAATATCACTGGTGTGGAGGCAGAAAACCTACTATTGACAAGAGGAGTTGATGGCAGTTTTTTGGCAAGGCCTAGTAAAAGTAACCCTGGAGACTTCACACTTTCCGTTAGGTAAGTTGGAATTACAAGAGAGAATTTTCCAGGTGGGAAGTGGTAAAACCATGCTTGGACAGCTTGTTGCCTGCATTTGAGGTTTGAAGTCCTTCTCTCAGTCCTGGGCTGCCTTCCGGCTTGGGGAGTGGTCTCCTGGACATTCAGCAGAAGGGGAATAAGTGGGACCTTTCTTCTCCCACTGAGACCTCATGGAAGGTGAGTTGGAGCAGGTCATAGAAGTTCCTAAGCCTTCCAGTACTTGAGCCTTGTTCCACACATCTTGAACCTGGTTTCTGCATTTTTTCCCCCTCCTATTGATTTCTTTTAAAATTTTATTTCTGCCGGGCGAGGTGGCTCAAGCCTGTAATCCCAGCACTTTGGGAGGCCGAGGCGGGTGGATCACGAGGTCAAGAGATCGAGACCATCTTGGTCAACATGGTGAAACCCTGTCTCTACTAAAAATACAAAAACATTAGCTGGGCATGGTGGTGCGTGCCTGTAATCCCAGCTACTCAGGAGGCTGAGGCAGGAGAATTGCCTGAACCCAGGAGGCGGAGGTTGC
>NW_016107323.1:9496272-9505335 GCF_001604975.1 Cebus imitator
ACAATCTTGGCTCACTGCAACGTCTGCCTCCTGAGTTCAAGTGATTTTTGTGACTCAGCCACCTAAGTAGCTGGGATTACAGGAGTACACCACCACACCCAGTTAATTTTTGTATTTTTAGTAGAGATGTGGTTTCACCATGTTGTCCAGGCTGATCTCAAACTCCTGGTCTCGAGGGATCTGCCTGCCTCAGCCTCCCAAAGTGCTGGGATTATAGGCATGAGCCACCATGTCTGGCCCTATTTCTTTTTACAAAAATAAGCAAATACATATTTTTCTTGCTATTTTACTTTTATTTTTACACATCAAGTAGAACATTAAATATATTTCTTTGTAATTATTTTCACTTACTGAAATTTTTAAATGATCTCTCTCATCTTTTCAGTCAGCTGCATAGCACTCTATTGGGTGAACATTTCATAATTTCTGTATACAGTCACCAGCAAGTAGTGATTTAGTTGTGTCCAATATTTTTAAGCGATATGTGATGCCTCAATGAATATAGTAACCTTTTGCATATGTTGTTTTGTGCTTTTGGGATAACAGTACCTGATGTTGGAAACTGTGTCATTACATGTGTCTTTAAAATGATTTTTAAAAATACAATCATATATAGTATCTTAAATGTACAGTGAGATGAGGCTTTTGTTTTTTTGTTTACATTGTGATGGGGTCTTGCTATGTTGCCCAGGCTGGAATGCAATGTCTATTCCTAGATGTGATCATAGGGTATTAAAGCCTTGAACTCCTAGCCTTCAGCAATCCTCTTGCATGGTTCTTTTTTTTTTTTTTTTTTTAACTAATTAATTTTTTTTTTGAGACAATATCTTGGTATGTTACCCAGGCTGGCCTCCAATTCCTGGGCTCAAGTGATCCTCCTGCCTCAGCCTCCTGGGTAGCTGGGACTCCAGGCTTGTGCCACCATGCCCAGCATTTTTAAACAATATTTTTTTTGCAGAGATGAGGTCTCATTGTATTACCCAGTCTGATCTTTAACTCTTAGCCTCAAGTGACCCTCCTGCCTCAGCCTCCCAAAGTGTTGGGATTACAGATGTGAGCCACCACAATCAGACTCTGTTGATTTCTTAATTAGAAAAATATTTTTTAGGCTGGGCGTGGTGGCTCACACCTGTAATCCCAGCACTTTGGGAGGCCGAGGCAGGTGGATCACAAGGTCAAGAGATCGAGATCATCCTGGCCAACATGGTAAAACCCTGTCTCTACTAAAAATACAAAAATTAGCCGGGCGTTTGGCATGCTCCTGTAGTCCCAGCTACTCAGGAGGCTGAGGCAGAAGAATCGCTTGAACCCGGGCGGCGGAGGTTGTTGTGAGCCGAGACTTTGCCACTGGCTCCAGCCTGGCGACAGAGCAAGACTCCATCTCAAAAAAAAGAAAAATATTTTTTAAGGGTTTCTTCAGCTTGCTTTCCTTTATCAACAAGTAAAACATGACTGAGGAAGTTGTGGTCCTCTTTGTTCCCCTGCCCAGGCCCATCCCCTCCCTGTTTCCATAGAGGAAACCACCAAGAGGTTGGCATATATTCTTCATGAACATGTTTTTATAGTTGTATACTGCATGTGTACTGTGTATGAACAATATAAAGTTGGTTTGTGTGTTTTAAAAACTCATATACATGGATTTATTATATATGTATCATTTTGCAACTTAAATTTTTTTGGAGCTCTATGCTGGTTGATACAGATCTAATTTTGTTTTTTTTTTTTTTTNTTTTTTTTTTTAACTAATTAATTTTTTTTTTGAGACAATATCTTGGTATGTTACCCAGGCTGGCCTCCAATTCCTGGGCTCAAGTGATCCTCCAACCTCAGTCTTCCAAGTAGCTGCTACTAGAGGTGTATGCCATCACACCCAGCTAGTGAAATTAGATGTTTTTTTTTTTTAAGGCAGAGTTTCACTTTGTCACCCAGACTGGAGTGAAGTGGCGCTGTCTCAGCTCACTGCAGTCTCTGCCTCCTGGGTTCAAGTGAGTCTCATTCTGCAGCCTCCCGAGTAGCTGGGACTACAGGCGTGCGCCACCACACCTGGCTAAGTTTTATATTTTTAGTAGAGGCAGAGTTATGCCATGTTGCCCAGGCAGGTCTCGAACTCCTGAACTCAGGCAGTCAGCCTACCTCAGCCTCCCAAAGTGCTAGGATTACAGGTGTGAGCGACCATGTCTGGCCTAAAATGAGTTCTGATAAATGTATTCATTCATGTTACCAACACCCTGATCAAAATATATAATATTTCCATCACTATGGAGAGTTCTCTGTGTCCCTTTCCAGTTGTCTTCAGTCCAAGAGGCACCCATTCTTCTCATTTCTATCCCCATAGACTAGTTTTGCTTATATGTCACATAGATGAATACAAATAGTATATATTTTTTCGTGTCTGGTTGCTTTTCCTAAACATAATGTTTTTGAGATTCATCCATGTTGTTATTTATTTATTTATTTATTTATTTTAAAGATGGGATTTCACCATATTGGTCAGGCTGGTCTCCTGACCTCAGGTGATCCGCCCACCTCAGCCTCCCAAAGTGCTGGGATTACAGGCATGAGCCACCAGCCCAGCCTTCAATGTTTTTTTTTAATTGCTACATTAGTATTCCATTTTATGAATACTAATGCAGCAATATTTGGAATGCATAGTATTCTATTGTATGAATACTAATGTAGCACTATACATTTATGATTAAAAAACAATATTTTTTTCTATTATGAATGAAGTGACAGTATTTTTGTACAAGTGTTTTTTTTTGAGACAGAGCCTCGCTCTGTTGCCCAGGCTGGAGCATGGTAGCACACCTTGGTTTATTACAACCTTCACCTTCGGGGTGTGTGGCTAATTTTTGTATTTTTAATATAGATGGGGTTTTGCCACGTTGGCCAGGCTGGTCTTGAATGCCTGACTGTGTGATCCACCCACCTCTGCCTCCTAAAATGCTAGGGTTACAGGCGTGAGCCACCATGCTCAGCCTGTATAAGTGTTTTGGTAGCTATACGGTTTTGTTTCTTTTGGGCAAAATACTTAGGGGTGGATTTGCTGGATTACAAAGTAAGTGTATGTTTAATTTTGACTTTAATTATACATGACTTTGATCAGTTAATGATGAGAACAGTTATTGTCACTTAATATCTGCAATCTGATAGGCCAGTCATTCAAAATAGAACATATACAAGGTAAAGAAAGTAATAAAGACCTTTGTGTTGAGTTGGCTGATGGTGTGGTTATTTCACCCATTGTATTTCTTACAGGGAGTGGGTAAATTCGTTCCTTGGGTTTCTTTCAACATTTAGGTGAAATCTGACATGGAACATGAGATCTGATTTTACTGGTGTAACTCTTTATTTGTTCCCTTACCTCCCCTTCCAATGGACTATTTTAGAAGAAATGGAGCTGTCACCCACATCAAGATTCAGAACACTGGTGATTACTATGACCTGTATGGAGGGGAGAAGTTTGCCACTTTGGCTGAGTTGGTCCAGTATTACATGGAACATCATGGGCAATTAAAAGAGAAGAATGGAGATGTTATTGAGCTTAAATATCCTCTGAACTGTGCAGATCCTACCTCTGAAAGGTCAGTAACATTTTAGTGATCACAAAGTCTGCTGCTTATGACTCTCTGACTCCAAGGCTTGTGACTGGTTTTTGAGCTGTAATCTTTAAAGAATTAATAAAGTAAGACTAGCAACATCAAATTATTCTCAGAGTACCTTTTTTTTTTTGCAAAAACTTCAATTTGTGTTGCTTACACTTATCCTATAGGGGTTGCATGCTATTCCTGCATATAAATGGTACATGCATGAGTTTTAAGACTTAGTGAACTTCAGTGGATAATCTTTGAGAGTTATTAGAGGAAAACAAATGATACTGGAGACACAAAAATAGCAGCAGTTCTCTGTGGTGGCTCTTGACCAGTTATTCAGCAGTGCCACCAACAGATGTCAGTTTAAGCTCAGAAGTAGAAAAGCAGAGAACTGAGGATCAGCTTTTTCGTCAGTTCTTTTATTGTTACATCTACAATTATGTGAGAATGACCGTGCTTAGAGAGAATTGTGTTATTTTAGAGGTCTTTCCCCCTGTGTTGGAACTAGGCTGATGAAAGCATGGGCTTGACTTATTTATTGACTATATTCGTTTTGTACATTCCCAATCTTCTCTCTGACTTCGTGCAAATTCAGAATCTCTTAATTAGTTTGTATATTTTGTGTCTTCAGGTATGATTTTTCAGCTTACACCTTTATGTCAATGCTATTATGTGCTGATAATTTGTTTCTCTAGCTACCACTGTAGCTTCAGGCAAAAGGCTGTCTGCCAACTCTGTGCAGTTTATTTCTAAATTTTGTTGTTTTTATTTGAGTGTGGAAGAAAAGTAACTTAAAGTTTATTCCTTTGATGATGAACCATTAACACCACCTGCCATGATAGTGTTTGCTTTCTGACCAAGATCCTGAGGGAAAAAGCCACTTTATTAATAGCACTGTGTTAAAATGTTTCCCATAGTAACATGGAGCAGGATTGTCTCAAAGTCTGTCCTTGGATGGCCTTGGATACCTACATCAGGACTGTCTGATGTGCTGTTTAAAATGCAGATTCCTGGGCCTCATTCAGACTTAAGTGTATTGATATTGCTGGTTGGAGCCTGGGAATTCATATTTTTAGCAAAATCCCTCATTTTTACTCCAAGTCTTATGTGCATTTCACAGTTTGAGATGATCACCCAGATATAGTCCAAAGACACTGGAGGCTGTTGTAGTATAGGTTGTATATGTGGAAAAGGTTGGAATGCTTCAATTAACTTATAATGAAGATCCTTCTTGAGTGTTCATATGCCAAAGCAAGGACAAACATTTAAAATGTCTCTATTACAATTTTTTCTTTCTTTCTTTTTTTTTTTTTTTCGAGATAGAGTCTCACTCTGTCACCCAGGCTGGAGTGCAGTGGTGCAATCTTGGGTCACTACAACCTCTGCCTCCTGGTTCAAGTGTTTCTCTTGCCTCCGCCTCCTGAGTAGCTGGGCCTACAGGCACGTGCCACCATGCCCAGTTAATTTTTGTGTTTTAGTAGAGACAGGGTGTTGTCATGTTGGCTGGGGAGGTCTCGAACACCTGACTTCAGGTGATCTGGCCACCTCAGCCTCTCGAAGTGCTGAGATAATAGGTGTGAGCCACCGTGCCTGCCTGTATTATAACTTTTTATCATAACTTCTTTATTTTGACTTTTAAAAAATTATTGATTTATTTTTTTTGAGATGCAGTATCGCTCTTGTTGCCCAAGCTGGAGTGCAATGGCACCATCTTGGCTCACTGCAACCTCCGCCTCCTGAGTTCAAGTGATTCTTCTGCTTCAGCCTCCTGCATAGCTGGGATTGCAGGCACACTCAGCTAATTTTGTATTTTTAGCAGAGATGGGGTTTCACCATGTTGGTCAGGCTGGTCTTGAACTCCTGACCTCAGATGATCCACTCACTTTGGCATTCTGAGTGCTGGGATTAACAGGCGTGAGCCATCGCGTCCAGCTGCCTTTTTTTTTTTTTTTTTGAGACAGGGTCTTGCTTGTCACCCAAGCTGGAGTGCAGTGGCATGATCATAGCTCTCTGCAGTCTCGACTTCCTGGACTCAAGTGTTCCTCCTGCCTCAGCCTTCTGTGTAGCTGAGATTATAGGCACATACCACTATGCCAGGCTAATTTTTAATTTTTTCTTAGAGACAAGGATTTCACTATGTTGCCCAGACTGCTCTTGAATTCCTGGCCTCAAGCGATCCTCCTGCCTTGGCCTTCCAAAGTGTTAGGATTACAGGCATAAGCCACCGTGCCTGGCTTATAACTTCTTTAAATGGCTGTGATTAAATAGTTTAGTCCTTTTAAGATTGAGCAATGGATGAATGGCAAATTGCATTTTTAAAAGAGGAGTGATTTTAAAGAAAACAGGAAAGATTGGGGGCATTTGTCTGTAAAGGACTGTGGACTCACTTAAGTTTAGTGGTCATTTTTTTTTTCTTTTTACTGTAAAATCTGTGCTGTAACATTAGTGGTCATTCTTACTATCTTTGCGGTTTTTCCTGCCTGCATGGGATGTACATTTTCTGTCTCAGGTGGGATTGATCAATCCTTTGGAGGAATGTGTCTATTTTTTAATTGTATTTAGGAAAGCTGACTATATATAGTAGTTTTGTGAAAGAACAACATGAACCCACAGCAGAACTAAATTCTTTTTTATTTTTAAAAAAATTTAGGTGGTTTCACGGACACCTCTCTGGGAAAGAAGCAGAGAAATTATTAACTGAAAAAGGAAAGCATGGTAGCTTTCTTGTACGAGAGAGCCAGAGCCACCCTGGAGATTTTGTTCTCTCCGTGCGCACTGGTGATGACAAAGGGGAGAGCAATGACGGCAAGTCTAAAGTGACCCATGTCATGATTCGCTGTCAGGTACATCTCAGTTGAACTATGGGTCTGGCAAGATGTTGTCTTTGGGTGATTTTTCTGCTGAAAGAAGACAGACACCATTACATTCAAAGTCAAATTGTCTTTTTAAAAACATTTCTTTCCTTCTTTTTTTGAGACAGGGTCTTGCTCTGTCACCTAGAGATGGGGTTTCACCCTGTTGGGTATGGTGACCCAAATCTTTGGGTGATTTTTTTGCTGGAAGAGGACAGACCCCATTACACTTAAAGTCAGATTTTCTTTCTTTCTTTTCCTTCCTTCCTTCCTTCCTTCTTTCCTTTTCTCTTTGTTTGTTTGTTTGTTTCTCTTTCTCTCTTTCTTTCATTCATTATTTACTGACTTATTCATTTGAGACTGGGTCTTCCTCTGTCACCCAGGCTGGAGTGCAGTGATATGGTCATGGCTAACTGCAGCCTCAACCTCCCTGGGCTCAGTCGATCTTCCTTCAGCTTCTTGGGTAGCTGGGGCTACAGGTGTGTGTCACTATGCTTAGCTAGTATTTGTATTTCTTGTAGAGATGGTGTTTTCACCATATTGTCTAGGGTGGTCTTGAACTAGGGCTCAAGAGGCCTGCTCACTTCAACCTCCCAAAGTGTTAGGATTACAGGTGCGAGCCACTGTGCGTGGTCCAAAGTCAGATTTTCTTTGCTCACTTAGTCAAGGTTGTCTATGTTTTTATTATACTTTAGTATATTAGTATAGTTACCATATTAGCATATTTACTGTTATACTTATGATACTAGTATATTGAGTATATTTATACTTTTAGTATATTTATATACACACACCACGTTTTTATCATTTATCTTTTGTTTTGAGTTGGAGTCTAACTCTGTTGCCCAGGCTGAGGTGCAGTTGGCTTGCTGCAACCTCTGCCTCTTGGGCCCAGGCAATCCCTGTGCCTCAGCCTCCTGAGTAGTTGGGATTACAGGTGCCCACCACTGTGCCTTTTGTGTTTTTAGTGGAGATGGGGTTTCACCATGTTGGCCAAGCTGGTCTCGAACTCCTGACCTCAAGTGATCTCCCCACCTTGGCCTCCCAAAGTGCTGGGATTATGGGCATGAGCCATTGCACCCAGCCTATTGTCTATTTTTTGATGGACATTTAAGTTGTCTCCATATGCTGGCTGTTGTGAATAATGCTGCAGTGAACATGAGAGTGCTTGAAAACACTAATGTAACATAAGGGTAACAAATAATAAATGTCATCTGTTTAACTTGAAAGGAACTGAAATACGATGTTGGTGGAGGAGAACGGTTTGATTCTTTGACAGATCTTGTGGAACATTACAAGAAGAATCCTATGGTGGAAACATTGGGTACAGTACTACAACTCAAGCAGGTGAGTGGATTGGAAAACTCAAGCTTTCTCCTTAAAAACTTAAAATCCTAATAGAGAATTTTGCAAACGTACAGAGGTAGACAGAGTAGTGTCATCAGCTTCCATGTACCCATCACAGCTTCAACTCATGATCAACTCTTTTTTTTTTTTTTTTTTGCAACAGAGTCTCACTCTGCCACCCAGTCTGGAGTGTGCAGTGATACAGTCTTGGCTCACTGCAACCTCTGCTTCCTGGGTTCAAGTAATTCTCCTGCCTCAGTCTCCTGAGTAGCTGGGACTACGGGCACCCGCCACCATGCCTGGCTAATTTTTGCATTTTTAATAGAAATTGGATTTCACCATGTTGGCCAGACTGGTCTTGAATTCCTGACCTCGGGTGATCTACCCACCTTGGCCTCCCAAAGGGCTGGGATTACAGGTGTGAGCCACTGCACCCGGCCCTAAATCTTTCTTATTATGACTTCACTCACTGGCTTCCTCCTATAGTACTTAGAAACAGACTCCAGATTTATATAATTCCCATATTTATCTGTAAAAGACTTTACAGAGGGTTTGTTTGTTTGTTTTGAGATGGAGTTTTGCTCTGTTACCCAGGCTGGAGTACAGTGGCGTGTTCTCAGCTCACTGCCTCCACATCCTGGATTGAAGAGATTTTCTTGCTTCAGCTTCCTGAGTAGCTGGGATGATAGGTGGTACCACCACACCCAGTCAGTTTTTGTATTTTTGAAGAGACAGGGTTTCATCATGTTAGCCAGGCTGGTCTTGAGCTCCTGACCTCAAGTGATCTGCCCGCCTTAGCCTCCCAAAGGCTAAGGCATGAGCCACTGCGCCTGGCCTAAGGCAATACAGAGTTTTAAAGCAAGTTTTCATTATTGATCTACTTCTGGTTACCTTTAGGTAACCTCACTTCTTCACTTTGGCATTGTTGCTATTTCAGAGTTCACCTTTGTGATAGTGGCAAATGATATAATATCTCTAAATAATGTTGTGGTCTATTGATAAAGAAAAATAGGCTTAAATTTATATCAGTAGAGTAAAGTAAGCGTACGTGGAGACTGAAGAAAGAGAAATTTCCTGGTAGAACAAAAGAAAGTGAAACTATTTGAAAACTTTTATTGTAAATTATATGGTCCTACGAACCCTCTGTCCTTGCCTTTATGAATATCAACATAGAAGTTTTTTTTTTTTTTTTTTTTTTTTTTTTTTTTTTTCACTCTTTTCTTTTTTTTTTTTTTTTTTTTACATCAACTGTCGTATTTGATCAGCCCCTT
>NW_016107323.1:9505427-9506619 GCF_001604975.1 Cebus imitator
TTTTTTTTTTTTTTTTTTTTTTTTTTTTTTTTTTGCATTAACACTCTTTTCTGTAATGTTTTCTTTATTTTACATCAACTGTCGTATTTGATCAGCCCCTTAACACGACTCGTATAAATGCTGCTGAAATAGAAAGCAGAGTTCGAGAACTAAGCAAATTAGCTGAGACTACAGATAAAGTCAAACAAGGCTTTTGGGAAGAGTTTGAGGTAAGTTATTAAAACTGTTTTTACGTGAGTTGTTATGTCCTATTTTTAGTGAAGGAGAAGTTGGTCTTGTGTTTGGAATTGGACCTGAGAGACTTGAAACTGATGTTCTTTTTTAAATTCGGCCATTGACTGACGTGGAACAAGTTGCTGAGAGGGCTTCTTCGAAATAGAAGAGCATTGTGTTCTGAGGGAAGGGAGTTGGCAATGAGTAGTCAGTGGATGCGCCAACAGCTCCATTTGGCTCTTTTGGTTTGGACTGGTGGCAAAATCTCAAAGAAACAAGAGGATCTAATTTCTCTGGAAGATTTCCAACATGCACTGGGGTCTTTAGAAAGAATCTATAGCTTTAGTGCAGCAAATGAGTGTGAGTAAAAGAAACACCTTGCGGTGGCTTTTTTTTGGAGACAGGGTCTCGCTCTGTCGCTGAAGCTGGAGTGTAGTGGTATGATTTCGGCTCACTACAGCCTTGACCTTCCTGGGCTCAAGTGATCCTCCCACCTCAGCCTCCTGAGTAGCTGGGACTATAGGCACATGCCACCATGCCCGGCCAATTTTTGTATTTTTAGTAGAGATGATGTTTTACAGTGTTCCCCAGGCTGGTCTTGAACTCTTGGGCCCAAGTGATCCTCCTGCCTCAGCTTCCTGAGTAGCTGGGAGTACAGGCACATGACACCATGCCTGTCTAATTTTTGTATTTTTTTATAGAGATGGGGTTTTGCAATGTTGCCCAGGCTGGTTTTGAACCCTTGGGCTCAAGTGATCCACCTGCCTTGACTTGCCAAATATGGTGGCTTTAATTTCAGAGTTCAAATTGATAACTCTGGTAAGTTAAGTGAACTGATTTTTTTAAAAATTATTTTTGTTAGGCCGGACGTGGTGGCTCAAGCCTGTAATTCCAGCACTTTGGGAGGCCGAGGTGGGTGGATCACGAGGTCAAGAGATCGAGACCATCCTGGTCAACATGGTGAAACCCCGTCTCTACT
>NW_016107323.1:9510494-9513584 GCF_001604975.1 Cebus imitator
AAAAAAAAAAAAAAAAAAATTATTTTTGTTTATTATACTTTAAGTTCTGGGATACATGTACAGAAAGTAGAGGTTTGTTACATGGGTATACATGTGACATGGTGGTTTGCTGCACATATCAACCCATCATCTAGGTTTCAAGCCCCTTATATGTTAGGTATTTGTCCTGATGCTCTCCCTTTCCTTCCCTCCCGCATCCTGACAGTGTGTGTGATGTTCTCCTCCCTGTGTCCATGTGTTCTCATTGTTCAGCTCCCACTTATGAGTAAGAACATGTGATGTTTGGTTTTCTGTTCCTGTGTTAGTTTGCTAAGAATGATGGTTTCCAGCTTCATCCATGACCCTGCAATGGATATGAACTCATTCTTTTTTATGGCTGCATAGTATTCCATGGTGTATATGTGCCACGTTTTCTTTATTCAGTCTATCATTGATGGCCATTTTGGTTGGTTTCAAGTCTTTGCTATTGTAAATAGTGCTGTAATAAACATGTGTGTGCATGTATCTTTATAGTAGAATGATTTATAATCCTTTGGGTATATACCCAGTAACGGGATTGCTGGGTCAAATGGTATTTCTAGTTCTAGATCCTTGAGGAATTGCCACACTGTCTTCCACAATGGTTGAACTAATTTAGACTCCCACCAACCGTGTAAAAGCCTTCCTATTTCTCCATATCGTCTCTAGGATCTGTTGTTTCCTGACTTTAAGTAAATTGATTTTTTTCCTGAAACTAACTTGGGTTGGAGAATGTCCCTGATGGGAATGTGCTGTGTTCCGGTTACACTTTTCTATGTCACTTACCCATTGATAATGTGATCTCTTTCATTTTCTCATCATCCATTTGACAGAAAACTTCAAAAACAATGATTCTGGAATATTTACCTTTGCAGTTGTTTCCAGCACCTAGCACAGTGCCTGGTATACAACAGAAACTCCATAAATGTTTGTTGAATGAGTATTTACATTTAACTCATGTTTACATCATTTTATTTTTCTGTTCTGTGTTATGGGAATGATTATTTTATGCTTTTTGTAGGACTACAATTTATAAATATTTGTGGAATGAATGAATGAATAAGCGAATGACTGGGCAAATAAGTCCTTTAGCTACAGTATGCCTGAACACTTGCCGAGATAGGTATGATTTTCCATTTTTCAGCTGAGGGGCCTAACGGAGGTTAAGTAAACATACCACAGGTTTTTTTTTTTTTTTCCCCCTGAGACAGGGTCTCACTCTNCTCACTCTGCTGCTTAGACTGGAGTACAGTGTGCAATCATAGCTCACTACAGCGTCTAACTCCTGGGCTCACACCATCCTCTCACCTCAGCCTCCTGAGTAACTGGGACTACAGGTGTGCGCCACGATACCCAGCTAATTTTTTAAATTTTTTATAGATATGCGGTCTCACTATGTTACCCAGATTAGTCTTGAACTCCAAAGCTCAAGCAATTCTCCCATCTTTGCCTCTCAAAGTATTGGGATTACAGGCGTGAGCCGCTGTGCCTGGCCCATACCACAGATATTGATTGAATTCCAGCACTGGGGAGGAGTGCAGAATAGAACATTCTGAGTCGGCCAGGCCTGTGGCTCATGCCTGTAATCCCCGCACTTTAGGAGGCTGAGGTGGGTGGATCACCTGAGGTTGGGAGTTTGAAACCAGCCTGACCAAAATGGTGAAACCCCGTCTCTACTAAAAATACAAAAAATTAGCTGGGCATGGTGGCGCATGCCTGTAATCCCAGCTACTCGGGAGGCTGAGGCAGGAGAATCACAGGAACTCGGGAGGTGGAGGTTGTGGTGAGCCAAGATCGTGCCATTGCACTTAGCCTGGACAATAAGCGTGAAACTACATCTCAAAAAGAAAAAAAAAAAAAAGAGAACATTCTGAGTTTTGCTCAACATTGCTGAACAGAGACTTGAATTATTCTCTTATCCCAGGTATTGGGCTAGGCTTTGGAGACACTAGTGAACAAGACAGACAGGGTTACTGCTTTTAAAAGGATCTTCTAGTTGAGAGAAGTAAAACAGTGATGAAAAGCATCAATGAAAAAGTGATGATAGGCCGGGCATGGTGGCTCCCTCCTGTAATCTCAGCACTTTGAGAGGGTGAGGCAGGTGGATCACTTGAATCCAGAAGTTTGAGACCCGCCTGGGCAACATGGTAAAACCCTGCCTCTACAAAAAATACAAAAAGTAGTCCAGTGTAGTGGTGCACACCTGCAGTCCAAGCTACTCTGGGGTTGAGGTGGGAGGATTGCTTGAACCTGGGAGGTTGAGGCTGCAATGAGCTGAGGTCACGCCACTGCATTCCAGCCTGAGCATTAGAGCCAGACCCTGTCCTCCCCAAAAAATTTGATGATAAACATAGTGAGTCAGAATTTTGAGATCTCAAGCTCACTGTTGCCTTCCTTGTGCCCCACCTGCCTAGATAATAAAAGGCAGCATTTCAACAGTCATTCATTTCATTATGTTCACTTCATTTCACCTTCATCAAGCCTCATGAGGCAAGATGGTGAGATACAGAAGTTTTAGAAACCTCTCATCAAAATTGAATGGAAGACTGATTTTTCCAAAACTTTTTAGTGCAGAAAATTTGAATTATGTGCAAAAGTAGAGAGAACGGAATAGTTACAGCAGTGTACCCGATACTCAGCATTAGCAACTGTTGATATTATGACCAATCTTTTTCAACTATGTCCCATTCACTCTCCCAGCCCTGACTTGTCCTGAAGCAAACTTTTTTTTTTTTTTTGAGACAGAGTTTCACTCTATCCCCTAGGCTGGAGTACAGTGGCTTGATCTTAGCTCACTACATACAACCTCTGCCTCTTGGATTCAAGTGATTCTTGTTCTTCAGCCTCTTGAGTAACTGGGATTACGGCATGCGCCACCACACCCAGCTAATTTTTGTATTTTTAGTAGGGACGGGGTTTTCACTATGTTGGCCAGGCTGGTCTTGAACTCCTGACCTCAGGTGACCTGCCCACCTGCTTTGGCCTCCCAAAGTGCTGGGAATATAGGTTGGGATTATAGGTGTGAGCCACTGCTCCTGGCCTTGAAGCAAATCTTGTTTTTTTTTTTTTTTT
>NW_016107323.1:9513880-9523514 GCF_001604975.1 Cebus imitator
AGTGCTGGGATTACAGGCTTGAGCCACCGCGCCCGGCGGTTTTTTTTTTTTTTTTTTTGAGATAGAGTTTCACTTTTGTTGCCCAGGCTGGAGTGCAATGGCACAATCTTGGTTTCCTGCAACCTGCGCCTCCCGGGTTCGAGTGATTCTCATCTGTCAGCCTGCTGAATAGCTAAGATTACAGGCATGCACCACCATGCCTGGCTAATTTTGTATTTTTAGTAAGGATGGAGTTTCTCCATGTTGGTCAGACTGGTCTTGAACTCCCGACCTCAGGTGATCAGCACCCCCTTGGCCTCCCAAAGTGCTGGGATTACAGGTGTGAGCCACTGTGCCTGACTGCAAATCTTATATATCATTTAATCTGTAACTATTTTGTTTCAAAAAATTATAACCTGAATATCATTATCATATCTAAAACTATTAACAGTAAATCCTTAATATTAACACATATCAGTCACTATTCACATTTTCCTGATTGCCATTCACACACACACACACACACACACACACACACACACACAAGCAATTTGTTTTTTTTTTCTTTTTAGATGGAGTCTCACTCTGTTACCCAGGCTGGAGTGCAGTGATACAGTCTTGGCTCTCTGCAACCTCTGCCTCCTGGGCTCAAGTGATTCTCCTGCCTCAGCCTCCTAAGTAGCTGGGACTACAGGTGCCCACCACCTTACCTGGCTACTTTTTGTATTTTTAATAGAGATGGGGTTTCGCTATACTGGCCACGCTGATCTCAAACTTCTGACCTCAGATGATCCACCCACCCCGGCCTCCCAAAGTGCTGGGATTACAGGCATGAGTCACCGTGCCCGGCAGGAATTTGTTTGAATTGGGAGTGCTTTCTTCCACCTTGATTATGAAAAAATTTCAAATATGTATAAAACAGATTCATATAAAGGATACCGATATGCCATATCAGCTTTATCAATTATCCCTGACATCATTTTTTAAATTTATAAATATTTCAATATTTGTAGATTCCGTAAAAAATGCATCACAAAAGTGATCGTTGTTCAGATTATACCAATTGTTTTATAATTTAAAAAATTTTTGTTCAATAATTTTTCAGGTAAGCTCCACACACTGTGTTGACTAAGTCTCATAGTATTTCTGATTTAAAAATCTTAAGTCCCTTTGAATATTTTGATGCCCCTACCATCTCTCTTTCTCTGTCTTCTTTCCCTCTCTCTCTTTTCTGCTTTTGAAAAAAGCAGATCCTTTTTCCTGAGAGTTACTTACCGTGTGGATTTTGCTGAGTGCCTCTCGGTGGTGGACTTAACCATGTATCCATCTCTTGTATTTCTTGTAAGTTGATATATGTGGAGACCTTATTGGATACAAGTTTTCTTTGACAAGGGAACATGTATGGTAGTGTACCAGGAGGTGCTTATGTCCTGTTTCTTTTCTGATTTTCTTAGCAACTCCCAATCATTATTACTTAGATGCATTAATTCATAAGGGACTGTATGGTAGTGATATTGTAATTTTATCATTCTGCTTACTTTGTTAGGTTGGAATATCTCTATAAAAAGCTTTTCATTACCAAGGGTTGATTTCTTTCTTCTTACTAAGCAGTTTTCTTTTTTCTTTTTTGAGGCAGGGTCTTGCTGTGTTGCTCAGGCTGGTGTGCAGTGGCGCAAACACACAGCCGCAAACTCTTGGGCTCCAGTGATCCTCCTACCTCAACTTCCCATGTAGTTGGGACCACAGGTGCATGTCACCATGCCTGGCTAATTTTTGATTTTTTTGTAGAGATAAGGTCTTACTTTGTTGCCCAGGCTGGTCTTGAGTGTTTGGGTTCAAGCAATCTTTCTACCTCAGCCTCCTGAGTCACTGAGACTACAGGTACACACTACAATGCTTAGCTAATTTTTAAAAAAAAAATTTAGTAGAGATGTGGTCTTACTATGTTGCCCAGGCTGGTCTCGAACTCCAGAGCTTAAGTGATCCTCCTGCCCTGGCCTCCCAGTGTGCTGGGATTATAGGTACACGACAGGCATGAGACAATGAGCCTGGCCAGATTTTTTTTTTTTTTCCTAATTTGAAATAGATTATGGGTTCAGTTAATACTTCCAAATCAAACTGAGGGCTTCAGGATTTTTACTAACCTCATTGATCTTACCCATGTATCTCCTTTCTCTAGTGCCAAAAATCCTACTTCTTGAAGCCAGAAGATTACTCACTTTTTTAATCCCACATTATATGCAACAGTCTCAGAATAATGACTCCCCAACACTATAATTACTGAAAACAGTTTAATATTTTTTGTAGTTTTCAAAAAATCCTTGAGATGTGTCATCAAATTACTGTATTGTGCTGGGTACAGTGGCTCACGCCTGTAATCCCAGTGCTTTGGAAGGCCAAGAAGGGAGGATCCCTGGAGCCCAGGAGTTTGAGAACAGCTTGGGCAATATAGTGAGACCTTGTCTCTACAAAATAAAATTAAAAATTAACCAGACGTGGTGGCACATACCTGTAGTTCCAGCTATTGAGAGGTGGTGGTGAGAGTAGGCTTAAGCCCAGGAGTTTGAAGCTGCATTGAGATGTGATTGTGACACTGTACTCCAGGGTGGCAGAGCAGGGACCCTGTTTTTTTTAAAAAAATATGAAAATATTCCTATGTTTTAGACTCATTTGTAATTGTCCTTCTCTCTGTGTGGCTATATGCTAACTGTGTATATGGTTAGTTTATTTGTTTCATTTAAAAAATCTCCTTCTGTTAAGCTTCATTTATAATTACACAAATATTGGCTTTGATAGTCAAGTTGAAAAAACAAAGTATATTCAAAGAAGTCTGCCTTCTGTCCTTGTCCTTTCCTCTCTATATTTTAGCCATAGTATAAAAAATTATGGTTTATCATTACATTTAAAAAATATAAGAAGATATTCCCATATCCCACTTTTTCTTAAATAGTACGTAGCTTTACATACTTTTTTCTAACCTTGCTTTTTAAAATATCCTGGACATCACTCCATATTAGTGTCTAGAGATAGTCTTCATTCATATTTTTACTACATAGTAATCCATTGTGTAGTTGTACCATAGTTTATGCAACCTATTATGGGCATTTGGGTAGTTTCCAAGTGTATTACAAAGAGGATTACAGTGAATAGCCTTGCATATGCATCCTGTTTTACTTTTGCTGACTACTGCTAATACTAACATTTTTTATGTTTCATATTAAAAATGGTGGTTACTATTCATCTTTAACTTTTATTATACATTATACATGACTTTGTTTAGCATGCTTTAACCTTTTAACATATATAACATTTGCAAACTACTTGTTTTAATTAAAATTTTGGTTAAATATAAAAAATAGTGAGGTATTTTGTAAACTAGATATAATAGAATCTTACACTTCCTTGACAAACGATAGCTGAGTTGATCATTTGTGTAAATGACTGTGAACTTAAAAATTACAGCATTTTTAAAATACATTTTTTAAACATTTAAAAATTATTTAAATATATATATATATATATATATATATACAAAGTAAAAAAAGAAAAGAAGAAAAATAGAGACAGTGTCTTGTTATGTTGCCCAGGCTGGTCTCAAACTCCTGGGCTCAAGGGATTCTTCTGCCTTGGCCTCCTAAAGTATGAGCCACCACACCTGGCAAAAATTAATTTCTTTAAAACAAAAACATTACAGGTTATCTGGTACCATGGCAACTTCTTTAACGCTAGGTTTACTTAGAACAAAGTTAGGAACAAAGTCAGACTTCACAAAGAGCTCTTGTGGCAATGGGGTATTTTTTTGCAAATTCCTTTGGTGGTGTCAAGATGTGAGCTTAGAAGGAACTCTTAGCCTGTCTCTTCTGGCTGTGGAAAAAGATTGTTGGTTCTGAATGCTGACCTGATGATCTCACACTGTCACATCTCAAATTGTGGTCATCTTTTATACATTATTAACAACAAAAGGGAAAAATTGAGTTGACTTTAGAGGGAAATGGAAAATAACGACATCACATCTGTACTCTACAGGCTCTCCATAGAGGTCAAACTGAGGTGGTAAAATCGTCGTGGACCAAATTAGAGCATTAACGTTTCTTGGAAACTGAAGCTATATCTAAATCGCTGATGGCCTGCTTTCTAGATCTCCTGTGTACCTGCTTCCAAATCCAGTCTGTTTTAAAAAATTGCCCTTTGAGGTTGGAACCAGGGAAATAAGGCTAGGAACAGAACAAGCCATTATTGAAAAAATTAGAAACTTGGAAGCAGATACTCATTATAATCTAAATCCTCAGAAGCTGAAGTTTGATTCACAATAGCAAGGCATTATTATTTTAGTGATTATACTTTAGTTGTTTCCTGGAAGGTGATTAATTTGGGATTACTTTCTTCTTACAGTATGCTCTGATAGTCTTTAAAACAAACCAGAGCTCTAAATTGCTATGCCATTGGTAATTGAACTCTGATTTGTCTTTGTGCCCGGCTCCTGGTGTTCTGTAAAATTTTACATGTCATTTCAGGTATCTCTACCCAGAAGACATTACTTTTGCCTTTGATGCACTTTAAAATGTGAAGTCTCTTGTGAAGCTCTTTGGTTCTTTTCCCCTTTGCTGCTGAAATAAATGCAGGTTGATGATTTTCCTCTAGGATACGTTGTGTGATCTAGAGATTGCAAACTCAAGTCTTTGCTTTTTTTTCCCCTACAGATTGCCTATTTCTTTTTTTATTTGAATTTTTATTAGTTATTATTTTTTTTTGAGATGGAGTCTTATTATTTTATTTTATTTTATTTAATGTCTAATGCCCACTTGGAGAGATAGAGCCTTATTCTGTCGCCCAAGCTGGAGTACAGTGTGTGATCTCAGCTCACTGCAACCTCCGATTCCTGGGTTCAAGTGATTCTTATGCCTCAGCCACCCAGATAGCTGGGATTACAGGCACACACTACCATGCCCAGCTAATTTTTCTGTATTTTTAGTAGAGATGGGGTTTTTCTATGTTGGCCAGGCTGGTCTCAAACTCCTGACCTCAAATGATCTGCTTTCCTTGGCCTCCCAAAGTGTTGGGATTACAGGCGTGAGCCACCGCGCCTGGCCAATTATTAATATTTTTAAGAGATGGGGTCTTGCTATCTTGCCCAGACTGGAGTGCAGTGGCTCTTTACAGACACTGTCATAGTGCACTACAGCCTTGAACTTCCTGGCTCATATGATCCTCCTGAGAGGCTGGAATTATAGGCACACACCACCGTGTCCAACAGATTGCCCATTTGTGATCTGTGTAAATATTTCTCACTTCCTGCAGTATCTGCTCAAGAATGTAAAGAGATGGAAAATAATTTCAGATTTGTTGAATTAAAGTTCTGCTCAGATGAGACTGACACTAACTAAATGAAAAGGCAGGTTATAATTCTGTAATTTTGTGCTTGCAATGTGTACATTACTGACACTTGAATAGGCCCAGTGCATTTTGGCAAGGTACATATTGCATGGTTGTATTGAAAAGGTTTTTGGAGCAGGCTTGATGGCTTATGCCTGTAATTCCGGCCGTTTGGGAGGCTGAGGAGGTTGGATTACCTGAAGTCAGGAGTTCAAGACCAGCCTGGCCAACATGGCGAAACCTCGTCTGTACTAAAAAATACAAAAAATTAGCCAGGTGTGGTGGTGGGCACCTGTAATCCCAGCTATTTGGGAGGCTGAGGCAGGGAGAATTGCTTGAACCTGGGAGGCAGAGGTTGCAGTGAGCCGATAACACACCACTGTACTCCAGCCTGAGCGACAGAGCGAGCCTCTGTCTCAAAAAAAGAGAAAAGGTTTTTGCCCTCTCTCTGTGCCTGCTCCTCCCTGTTGAGTCCTATGGGCCTGAGTTGCCAGGGGGCACTGTGGGCTGAGACTGGACATTGCAACCAACTACAAGGCACTGTAGGACCCAGCTTGTGGATGGACCCAAGTTGGGCTTTCTTCTTTCCATTCATCTTCCTCCTCTAACTCCTTTCTGTATCAGTATCCTTGCTTTCCATACACCTGCTTCATTCTTTTTCCTTCAGCAGATTTTTCTGCTTCTTGACTTACAAACCTTACTTGTAGCCCCTTTCAGATACTGAAACTAGCAACTCTCAGTCTTTGTACCAGTCTCAGAGATTCTCATCGGCTCAGATGCCATCCATCTCTGGTCCAAAGAACAATGCCAAGGACATGATCATGTAGAACAAAAGTGTCTGCTGTGGACACATGAGGGGAGAAATAGTTTTCAGTGATGAGGGTTGTAGTGAGTTGGGCAGATGTCCCAAAAATATCTACCAAAAACTGTAGATAATGGCTGGTGGCAGTGACTTATTCCTTCATTCATTCAGCAAATATTGATTGAGCACCGACTCTTATGTCTGGTTCTATTCTATGTTTTGGAGATGCAGCAGTGAACAAATCAGTCTTTATCCTTATGGAGCTTACAGTCAAGTGGAAGAGACAGGCAATAAACAAAGAAACAGTTCAATATTCAATCTGTGAGATGGTGATAAGTGCTACAGAGAAAATAAAGTAGTGTAAGATAAAAAGGGTGTTGTGCTAGGCCTTTACTATTTAGGTCTCATGGATAAGATGGCATTTGAGCAACTCTGAAGGAAATAATGGAGCCAATCACATATGTAACATTCCAGGTAGAGGGAACAGCAAGTGCAAAGGCCCTGAATGGGGGTTTGTTTACCATGGTGCTCAATCTGAACATAGGCCAGTACAATTGGAGTGGATGGGAAACGGACAAGAGAGAAGCTGAAAAGGCCGGTGTGATGGCTCATGCCTATAATCCCAGCATTTTGGGAGGCTGTGGTGGGAGGAATTTGAGATCAGCCTGGGCAACAGAGCCAGACCTTGAGTTCTCTACGAAAAGAGGCAGGAGGATCGCTTGAGCCCAGGAGTTCGGGGCCGCAGTGAGCTATGATTATGCCACTGCACTGCACTCCACCCTTGGTGACACAGTGAGACCCTCCCTCAAGAGGAAAATGGAGATGGAGCAATGCTGAATGGGTCCCATCATTAAGGGCATTGTGGGTCACTGGAAGGCCTTTTGCATTTACTTGGAAAAAGATGGAAAACCTGTGAAAAGTTTTGAGCACAGAAGCGAGGGGATCACTCTGGCTGCTGTGTGGAGTACAGTCTATGAGGGGCAGGTGGAGGTAGGGAGACCAGAAAGGAGGCTGTTGTAATCATCTGAGCAGAAAAGTGATGGTGCTTGGCCCAGGGCAGCAGCAGTAGAGGTGGTTGGGTTCTAGAGTTATTTTCAAGGTAGAATTGCCAGTATTTGAAGGTGGATTTGATAGATCGTGTAGCATGACAGAACTGAGTCAAGGATAAGATGAATGCTTTTGACTTGAGCAGCTGGTAGGATGGAGTTGCCATTTTCTAAGGTGTGGAAGACTGGAAGGAATGGTCTTTGGGGGAGGTGATCAGCTTTCATTTTGGATATATTGAAGTTTCAACTGCCTGTGAGACATCCAACTGGAAGATGATTCTTCAGTGAATTTTATGATATTACAGTTGGGATTGTGCTAGAGTGTTCTTGCCTCATTTCTTCACCTGGCTAGCATTTCTTCATTCTTTGGTCCCCAGCCTCAAGGGCATTTTTGCAAGGAAACCTTCCTTGATTCCCATCCCCATGCTTGAGCGTTCTTCCTGTTATATGTGTGTGCATAGCAGCAAATCCCTTCCTTTATGGTACTTACCATCCTTTAAGTTCATAAATAATTTGTGTGGGTATTGGTGTAATGTGCTGTGAGTCCACAGAAGCAGATAACATAGGAAGATCTGTTGGAATAAAGAATATTTTATGGCTGGGCATGGTGGCTTATGCCTGTAATCCCAGCATTTGGGAGGCCGAGGCAGGCTGATCACTTGAAGCCAGGAGTTCAAGACCAGCCTGATGGTGAAATGGTTTCACCAACATGGTGAAACCCTGTCTCTACTAAAAATACAAAAATTTAGCCAGGCGTGGTGGCGAGTGCCTGTAATATCAGCTACTTGGGAGGCTGAGGCAGGAGAATCGCTTGAACCCAGGATGTGGAGGTTGTAGTGGGTTGAGATTGCACCACTGCATTTTAGTGTGGGTGACAGAGTGAGACTCTGAAAAAAAATAAAAAAGAGGTTTTGCTCAGATGATACTCATAGGGAACAATAAAGAGGCACAGTTTGATCCTGCTGTTTTATGTCTGCTATTTGCAAATTCCTTTTTTAAATTTAAATTTTTTTTAAAGCTTTGGTGTCTTGCTATGTTGCTCAGGCTGATCTTTATTTTATTTTACTTAAGTTTCTGGGTACATATATAGCCAGGCTAGTCTTGAACTCTTGACCTCAAGTAATCTTCCTGCCTCAGCCTCCAAAAGTGCTGGGATTTCAGGTGTGTGCCACCACACCTGGCCTATGTGCATATGGGTTTTAGGAAAATAACCCAGATCAGTCCACGGACCCCAAAAGACAAGCAGTCCTATTTTGTTCTCTGTAGCCCCAGAATCCAGCTGAAAGCCTGGCGCACAATAGGCACAAAATAAGTATCTATGGCATGTTGGATCTGAGCTATTTCCTGTATCAAGATAGAGTCGTAGTGAATTCAGACCCTCTGAGTATACTCACTGAATAGCTACTGGATGCTTAAAACATATGAAGGAATGTTCTGGGCTTTGCTTTGAGATGTTCTGCTTTGCTACCCTACAGTTTGTGTTTATATGGATCCCCTGTTTGAGGCATGGTGAAAACACAGTTTAAATCTCATCTCTGCCAACTAAGCTTGCTGGGTAGTTGTAGTATGCACATTTTAGTCTTTGAGATTCCTGCACCCATGTGCCCAAGAATTGGTAGTGCTGAATTTCAGAAATATTTTAGTTTTTAAATCTTTTTTAGATTTAAAAAATACCGTAATACCAAAAAACCCCTTAAAAGCCCCAAACAAAAAAACCCCATACAATACCTTGTTAACTGTTATTTTTTCCTACGGCTGTAAAACTTGTTTCCCCTTAGTAATTTCTTCCTTTTTTCTAAAAGCCTGGCTTCTGTTAATGCTAGCCTCTTTTCTCTGTGGTGGTCCAAAGCTGTTTCAGCTTGCAGTAGTATTGTGGCCATTTCACTGACAGCTTCATAGATGTCCCGGATTCCACTAGCAGCTCTGCTAACTGATGTGTCTCTGGAAGAAGCTAGTGTGTCTTCACATCCACAGTCCGGTTTGATTTCTTTAAAGTGATTACATCCTGCTTAGGGGAACTATAAATTCTACTTCGAGATGGTCAGGTTTTATGGAAACAAGACTTTAACTGCATCCCAGAGCTGTGTCTAGAATAATAATTCTTATCGGTGATCTCCAGTGGAAATCGTCCCCCTGGTGACTAAGCAATACCACAGTGAACAGAACCCTCAAGCAGGGCACCAACTTCATTCTTAAAAATGCTCCAGGGTGGCAGGCTTGCCGTGTAACCAGGATTTTTTTTCTACTCCTGAGTTCCCAGACTTAATAAGAGGAGCTGCTCCCTTTCTGTGGGTAGAACATTTCAGTGGTTTAGGTTTTATTCCATAAGCTAAATGTTACATTCTGGAGAAATTCCTTTCTTTCTGTTGGAATATTTGTCTTTTTTTTTTTTTTTTTTTTTTTTTTTTTTTTTTTTTTTTTTTTTTTTTTTTTT
>NW_016107323.1:9523654-9536245 GCF_001604975.1 Cebus imitator
TCTATATTGTTGTTGTTTTTGTGGTAGAGACTCACTCTGTTGCCCAGGCTGGAGTGCAGTGGCGCAATTTTGGCTCACTATAGCCTTGACTTCCTGGCTCAGGTGATCCTCCCCCTGAGTAGCTAGTACTGCTGGTGAGCGCCACCATGCCTGGCTAATTTTTTCTATTTTTAGTAGGGACGGGGTTTCACCATGTTGCCTAGGCTGGTCTTGAACCCCTGGGCTCGAGCAGTCCACCTGCTTCAGCTTCCCAAAATGCTGAGATTACAGATGTGAGCCACTGCATCTGGTCAGCGATTTCATTTTGAAGATGAAGAAAGTGACTCCCAAAGGTGAGAAAGTTGCCCCCAGGGATGTGACTAGCAAATGGTTGGCTGAGGTTTGAACTTGGGAACTTTTGACTCCTTGTCTACCACGCCATGCTTTCTTTCATGCAGCCATTGAGATTCTCCTGCCCAGTTCTTAAGGCCCCCACTGTTTTTCTCACTCTCCCCATTTCTTCTCATTTCCCCCCACCTCCTAGCTTCCAGCTTCCAGACTCACTGCCTGGTCTCCTTCACTCTCTTGCATGCTCACTGGCTTCATGGCCACCTTTGCACTCACTCCCCACCACCCTTTCCCAACTTGCTAGATTGCCTCCTTTTCTTTCCTGTGCTCATCTAATATTTTTACCTGTTTGCAGCTTCAGCTTCTCCCAGAAATCTACTTTGGTTAATTTTGTGGATCTCCTGAAATTCCACAGTGCATAATTAAAAATTACCCACTTAATTATAGATTTGCCTTGTAGTATTTGCTGCTGTTTCATGTGTCAGAACCTGTTTTCCTCCAAGGACCATGCCTTTTTATTTATTTATTTATTCATTCATTTTTGAGATATGGTCTTCCTCTGTTGCCCAGGTGGCACGATCAGCTCACTGTAGGCTTGAACTCTTGGGTTCAAGGGATCCTCCTTTGTCAGCCTCCAGAGTAGCTGGGACTACAGGCATTTGTCACTATGCCCGGGAAATATTTCAATTTTTGCAGAGATATGGGGGGAGGTCTCATTACATTGCCCAGGCTGGTTTTGCACTCCTGACCTCAAAGGATTATCTTGCCTTAGCCTCCCAAAGTGCCGGGATTACAGACATGAACTACCATGCCCAGCTAAACCATGCCTTTTTAATTTGTTTTTCTACCTGTGCCCCACCTTGTTGGAGGTGAGTGGCTTACAGCAGGCACCTGGAAAGGAACTACATTTTGGGTTGGTTTTATTCCCTGTGGTGATTTGCAAGCCCTGTTGGTCAGTTAGGACCGTCTAGGACCTTCTCCAGGGATGAGAGCTTCCAGCTGCTCCTCATTCCTGGGTGGTTCTGTGGACTCGTGCAGGAAGAGCTGCCCAAGAGCTGCCCAAGTGACAGGCTTTGCAATGTGGTAAACGAATCCCTCCTTTGGGTTTTGATAACAAAACCCTCCTTTCACCCACCTTTGGTGCAGGGGAACGTTGCAAAGCTTTCAGTACAGGGGATGGAATGAGAAATTGCAGTGTTTCTCTGCAGAGAGGACAGATGCCAAAGGAAAACAGAAGTTCCTTCAATCTGGGTAGAAGGCCTGGTTTTGGAGCCTGCCCAGGTGGTTACTGCTGTCTTAATAATTATTCACAGCATTAAAACCAGAGAGACCATCTGTCTGACAGCCTTTCTCAGCTCCTTTTCTCTCCTTCAGGAGGCCACAGCCATGGGTGGGATAGGGAGAAAGTTAGTAGAAGCTTTTACATTTTTATTTATTATTAATTTATTTACAAAAGTCTTTTTGGCTGGATATGGTGGGTCACACCTGTAAATCAAGCACTTTGGGAAGGTAGGAGGATCACTTGAAGCCAGGAGTTTGAGACCAGCCTGGGCAACACAATGAGACCCTGTCTCTACAAAAAGTAAAACAAATTAGCCGGGTATGGTGGTACGTACTTGTAGTCCTAGGTACTTGAGGGGCTGAGGCAGGAGGATTGCTTGAGGCCAGTTTAAGGTTATAGTGAGCTACGTACGATCAGGCCACTGTAATCCAGGCGGGTGGCCTGGACCGTGGCCTCGACTATGTCTTTCAAACAAATGAAAGAAAACCTTTTTATTATTGAAATTTTCAAACATACCCCAAAATAGCCCAGTGGATCCCACTTTTCCCCAACACCCAGCTGGAACAGAGACTAACATTTTGTTAATCTTTTTCTGTCTCACTCTATCCCCACCCCTGCCCTGTCCAATATATACACCCTTGTAGCTTTGTTTTTATTTATTATTTATTTATTTTTTTGAGACAGAGTGTTTCTCTGTCACCCAAGCTAGAGTGCAGTGGCGTGATCTTGGCTTACTGCAACCTCTGCCTCCTGGGTTCAAGTGATTCTCCTGCTTCAGCCTCCTCAGTAGCTGGAATTCCAAGTGTGTGCCACCACGCGTGGCTACTTTTTGTATTTTTAGTAGAGACAGGGTTTTACCATGTTGGCCAGGCTGGTCCGGAACTCCTGACCTCAGGTGGTCTGCCCTCCTCAGCCTCTCAAAGTTCTGGGATTACAGGCATGAGCCACTGCACCCGGCCACCATACTCTTTTAAACAACCAGATTTCGTGTGAACCTAGAGCAAGAACTCACTACTGTAAGGATGACACCAAAACATTCACTAGGGATCCAACCCCCTGATCCACTTCCTTCCTTTAGACCCCACCTCCAACACTGGTGGTCATATTTCAGGATGAGATTTGGAGGGGACAGACATCCAAACCATATCATTAGATTTAATCGTTTTATGCAGTTTCTTTGGTTCTAGATCTGTTTCTACTCTTTCGACTTCTGTAGTCAGGTGACTGTAACTAGCTTCTGTTCTTTTTGAGGGTTCACAGTTTGGTGCAAACCCTTTGGATGTATTATTTGGGAAAATGGGGTGTCTTGCAGCCTATGTCCCTGCTTTACATTGCCCTTTTTGCTGCCTGCCCCAAGCCTCCTCATTAGCATCCCCGCCGATGCCAGCGGAGATGTGGTGACATTCAGCTTGACAGGTCATTAGCAGCTTTTGCCCCAGGGACTGCTGGTGGGAGGGAGGTTGTGGAAGATAAACTCTGACAGGAATGTATTCTCCTCGAGGGCAGGGTTTATTTGATATTCTCCTGGAGCTTGGAGCCATAAGCATGGTGCTGGGGAGGAAGCGCCCTTAGCAGATAGCATTTGGGAGCCTCTGCGGGCAGAGCATGGAAAGTCGCAACTTCTGAGTTGTTTGTATTTTCAGTCTCAGTCTAGATGGATGGCAGTCTTCTGCTGTGGGAATGAAATATGTTTAGGCAACTTGAGCCCCAGGTGCAGATGAGGCTGGGCTAATGGGTACACTAGGGAAGGAGCTGGGGGAGAGATGCGCCCTTAGCTATTATCAATCCATGACAGCTGTCAGCTGCTGGCAATTAGCACCCACCTGTGCCTGGGATGCAGGGGCACCTGTTCTGTCCTCTGTGGAAGTCTCTGGACCCAGCCAGTAGTCTTGACTGTGCACTGTTCATGCCCCAAGTCCGCCTGGAAGAGGTGATTGGAAACTTACTGCAGAATAAGGAGAGCGCAGGACAGGCACAGTGGCTCATGCCTATAATCTCAGTGCTGAAGCCAGAGGATGGCTTGAGTCCTCGAGTGTGAAACCATCCTGGGCAACATAGTGAGACCCCGTCTTTACGAAAAGTAAAATAATTAGTTGGGCATGGTGGTGTGTGCCTGTAATCCTACTTACTCAAGAGGCTGAGATGATGTTCACTTGAGCCCAGGAGTTTGAGGTTACAGTGAGCTATGATTGTACCACTGCACTCCAGCCTAGGCGACAGAGCATGACACTGTCCCCCCTGGAAAAAAAGGAATAAGGGAAGCCTCTGGAAGACCTGATGAGAGGTGGCCCAGCCAAAGTGGATATTGGTGAGGATTTCCCTGGTCTAGAACTCTGAATTTAGTCTGGCAAAGCGTTCCCTTTGTGTTGCGAGATGATTCTTGATGTTACCCCATCACAGTAGGTAAGATGAATTAGCTAACGAGAAAGGCTTTCTCTTTTGCATCCTTATCTAGTCCTTACATGAAGCGTAGGAGAAGGTCTCCACATGGTACTAGTGAGTCTTTAACATCTGCCTCTAATACTTGTCTATGCCTCCCCTCCCTTTTTTTTAACAAAGCCTCAAGAATGCTCCATTATCTAGGTAGAATTTGATAATACTTTATTTTTATTATACTCCCTTTTTTGCTTACCTTCTATATACAGCAAGTGAAACATTTTTGAAATATGTGCAAATAAGGGCAGTTTCTTTTTTCTATTTTTTTTGAGAGAAGGTCTCGCTCTGTCGCACAGGCTGGCATGCAGTGGTGTGCTCTTGGCTCACTGCAACCTCTGCCTCCTGAATTTAAGTGATTCTCCTGCCTTAGTCTCCCAAGTAGCTGGGATTACAGGTGCCCGCCACCACTCCCGGCTAATTTTCATATTTTTAGTAGAGACCAGGTTTTGCCATGTTGGCTGGGCTGGTCTCGAACTCCTGACCTCAGGTGATCTATCCCCCTTGGCCTCCCAAAGTGCTGAGATTACAGATGTGAGCCATTGGGCCTGGCTGAGGCAAGTTCTTTTTGAAATATATTTTGTGAAGGAGAAAAAGAAGAGGTAGTTTAAGGAAACAAATGACATAAAAGATGGTATGCAGAGATGCCAAAGCATCTTGAAGGTGCTTTTTTTTTTTTTAAACAGTCTTGCTTTGTTGCTCAGGCTGGAGTGCAGGGGTGCAGTCACGGCTCTCAGCAGCCTTGACCTTCTGGGCTCAAGTAATTATCCCATCTCAGCCTCCCGAGTAGCTGGGACTACAGATATATGCCACTATGCCTGGCTAATCTTTAACTTTTTTGTAGAGGCCAGTTCTCACTGTGTTGCCCAGGCTGGTATTGACTTCCTGGCCTTGAGCAAAAATACAGATTTTGATTAAGTCTGGGGTAGGACATGGGCCTGAGTTTCTAACCAGTTCCCAGGTGGTGCTATTGCTGCTGGTCTACAGACCACAAGTGGAGATGCCAGTGTGGAGTTCATGTAGCAATAGTGATTTCATAGCAATAGCCAGTGTCTGTGTACTTGCTTCGTTGTATTTCACACACTGTTTAGCAATGTACATGCATGTCATTTGACCCTCACCCCAGCCCTTTGGGGTGGGTAAGGGTTATGCTCATTTCATACTCAAGGAAACTGAGGCACAGACAGGCAAAGTAGCTTGGGGAAACAGAAAGGAATTTAGAGACAGGCTCTGATTAGCTCAGAGACGAGACAGCCTCATGCGTCATCCTGAACACCTTGGACTTGATCTTGAAGGTGGAGGGAGAAGTTGAAGGGTAATTAAACAGGAACTGGAGAAAATTCACCTCAGATAGCTTTGGCCACATGCACCCTGCCACCCGCACCTCAGTGAAGTGTCATGCGAAGTTGGGTTCATAAATGAAGGCCTGAATGCTTTCCTGCCAAGTTCGTTTTAAATCAAGCTGCTAATTAGTACCAATCCCCCTTCTCCTGTATTGTAGTTTTTGTTGATGTCGTTTCACTTCATTTGGTCGACGTGATTGATTCAGTTCAGTGTTTGAACTTCTTTTTGAACCTCACCTTAATGACCTGTCTAAAAATCAAGATTAAACCTGCTTGGTAAGACAGGCTCACAGTCCAAGGAAATGCTTGCCCAGAGAGGACAGACTGCTTTAACTCTTTAACCTGAGCCCATTAAAAAAATTCAAATGACTGATTCCTTGTCACAATTCTACCTATATTGTGTTTATTTTTGCCCAGGTTTCAGCCAGTTAAACGCTTTTGTAATGAGCTTGTGTACAGGCTGAAGATTGCATTTTGAAACTGAGTCAAATACCAATTTAAAGACCAGACTTTTATACTTATTTGTGAAATTCAGATAAATGACATGGAAATAAAACAGGGCTGCTGTATTGTGAATATGACTCTGTTTCTCCTTGTAAGACTCTTTAAGGGTAGCCATTTTGTCATTGTATATATAAATTTTCTTAGCCTACCTTTTACTTTCTTGATTTGCCTTTTGTGGTTTACCGTTAAACACTAGACTTTTTGTAAACTAATTATCCCTTAAAATGGACTTTTTTTTTCCTTTGAGACAGGGTCTTGTTCTGCCACACAGGCTGGAGTGCAGTGGCTCCATCATAGCCCATTGCAACGTCAAAATCCTGGGCTCCAGCGATCCTCCTGCCCCAGCCTCCTGAGTAGCTGGGACTATAGATGCTCACCATTGTACCAGGCTAATTTTTAATTTATTGAAGAGACAGGGT
The DNA here is from genome assembly GCF_001604975.1 of Cebus imitator. Lineage (NCBI taxonomy): Eukaryota > Metazoa > Chordata > Mammalia > Primates > Cebidae > Cebus > Cebus imitator. The sequence continues at coordinate 9,529,963 of NW_016107323.1, forward strand.
CTTAAACTCCTGGACTGAAGCAATCCTCCCACATCAACCTCCCAAAGTGCTAGGATTACAGGTGTGAGCCACAGTGCCTGGTGAAATGGGACTTTTTGTAATTTGTTTTTGAGACAGTTAAGCTCTTGTTGCCCAGGCTGGAGTGCAATGGTGCGATCTCGGCTCACTGCAAACTCTGCCTCCTGGGTTCAAGCAATTATCCTGCCTCAGCCTCCTGAGTAGCTGGGATTACAGGCATGTGCCATTATGCCTGGCTAATTTTGTATTTTTAATAGAGACGGGGTTTCTCCATGTTGGCCAGGCTGGTCTTGAACTCCTGACCTCAGGTGATTCGCCTACCTTGGCCTCCCAAAGTGCTGGGGTTACAGGTGTGAGCCACTGTGCCGGGCAAAATGGAACTTTTTGTAATTTTGAAAGTGAAACCTGCCCCTTGAGTATGCCTCAGCTTGGCTTGGCTACCTTCCTATCTGATTCTGCAGCTGGTCGTCCTTTTTTTCCTAAGATGGGGTTTTCATTCTGTCCCTCAGCCTGGAGTGCAGTGTAGTTCCATCTTGGCTTATTATAGCCTCAACCTCCTGGACTCAGATGATCCTTTTGCCTCAGCCTGCTTCCCCCCACCCCTCCACCGGTAGCTGGGACTGCAGGCACACACCACCATGCCTGGCTAATTTTGTTGTTTTTTATGTTTTGTAGAGATGGGGGTCTCACTGTGTTGCCCAGGCTGTCCTCAAACTCCTGGCCTGAAGTGATTCTTCAGCTTGGCCTCCCAAAGTGCTGAGATGGCAGATGTGAGCCGCTGCTCCCGGCCTGATCCTTCTCTCCCCTTGGCCAACCCCCTCTTCCACTGGGGCCAGCCATGTTGTGGCTGCCTGGTTTAGTTTGTTCTCTTTCCTTCTTTGGTCCCTCACTTCCTTTACCTTTGGGGGTGTCCTTCCTGACCCCTTGCTTGAGAAGTCCGAGTGTTGTCATCCTTATTCTCTTGCTCTGTCCTCCTTGTGTCTGTTGAATCTTGCCAGGGTTTTCTGGGGAGAGCTCAGGGGAGTGGGTATCTCTGTGGGCACAGGCTGGCTGCCTATGGCACTGACTTGGTGTTTTGGCATAGGAGGACTTCAGAATATTGCTAACAAAGCTTGCATGCCCACCACCCAGTGGCACCAAAGCCACTGCTGTTGTCCTCTGAGATCTCCCAAATCCAAAAATTGATATACGGCTTACTTGGAATTCATCAGTGATGAAAGCCTGGCCAACATAGCAAAACCCCATCTCTTCAAAAACTACAAAAATTAGCCAGGCTTGGTGGTGTGTGCCTGTAGTCCCAGCCACTCAGGAGGCTGTAAGATTGCTTGAGCCCAGGAGGCGGAGGTTGCAGTGAGCTGAGATTGCACCACTGTACTCCAGCCTGGATGAAACAGAGTGATACCCTGTCTCAAAAAAAAAAAAAAAAAAAAAAGAAGAAGTGATCAAAAAGTAGGTAGATCATAAACTCAACAACATAGATAGGCCGAGCATGGTGGCTCACTCCTATAATCCACCCCTTTAGGAGGTCAAGGCAGGAGGATTGCTTGAGGCTAGGAGGAGTTCAAGACCAGCATGGGCAACACAGGGAGATCCCCATCTCCAAAAAACCAAACAAACAAAAAAGCCAATTAGCCATGTATTGTGGCATGTGCCTATAATCCCAGCACTTTGGGAGGCTGAGGCAGGGGATCACTTGAGCCCAGAAATTTGAGGTTCTGATTAGCCACTATACTCCAGCCTGGGAGAGAGAAAGAGAGATACTGTCTAATTTAAAACAGAAAAAGAAGAAAAAAAAAAGAATATAGATCACATCTGTTTGAATATACTATGTCAATCCTTGTTGGGTTTCATTCCTTATAATTGTCATTTTTAAAGATTTTTCTTCTTATAAATATTCTGTTTTTTCATTTTAAAAAATTTAAGGGAGAACATGGTGTAAAAAAACAAACAAGAAAAGGACTTCATAATCCTCTACCCTGGGGGAAAAAGTCACCATTACCTATTTAGTTCTTCTCCCACTTTTTTTTTTCGAGGCAGAGGCTCCCACTGTCACCCAGGCTAGAGTGCAGTGATGTCTCTTGGGCTCAAGTAATTCTCATGCCTCAGCCTCCTGAGTAGCTGGGATTATAGGCGTGTGCCACCACACCTGGCTAATTTTTGTATTTTTAGTAGAGATGGGGTTTTGCCACATTGGCCAGGCTGATCTTGAACTCCTGACCTTGGGTGATCCCCTTGGCCCCCCAAAGTGCTGGAATTACAGGTGTGAGCCACTGTGCCCGGCCTTCTGCCATTTATTTTTAAAAGAAAAAACATTAAATTTTTTTTTTTTTTTTGACATAGCATCTCATTTTTGTTGCCCAGGCTGGTCTTGAACTCCTGGGCTCAAGCAATCCTTCTGCCTCAGCCTCCTGAGCAGCTGGGACTACAGATGCACATCACGGTGTCCTTATGCCATTTCTTTTGTACATAGGTAAATGCAAACATATGGTTACATCATATACTATTTTGGAGGTTTGATTTTCTTTTCATTTTGATCATCTTTCCAAGGTGTTATTTTCCTAGTATATCTTTTTAAATAGACATAGAACATTCTTTTGTATGAATGAATAGTGCTTTTATTTAGATGGTCCTTTCCTATTAAGACTTCTTTTTTTTTTTTGAGACAGAGTCAGTCTCGTTCTATTGCCCAAACTGTAGTGCAGTGGTGTGATCTCTGCTCAAGTGATTTTCCTGTCTCAGCCTCCCCGGTAGCTGGGATTACAGGTGCCCAAATCTGGCTAATTTTTGTTTTCGGTAGAGATAGGGTTTTACCATGCTAGCCAGGCTGGTTTTGAACTCCTGGCCTCAGTGATGCACCCACCTCGGCCTCCCAAAGTGTGGGGATTACAGGTGTAAGCCACTGGGCCTGACCCAGATGAACATTCTTGTAGCTATTGCACACAACTTTGAACACTTCCTAGGATGAATTCCTTAAAGCAGAAATACTGAGCCAGGCTTTTTTTTTTTTTTTTTTCCCTGTGACTCTTTGACACATGATAATACTGACTTTTCTTTCTTTCCAGACACTACAACAACAGGAGTGCAAACTTCTCTATAGCCGAAAAGAGGGTCAAAGGCAAGAAAACAAAAACAAAAATAGATATAAAAACATCCTGCCCTGTAAGTATCAATATTCTGCTCAGTAATAGTCACTCTTGGAGATTTTGATTCCCAGCACTTCTGTACCTTTCCTCAGGGTCCTGTGCTCTTGTTAGCACATCTGAGGCCTTAGCTTCTTTAGTTGCAAGCAGTCTCCAGAATAATCAACCATGGTGGGAGTTGATGGCCTCATTCACTGAGCTCCTGTGATGCTGATTACTGAATAAAGTTGCCACTAGGTGGCTTTGTCTGTGGTTGATTCCTTCTGTTAATTTTCTGTCTGCCCAAGATAGATCATCTCAAGGCTTGGGATCTCTCAGTGTCAGGGCCTTCAGGGTCCCAGATTTGTGCCTTGACTCCTCCTCACTGGGCCTATGAGTCCTGGGTAATGCTTGCCTCCTTTCTGGGACTCAGTTTCCTCATGTGGGAAACAGACAAACACCTCCCGAGGGCTCTTAGAACTGTTCTGTTTGCTGATCCCCTGAGCTCAAGTTACTGGAGAAAGGGTATATACTTACCTTTGCTCAGAAGAAGACTTTGTGGGCCAGGTGTGGTGGCTCACGCTTGTAATCCCAACACTTTGGGAGGCTGAGGCCGGCGGATCACCTCTGGTCAGGAGTTTGAAACCATCTTGGCCAATATGGTGAAACCCCGTCTCTACTAAAAATTATAAAAGTTTGTAGTTTTTACAAACTTTTACGTGGTGGCGGACACCTGTAATCCAAGCTACTCAGGAGGCTGAGGCAGGAGAATCGCTTGAACCCGGGAGGGGGAGTTTGCAGTGAGCCAAGATTGCACCACTGCACTCCAGCCTGGGTGATAGAGCAAGACTCTGTCTCAAAAAAAAAAAATTAAAATTTTTTGTAGAGCAGGGTCTCCCTATGTTGTAATTAGAGAGATAAAAAACAAAATGTTGTTTTGTAGAGATAGGGTTTCATCATGTTGCCCAGGTTGGTCTTGAATTCCTGGGCTTAAATGATCTGCCTGCCTCAGCCTCCCAAAGTGTTAGAATTACAGGCATGAGCTGCTGCACCCGGCTATACCTTCTGTAACACCCAAATGCCACCAGCCAAAGCCCAAGTTGAACCAGGAGGGATGAAGGCCTGGAAGGATGTAGTCCTTGCATGAGGGTCTCAGAAATGGCACTAAACCAGTCACAGCTTCTCTCTCCCGCTGTCTAACACTATGCTGAAGTCTGTGCATCTTTATCTCACTTAATACATGTAACTTTGCAAAGGAAGCAGCCATTCTTAGTATCCTGATTCCCTAGACCATTTAAGGAAAGTTACAAGTGAGGGGGAGTGGGCGGGAGAACTGGCACTAGAGCCCCCAAAGTCACTGCTCTTAGCACCATGCTCCAATGCGGGGGTGTCTCCATGATGCGCAGTGCAAGGCAGTGTGCTGAGGAGAAAGGAAGGAACATTTACAACTTACCTTTATTTAACCCTTCCCCTAAAGAAAAGAAAAGAAAAATTTGTCTGAGGCATAGATTAATTGCAGTGAGTGCCTAATGTTTTATTGATTGATTGTGTATGGAGATGGGGATCTCATATATTGCCCAGGCTGATCTCGAACTCCTAGGCTCAAGCAGTCCTCTGCTTTGGCTTCCCAAAGTGCTGGGATTACAGGCATGGGCCACTGCACCTGGCTATGCATACTATATTTATCCAACTAACAAATAAGGCTTGTTTGTATATAGTGCATATGTGTATATATTTAAGCATTCAAAAACGGTGTGGTTGGGGGCCGTGATCACATTTGGAGAGCATTGCTCTCATGTCTTATCAGGTCAGGGCCATTTTGTCAGATCTTGTAAACCATCCTTTGTGTGTCTATGCATGAAGCATAGTCTTTCTCTTTCTGCATGCATATGTACACATACATGGTCTATATGTATGGCATATCTACATGGAAATTGTAATGTGTGTAGATGAGGATCAGGGAAAGTGGAGGCATTTGTAATACTGAATAAAGGCAGTGAGGAATTTGCAGAGAAGCAGTTTGAACTGCAGCATGAGTACCAGTGACCTTGAGGAAGCCTTATCCTCTTTTTTTTTTTTTTTTGAATTAATTTTTTCAATTTTTAGAAATAGAGTTTCACTATGTTGCCCAGGCTGGTCTTGACCTCCTGGGCTCAAACGATCCTCCTGCCTTGGCCTCCCAAAGTGCCAGGATTACAGGTGTGGACCACCATGCCTGGCCACCTTATCCTTTTTATATCTAAGTTTTGACATCTCCTCAGTAGTCTAATGGTATTTATAAGGTATAAAATGTACGAGAAAGTGAAGGGACCAATGGTATGCAGTACCTAAATAGAATATCGCTTTTTCCTCCCTTAAAGATCTCATTCAGATGTTCCTCTGATGAACATCTCATTCCTTAAAGATGAGGAGTCTGAAACAAAAAGGACGTTATTCTATTAAGACACATGACTTTCTTACTAATTCTTACCATGGCAAAATATGTTGCTTAGGTAGAGCAATCAGATTTTTGTACCAATAATGGACTTTTATACAGAATTTGGACAGTTGGTACTATCAGAGCCTTGTGATATTTCACGGCATACTACTTCACTAAAAAATACCTGGCTGGGCATGGTGACTCTCACCTGTAATCCCAGCACTTTGGGAGGCCGAGGCTGGCAGATCACCTGAGGTCAGGAGTTCAAGACCAGCCTGGCCAACATGGCAAAATCCCATCTCTACTAAAAATACAAAGATTTGCCAGTTGTGGCAGCACCCGTCTGTAATCCCAGTTACTCAGGAGGCTGAGGCATGAGAATTGCTTGAGCCCAGGAGGCGGAGGTTGCAGAAAGCCAGGATAGTACTATTGCACCCCAGCCTGGGTGACAGAGGAAATACTTGTGTCAAAAATTAATTAAAAAAAAAAAAACTCTTTATTTTGGAAATTTTCAAATATATTCAAGAGCAGACAGAACCCACATGTACATACTGTCTAGCTTCAACAATTATCAACCCAGGTCCAGTCTCGTTTCATCTATACTCTGATCTACATCTCCTTTTTCCTTGAATTATTTTGAAGCACATCTCAGACATCATGTCATGTATCTATACTTCTTCTTCCTCTTCTTTTTTTAATTCCCTCTCCCATTTTTTTTTTTTTTTTT
>NW_016107323.1:9536625-9549312 GCF_001604975.1 Cebus imitator
TTGAGACAGAGTCTTACTCTGTTGCCCAGGCTGGAGTGCAGTGATGTGATCTTGGCTCACTGCAACATCCACCTCCCAGGTTCAAACAATTCTTGCGCCTCAGCCTCCTGAGTAGCTAGGATTACAGATGCGTACCAATATGCCTGGCTAAGTTTTGTATTTTTAATAGAGACAGGGTTTCGCCATGTTGGCCAGTCTAGTCTGGAACACCTGGCCTCATATGATCCACCTGCCTTGGCCTCCCAAAGTGCTATAATTATAGGCGTGAGCCACCGTGCCCAGTCCAAAATTTCTTGGTTTGAAATAATTTTGGACTCATAAGTTACAAAAATAGTAGAGAGAGTTTTCTTGGATCTTCTCTCAGCTTCCTATATCCAATGATAACATCTTATATACCCATAGTATATGATCAAAACCAGGAAATTGTGTAGATAGCATTATGAGGCATCAGGCAGTGTTCACTTTGATGTTGTGCTTATCTGGGCTTTAATGTTTATGTGTCTGTGTGTGTGTGTGTGTGTGTGTGTGTGTGTGTGTTTTAAATCGTTAAATGAACGAAACTTGGACTAGGTTGAGGATGAACTGATTTGAACTGCTTTTTCCTGAAGCAGTCCGAGGACCTACGTGACTGTGGTGTATTTTCCTTCTAGTTGATCATACCAGGGTTGTCCTACACGACGGGGATCCCAATGAGCCTGTTTCAGATTACATCAATGCAAATATCATCATGGTAAGCTTTGCTTTTCACAGTGTTTTCTGACCACATATTGCTAGCCTATTTTTGTATTTTAAATCCTTCCTTGTGTCCTGAAAGCAACTTTCAGATGTTTGAAGGATTTTCTTCCTAAATTTCTAGCCTGAATTTGAAACCAAGTGCAACAATTCAAAGCCCAAAAAGAGTTACATTGCCACACAAGGCTGTCTGCAAAACACGGTGAACGACTTTTGGCGGATGGTGTTCCAAGAAAACTCCCGAGTGATTGTCATGACAACAAAAGAAGTGGAGAGAGGAAAGGTAAATCACAGGAACTTCTCTTCTGCTAAACTGTTTTTAAAGTATCAGACGTGTCAGATTGGCCATGTTTAGGAAGTGAATCAGTGGATTAAGCTTAATCTAACTGATTCTCTGGAAAAAAGGGACTAGAAGAAATTTGATTGTGATATTACTTGGTGTACTTTGTGATTCTTCTGCTTGGGGTTTGTTGAGCTTCTTGACTCTGTGGATTTGTAGTTTTCCTTAAATTTGGACAGTGTTCAGTCTTTGTTTCTTCAGATACATACCCTGGGCTCGGCATGGTGGCTCATGCCTATAGTCCCAGCACTGTTGGGCATTGAGGCGGGCAGATCACTTGAAATTAGGAGTTTGAGACCAGCCTGGGCAATGCAGTAATACCCCATCTTTACCAAAAAAAAAAAAAAAAGTACCCTGTCCAACCTTGTCCTAGGACACCAATCACATGTGTATTACGGTTCTTGAAGTTGTCTCACAGCCTACTGACACTTGGTTTATTTTATTCAATTTTCTTCCCCTTCTGTATTTTATTTTGGATAGCTTCTTTTGCCATGTCTTTAAATTCATCTTCTACAGTAAGTCATCTGTTCTTAATCCTATCCAGAGTATTTTTCACAGCATTGTATTTTTCGTCTCTAGAAGTGTTAATATCATCTTTATTGTTCCTTTTAACATGTGTAGCATTTTCCTTACCCTTTGAAGGTATGGAGTATTTCTGTTGTTGTTTTTTGTTTTTTAGAGATAGGGTCTTACTCTATTGCCCAGGCTGGAGTGCAGTGATGTAACCATAGCTCACTGTAGCTTCAAACTGCTGGGTTCAAGTGATCCTCCCACCTCAGTCTCCTGAGAACCTGGGACTACAGGCATGCACCACCACATTTGGCTAATTTTTGTTTATTTTTAGTAGAGATGAGGTCTTGCTATGCCGTGCATGCTGGTCTTTAACTCCCAGGCTCGAGCAATCCTCCCACTTCGGCCTCCCAAAGTGCTGGAATTATAGGCGTGAACTACCATACCTGACCTGGAGTATTTTTATAATAACTATTGTTCTTGACTGTGAATTCTGTTATATGTGTCATTTCATTTTTTTCAGTTTTTTTAGTTTTTTAAGGTGAGAGGGTAAATCTGGTCTCTGTTACTCCACTGTATCTAGAAACAGAAGTCAAAAAGGGAGCACAAGAAAAAACATGTAGGCCAGTCATGGTGGCTCACACCTGTAATCCCAGCACTTTGAGAGATCGAGGTGGGCGAATCGCTTGAGCTTAGGAGTTTGAGACCAACCTGGGTTACAGTGAAACCCTGTCTCTGCAAAGAAATACAAAAATTAGGTGGGCGTGGTGGCACATGCCTGTGGTCCCAGCTACTCAGGAAGCTGAGGTGGGAGGATCCTTTGAGCCCAAGAGTTCGAGGCTGCAGCAAGCTTTGATCGCACCAGTGCACTCCAGCCTGGGCAACAGAGTGAGATACTGTCTCTACAAAAGGAAAAAAAAAAAAAAGAAAAGAAGATCTGTCTGGTGATTAGAGCACTAATTAATAAACACTGATTTCACTGGGTATGTAAACTATACTTATGACTTTTAAGCATTTAAAAATTAATTTGAATTATCCAAATGATATGTTCATGTAGATTCAAACACATTAGTGTTAAGATTAAAGTTGCTTTTGTCTCTATTCTCCGTCCACGTGTTTTAACTCCCTCTCTTCCAACATAAAAGCCCTGTTCTCAGTGGGACATGTATTCTCCTGCACTGTTTTTGTGGCATTTATATTCACATACGAGCCTATATGTACTACTACCTACTACTTTCTGACTGAAAAGTGCTTTTTCATATTGTAACTTTATTCTGTCTCTTGTTTTTTTTCCCAGTAAATATATGTTCTGACCTTCTCTGTGAGTGCATTTTAGGCTATCTCATTCTTTTTAGCAATTGCATGATATTCTTTGGTGTGGCTATACTATAATTTATTTAACCATGATTTCTTAGATGAGCATTTAAGTGTCCTGGTTTTTGCTCTTAGAACCAGTGCTGAAGTGATCAGTGTTGTTCTTGCCTTCCTTTGAACATGGCAAATGTTTCTCTAGGTTAGACATCAAGAAGGATTGTGAGGTCATAGGATGTGCATGTTGTCCTTTTTGTTTTTTGTTTTTGAGACGGTCTTGCTCTGTCTCCCAGGCTGGAGTGCAGTGGCACGATCTCAGCTCACTGCAGCCTCCGCCTTCTGGGTTCAAATTATTCTTGTGCCTCAGCCTCCCGAGTAGCTGGGATTATAGGCATGTGCCACCACACCTGCTAATTTTTGTAATTTTAGTAGAGACGGGGTTTCAACATGTTGGCCAGGCTGGTCTCGAACTCCTGACCTTAGGTGATCCACCCACCTTGGCCTCCCAAAGTGCTAGGATTACAGGCATGAGCCACCGTGCCTGGCCATGTTGTTTGTTTTAATTAGCTCTGCCCAACTGTTCTCCCAAATGGTTGCCCCAGTGCTTACTCCCACCCACAGCACCTGCCTAGGACCCATTGCTCCATACTCTTCAAGACAGTTCAGATTAAAAAATAAATTGTAACATCCCACATCTACAGAAAAGCAGACAAATCTTATTGAATGACAGCCCTCTGTGTTATCTCAAAGTGAGCTCACCCTTGTGGGTTGTTTTTTTTTAATATAGAAAAGTTATGTGTTTTTGTTTGTGTTCTAGTGAAAGTTCTTTTTTAGATATCCTTTAATTGGTTTATATAAGATTTTGTGTGGAATGTAGCAGTGATACCTATAAATTAAACCTAAGACAGATGGAGAACTTTGGAGTGAAGGGCAGTGTGATTTTCATAAGACTTTCATTGTTGTACATTTCTGAATACCTTTGGGACCAGATCTGGTCATTGTGAAACAAAAGTTTCCTTTAGCAGCTGCCTGCAGTAACATTAGGTATTCTTGAATGAATGGACCAATGGAAACATCTTTGTAGTTTCTGCTTCAGGCAAATGTTTTTTGCCCTAAATGTGGTTAGGAAGAATGAAGCCCTTCATCCTGCTTTTTGCCTGATTATAGCTGTAGGAGGTCACCTGTTCTCAGAGGATGTGAGGACTGTGAACAGAGGGGTCTTGTGTTGCTTCAGAGGAATCAGTATCAGTCCCTTTCAGAAGCTCTCCTAGGATAGAAAGGCTTTAGGGTGAAATCACCCTGCCCCGCTCCTTACCACCTTGTCTGAGTCTCTGCTCCCTATCTCCTTCTTCCTTTTTACTTTGGTGGTACTGAGAGGATGACATGATGGGTGCTGATTCTCTCTACAGGCCTTTCTGACAACCTACTCTCACTATCCCCCCAGTGCACAGAAGACAAACCAGACTGTGGACTGTGTTTGATTCCTGGGCCCCATTTTAAAGGCCTTATTTTAATGTTTTTGTTCTCATATTTTAGAATTTGTTTGCCAAGGTTTTCAAAGGAGTTTAGAAACTGGGGAGAGGGCTGCAGCAGTTTGCTGATGTTTAAAGTTAGCTAAAACGTTCTTTTCAGAGTCATGATTTAATTTTATATCCTGTGACGAGTTCCCTGTAGTGACTGGGAGCAGTCCTCAGCCTTGATTGGCCAGTGACAGCCTAGAGTACAATTAATATTAGGAATGTTTATTTGGGGAAACTAAAATTTACATCAAATCTGTTAGAGGTGTTTGGTCTATAAAATACTGGAGGGAAAGCCAAAAGACCACATTCTTCTTCTTCTTTTTCTTTTGAGACCATACCTTGCTCTGTTACCCAGCCTGCAGTGCAGTGACACGATCTTGGCTCACTGTGGCATCTGTCTCCCAGATTCAAGTGATTCTCCTGCCTCAGCCTCCTGAGTAGCTGGGATTACAGGCGTGTGTCACCACACCTGGCTAATTTTTGTAATTTTAAAAGAGACAGAGTTTTACCATATTGGTCAGGCTGGTCTCAAACTCTTGGCCTCAAGTGATCCACTCAGCCTCCCAAAGTGCTGGGATTACAGGCATGAGCCACTGTGCCCGGCTAAGACCACATCCTTCTATTGAATGTTCCTCCTACCATGTTTTCTTTTTTCTTTCAACTAATCATCTACTGTGACTGTTGATGTCTGTAGCTGCTTTCTTATTTCCAGTTTTATAGCCGTAAATTTCTCTGTCTTCCTAAGATACAAGGTAAATTTCTCTTGCTGATATTTGTGTCATGGTGGTTTTGGAAAGTAAGTGGTGTGGATGACTGCCCAGAATGCAACAGAACACAAAAGCATTCTCTGCCCAGGACACATCACCAAATAGATACAAACTCATCTCTTATTGAGTGAAATAGCTTCCTCTTTGGCAGCAAGAATAATTTTCTTGGTGCCATATTTTTCAATTGCCTTCTCTTAAAACCAGCAGCTATTGCAGACTTGGCATTCCCAGGGCCCAGTTAAGGGAAAGTGACGTGTAGAGGAGGTATCAGATGGGTCTGGATATAGAAAAAGCAGCTGGTTCAAAACCCTATGGGCTGCCTTTCTGTGATATAGTTATTCACACTTGGGTTAGATAAGGCACAGAGTCCTCCTACACTGGTGCGAAAATGAAGCAGACAGTCTGGCTCGTTGGGCAGCCTAGACTCCTCCAGACTCTATGCTTGCCTTCCCTAGGGAGTGACTGGCAGATCTTAGAATTCAGACCTCAGTGGTTGCTAGCCAGCACTCTCACATTGGTTGGTCCTTCTCTCTGCATCTTTGATTCCTTAGAGATAAATAAACAAGCATTGACTCTCCTTTGACACGTGCTTGGATCAGACAACTGCATGAGCCGCTTTTCTCTTCCCACTTCTGCTTAGTCCTCTGAGCACCTGCATCTGCTTTTGTTTGAACTCTTTTTTTTTTGAGACAGAGTCTCTCTCTGTTGCCCAGGCTGGAGTGCAGTGGCATGATCTCAGCTCATTGCAGCCTCCACCTTCCAGGTTCAAATAATTCTCCTGCCTTAGCCTCCCAAGTATCTGAGATTACAGGCACCAGCTACCACGCCTGACTAATTTTTGTATTTTTTTTTTTTTTTTTTTGAGATAAAGTTTCGCTTTTGTTGCCTAGGCTGGAGTACAATGGCATGGGTTCAGCTCACTGCAACCCCCACCTCCCCAATTCAAGCAATTCTCCTGCCTCAGCCTCCCAAGTAGCTGAAATTACAGGCGTGTACCACAACGCCCAGCTAATTTTTTGTATTATTAGTAAAGACGGTGTTTCACTATGTTGGCCAAGCTGGTCTTGAACTCCTGACCTCAGGTGATCTACCTGCCTCGGCCTCCCAAAGTGCTGGGATTATAGGTGTGAGCCACCACGCCTGGACTAATTTTTGTATTTTTAGTAGAGACGGGGTTTTACCATGTTGGCTAGGCTGGCCTCGAACTGGTCTCAAGTGATCTGCCCATTTTGGCCTTCCAAAGTGCTGGGATTACAGGTGTGAGCCACTGTGCCCCAGCTTGATTGTTTACAGATCAACAAGCATTGACTCTCCTTTGACACATGCTTGGATCAGATAACTACACCAGCCTCCTTTCTCCTCCCACTTCTGCCCGGTCCTCCAAGCACCTGCTTTTCTTATTTGAACTCTTCTTTCCTTTTCTTTGAAAACCTAACAGATGCTAGACAGGCCATTTTCCACATTGGTGGTTATTAAGCAAGACTTGCACATTTGTTTGTTGCTGGTTTAGGTTTTATTTCAGAGTTCACAGAATTAACTTTCTTTTTCTCTGATTCCTTTCAGAGTAAATGTGTCAAATACTGGCCTGATGAGTATGCTCTCAAAGAATATGGGGTCATGCGTGTTAGGAACGTCAAAGAAAGTGCTGCTCATGACTATACGCTAAGAGAACTTAAACTTTCAAAGGTTGGACAAGTAAGTATATTGTCGTATTCTAGAGACTTTGGGAACTGCTGATGGTATGTAGTAATTCAGGGTCTCGCAGTTACTCGTGTTTGCATACATTCATGCATTCGCTCATTCATTGATTCAGTAGCCATATATTGGATTCCTTCTATGTGCCAGATACAGTTTAGGCAGTACTGGTACCCTGTCAACAAGGCAGGTGGTGTTCCTGCCCTTACCGAGCCTAGGGAAGGGCAGGATGGAAGATTTAAAAACAAATAACTGGCCAGGCGCTGAGGCTTATGCTTGTAATCCCAGCACTTTGGGAGGCTGAGGCAGGTCGATCGCTTGAGCCCAGGAGTTCAAGACCAGCCCTGGGTGGGAGATTGGGATGGGGTGACCTGAGTGGTTGTAAGGCCTGTTAGGAGGCCTCTGCAGGAGCCTAGGTTGATGGCCTCCTCTCCAAGTATCGACAGACTTCACAGGTTGTTCTTTTTTGTTCCTTCCTTTGGAAAGGAATATTATGTAAGATGGCAGAATACACTGGAAGAGAAGCAGTGGACGTGAGAATTGCTGGGGGTGAAGTCTGCAGGGCGTGAGGATTGTTTGGCCTTTGGAGGAGGAAGAGGGATTCAAGACACAATGTAGAGGTTTGAGTCCGAGTGGACAGTGGTGCTGTGGCACACACCACAAAAGCTGGAGGGAGAACTGATGTGGGCAGTGATTTGTTTTCTTCTGGATGTGTTCAGCTGGGCATCTGAACAGTCATGTGGACACTCATCTATTCATTCAGAGATATTTGTTCAATGACCTCTTGGTTCCTGGCACCATGCTGCTTGCTGGAGATTGAGCTGGGGAACAAAGCAGATGGAATCCCTGCACTCCCAAGTGTACACTGTACTGGCCACTAATCAACCAGCCCAGTAATTGCACATATAAATATATCATTACAAACTGTAATCAAGGCTAGAAAGAAAAAATGCAGGAGTTTAGGGTTCATTTAGAGGGGGAAAGGACTTTTTTTAAACAGAGCCTTGCTCTGTCACTCAGACTGGAATGCGCTGGTGCAGCCACGGCTCACTGCAGCCTCAACCTCGTAAGCTGAAGTGATCCTCTTGCCTCAGCTTCCCATGTAGCTGGGGACTACAGCTTGTGACACCATGCCCACCCGTTTCAAATTTTTTGTAGAGATGGGTGTCTCATTATGTTGTCCAGGCTGGTCTTGAACTCCTGGGGTAAGTGATCCCCCTGCCACAAGTAGCCTCCCAAAGTGCTGGGATTATAGGCATGAGCCAGTGCACCTGGCCAAAGGAAAGGTGTTTTGTTTTTTTTTTTTTGAGTTGGAGTCTCGCTCTGTCACTCAGGCTGGAGTACAGTGGCGTGATCTTGGCTTACTGCAACCTCTGCCTCCTGAGTTCAAGTGATTATCCTGCCTCAGCCTCCTGAGTAGCTGGGGTTACAGGCGTGCGCCACCGTCCTGGCTTATTTTTGTGTATTTAGTAGGGATGGAGTTTCACCATGTTGGTCATGCTGGTCTCGAACTCCTGACCTTGTGATCTGCCTGCCTTGGCCTCCCAAAGTGCTGGGATTACAGGCATGAGCCACCGCGCCCAGCATGCCCAGCTGGAAGGGAAGTTCTTAAGGCATAGGAAACAATGTGTTTGAGTTGGCAAAGGAGGTTGGGGGGAGGTTATCCTAAGTGTAGTAAGCAGCCATAGTTGGATTTAAGCTTTTAAGAGATTCCCCTCCACCCTGTAGAGACTGGAGCGAGCAGGAGTAGGTCTAGGGATTAGGACCGGTTAGGAGGTACTGCAGTTGTCAGAGTGAAAGATGACAGGGCTTGAACTAGGCCAGTGGCAGGGGTGCCAGAAAGAAGAGGACCCAGTAGAGCAAACTGGAGGCAGACAGGCAGGGATTTAATGACGGAGTGTACCAAGGGCGAGGCTGGCATGCAGAATGACTGGTAGTTTTCAAGCCTGAGAAGGCAGGGTGGAGGGCAGTGGACTTGAGGAAGCTGGAAGGATCAAGGACCTCTTTGTGGACACACTAAGTCTGAGATGCCTTGGGCACATTGAAGTGGAGCTGTCAGGGAGGCAAGGGTGGAGGTGGGATGAGGAGGGGAGGTGGGACGCAGAGCATTGTGGATGGAGTTTTTGATTGATGGAGGGACATTTTTTCCTGTGGCAACAGAAGGGCAAGAGAAGGTGGCCACAGATGCTGGTAGGTGAGCTGAGAGCGATTATTATCCCCATCCTCTCTGAAGCTTGAGGCAAGGCCATCAACAGACAGTCAAAGGGTATAAGAAGAGATATTTGAATATTTGAAGAAAGGGAGAAAAGTATGAAATCATAATTGTGTAGCAGGGCAAGAAGTCCAGAAATTTCTGTGCTGTGCCAAGTGCCCAGTTGAGGTGGTGAACATGAAAATGTACTGATACCCATCACCTGGTTTTTCTCCAAGGACACTTGGCTCCTAGGGCACAAAACAGAAAGTACGTGGTTCGCCCAGGCCTGGGATTTGCATAGGTGCAGTGGATGGAGAGGAGGTCAGGGAGTGGAGGCACACAGTAGAAAGTGACTGTCCCCACAGCATGGGGACTCCTGGCTGGATGAGGGGGACAGGGGCAGGAGGAGACAGGTGGAAAGTGGAGGAAGGGCTCAGTGGTCTGGAGGCTACAGGAAGTGACAGGGAGACTAGAAGGAGCTGGGAGCCAGTGTAGTTGTGGCCCAGGGTAGGATGTTTGGATTTCTGATGTCAGAGAGGGTGCAGTCCTACTGATGACGGGGAGGGGCAGAGGCTGAAGCTATGGTAGAGATTGTGAGAGGAACTGGAACAATGTAGCTGTCAAGTAGAAATGGGGGACTGGGCGCCGTGGGTCATGCCTGCGATCCCAGCACTTTGGGAGGCTGAGGCAAGAGATCACATTAGCTCAGGAGTTCAGGGTTGCAGTGAGCTGTGATTGTGCCACTGCACCCCAGCCTTGGCAACAGAGTGAGACTCTGTCTCTTAAAAAAAAGAAGAAGAAGAAGAGGAAGAAAGAAAAAATTGTCCTATTAAATCCCTTTTAAAAATGACACTTAAGGCTGGGCGAAGTGGCTCATGCCTGTAATCCCTGCACTTTGGGAGGCCAAGGCAGGCAGATCACTTGAGGTCAGGAGTACAAGACCAGCCTGGCCAACATGGTGAAACCCTGTCTCTACTGAAAATAGAAAAATTAGCTGGATATAGTGGCACACGCCTGTAGTCCCAGCTACTTGGGAGACTGAGGCACACTAATCTCTTGAACCCAGGATGTGGAGGTTACAATGAGCTAAGGCCGCTGCACACCAGCCTGGATGACAGAGTGAGACTCTATCACAAAAAAAAAGTTACTTAGCTTAGATTGTCTCCACACATATAGGAAGAAGATAAAGCAATGAATTGTGCTGCTACAGTTACGTAATCTGGATAGACCCAGAAACATGATACTTTTAGGTCTTCTGTAGTCTTGGTGCTATTGTTGATCTTTATTAATTATCTTTATTCTCAAAATAGCTGCAATGTGCTGAATCTCTTACTGTTTGCTGGGCAGAGGCTGAGTGTTTCAGCGAGCTCGAGTCCTTACAATTGCATTTTGAGAGAGAGAGAGATGATTATTCCCACTTTACAAGGGAAGAAATTGAGGTTTAGACATATCCAAGGGCCACATGAGTGTGGATGCCTGGAATTGGAGCCTAAATCTAGTCATCTGATGGCAAAGCCTGTTTTCTTATCTTCTTTGCATTAAATTCAAGTTTAATATAGAACAATACTGGCTAGGCTTGGTGGCTCAGCACTTTGGGAGGTTGAGGCAGGCAGATCACCTGAGGTCAGGAGTTCGAGATCAGCCTTGCCAACATGGCAAAACCCCATCTCTACTAAAAATACAAAAATTAGCTGGGCGTGGTGGCATGTGCCTGTAATCCCAGTTACTTGGGAGGCTGAGCCAGGAGAATTGCTTGAACCCGGGAGGCAGAGGTTCCAGTGAGCCAAGATGGCACCACTGCACTCCAGCCTGGGCGACAGAGTAAGACTCTGTCTCGGAAAAAAAAAAAAGTGTGTGTTTATATGGTGGGTTTGGGTATAAAAAGACGACCAAGAGGAAAGAATGTCTTAAGCGAATGGCTGTGTCCTCATCTGCTTTCTCCCCTGCTGGGAGGAAAGACCGGGGTCCCTAGAGGTCTCAGTTACCTCCAGAGCTGAGCACCACAGGGATACAGAGGAACAGGGATGTTACCTGTCACTGATGATTCAGAGAGATGATTCAGGGTGTAGTTACCTGAAAGAATGAATTACCATGCCAGACATCTTGGTTCTTATGACAGAGGCAAAGGTTGCCTCCAGGTTTGCCCAAATTGAGACGAGTTCTGGGAACCTCATGAAGAGGACCTTTCAGTGGAACATGGGGAGATTCTCTTCTTCAGTGGCTCACACTGGATTTGGGAAAGCTCAGAACTGGATGATTCCTCAACCTCTTGATTTATTTAATTCTTTTCTGGTTTTTCTTGGCTCTACTCCAGGGGAATACGGAGAGAACGGTCTGGCAATACCACTTTCGGACCTGGCCGGACCACGGAGTGCCCAGTGACCCTGGGGGTGTGCTGGACTTCCTGGAGGAGGTGCACCATAAGCAGGAGAGCATCATGGATGCAGGGCCGGTCGTGGTGCACTGCAGGTGACAGCCCCTGCCGCCCCTCTATGCCACAGCCTGTCCCTGTCTCCTAGCGCCAAGGGCTTGCTTTTATCTACCCGCCCCCCAGCTCTTTAACTGTAGGAAGAATTTAATATCTGTTTGAGGCATAGAGCACCTGCATTGAGGGACATTTTGATCCCAAGGTGTATTTCTTCTAGGTTCCACAGCACTGCCATTGGCTGTGGGCATTGCAACATGCTCAGTTAAAACTGCAAGGACTAAGTCAGCATTCTCTCTGAGACTACTAGAAGTTGTGCATTAAACAACTTCATCCTGGCTCTGCAGATTCTCCTCATTCTTTGTGATGTTTGCTCTGTAGGTGTTGACTGCTGTGTAGATATCGAGGTAGTGGGGGTGTGGTGGACATAGACCTGATTCTTGAGGATCCCTTAAGTCATTCTTACTTTTTTTTCTAGTATAGTAATTTAGGATTCATCTCTTTGTGAGTCTGTTCTCTTTGTGTGTGTGTGTATATGTGTGTGTATGTGTGTGTGTGTGTGTGTGTGTGTATGTATGTTTTGTTGTTTGTTTCATGTTTTTTGTGTGTGTGTCTGTGAGATAGAGCCTTGCTCTGTCGCCCAGGTTAGAGTACAGTGGTGCCATCTTGGCTCACTGTAACCTCCGCCTCCTGGGTTCAGGCTATTCTCCTGCCTCAGCCTCCCAAGTAGCTGGGATTACAGGTGCCCACCACCTCACCTGGCTAATTTTTGTATTTTAGTAGAGACGAGGTTTTGCTGTGTTGGCCAGGCTGAATGCTTGACCTCAGGTGATCTGCCCACCTCTGGCTCCCAAAGTGTTGGGATTATAGGCGTGAGCCACCACGCCCAGCGATTCTGTTCTCTTCTACCATAAATATATTTCTCCCCTAGCACTATACTTGTTTGCTTCACAAGATTCCAGCCGCTTTCCACCAAGGCCTTTGATGGAAGCTGTGCTCCTCTGTAATGAGTCTGTAGGTTGCTGATTCTCCAGTTTGGGCTTCATGATTACATTGGGGAACATTGGGTTTCCTAAATCTCATTCATTTCTTGGGCGAGTAGATATATGTGAAACTTTTTATTTGTCCAATTGTTAAAAAGGCTACCATTTATTCAACCAGTCTCTGAGCCAATGTTTTTTTTTTTTTTTTTT
>NW_016107323.1:9549339-9584525 GCF_001604975.1 Cebus imitator
TTAATTTTTTAAATTATTTCTTCTCTTTTAATGATTTTATTTATTTATTTTTTGAGAAGAGTCTTGCTCTGTGACCCAGTCTGGAGTGCAGTGGCACGATCTCAGTGTACTGTAACCTCTGCCTCCTGGGTTCAAGCAATTCTCATGTCTCAGCCTCCCAAATAGCTGGGATTACAGGTGCATGACAACATGCCTGGCCAATTTTTGTACTTTTAGTAGAGATGAAGTTTTGCCATGTTGGCCAGGCTGGTCTTGAACTCCTGGCCTCAAGTAATCCTCCTGCCTCAGCCTCCCAGAGTGCTGGGATTTCAGGCGTGATCCACTGTGCTGGGCCCTCTTTCAATAACTTTGATGAATTTTTTTGTATATGATTGCTGTTTGATTCTGTACACCTACCACTCTGTATGGTATGTGCTGTTGTCCCCATTTCACAGATGAGGAAACCGAGGGTCAGAGAGGTTAAGGGACTTGCCACAGGCATGTTGTACTGGAGAAGTTGAACTCCAAGAGCAGGTTTGGGCTGGCTCCAAAGCCCTATGCTTTTTGCCAACATATTTTCAGACATAAATAGACAATTTTATAAATAGCTCCCAAGAATAGACATTGTTTCTGTTAATATTAATGGCTTGGTTTTGAGTCTGAAACCCCCAAGAATGATTCCATTGTCCCTGCTTTTTGTCTTTCTGCCTGCAGTGCTGGAATTGGCCGGACAGGGACGTTCATTGTGATTGATATTCTTATTGACATCATCAGAGAGAAAGGTGGGTCATCTGGAGGGCAAGAAGCAACAGTCTCTGTTTTTAGTTTATGGAAGGAAAGTGCTCATGGAAACAGCTTAGGGAAGAGATGTTGAATGGGAAAAATTTTTCACAAAAATCTGGGCTGAAGACTTCAGCATGTCTGCCTAAGGACAGAAGTGACACTCTTTGAGCTTTTGGCATAAAATGAAGCCTAGGAGCTGCAGAACCCAGTGCCATGGCCTTTTGTTGCATACACAGTGGTGGTCTCTATTCAGACACCTGACCTTCTTTACAGTATGGGGTGATGTGTTGGAAAGTTAGGAAATCCTGACCTCTGCCACTTTATCATTTACATAATCTTCTGGGATCATTGCTATTGGTCAGAAGTTCAATGCTGTCACCATTGCAACATGTTCAGTTAAAACAGCAAAGACTAAATCAGCGTTCCCTCTGAGTCTGTCTACTAAAAGTTATGCATTAAACAAATTCATCCTGGCTCTGCAGTTTCTCTTTATTCTTCATGATGTTTCCTTCGTAGGTGTTGACTGCGACATTGATGTTCCCAAAACCATCCAGATGGTGCGATCTCAGAGGTCAGGGATGGTCCAGACAGAAGCACAGTACCGATTTATCTATATGGCGGTCCAGCATTATATTGAAACACTACAGCGCAGGATTGAAGAAGAGCAGGTACCAGCCTGAGGGCTGGCATGTGGATTCTCATTCTCTTTCTAGGCCTCTTGGATATGCTTTCCTTTTGAGCAGGAGGACAGGCTGTTGATAGTCAACTGTTTGATTTGGGAATTGGAAACAAACTCCCAACTAAGAGGGCCTCTGGAAACTTAATTATTCCCTACTTCTCATCTCTGGTGTTTCACTCCAGAGGAGCTTAGGGAAGGGCACCATTCTATCAGCCTGGCCTGCCAGATTGAAGAACTGCCATGCAGAAAAGTTGTGATGTTCCCAGGCTTATGTGGCAAACATAGAACTCAAAGCCTTAAAGTTTCTATCTTGTTCCAGCTTTGATCCATGCCGTGTTTATCCTGATTCCATCCCTTAAAACGAATGCCTCACTCTTAATAGCGCATGGCAGTTTGAACCACTAATTTGGTCGGGTTGGAAACAGTGAAATTTCAATTTTAATAAGCTGTGCATAATGAAGAGGAATGTGGAGTTGGAGCTTTTCCATCTGAAGCTATTCATAACAGGCACAAAGCTGAGTTAATTAGGAATATGCTGAGATGAAGGAAACGAGGAGAACTGCTCTTTTGGGGGCTGTGCTTATCTCTCCCACCCCTCAACCCCATTGCCATGTTGCAGATGGGGTAATGTCTAAACATCAGTGGCAATTGCCTGCATTACTCTGCTTGTTGCCTTCCAGAGAACTCAGCTTCTCTAAATGGGAGCTGAGCTCTTTTCAGAATGGGACCTGCCACCAATATTTGAAAGATTTCTAGTCTAGCAGAATAGCAGCCACGTTATCAAAGTTTGGTTGGCCAAAGTAAGGTACCTGCTAATTAGTTTAGTAGGTTTTCAGTCCATGCAGACATATGGGATTGTTTTATTGTACAGTAGACATCTTTAGAAACAGTGTATGTATAGAAATGTAAAATAATTAAATGACAAATAACAAGCTACCAATTTTGAACTTTCAGTGCTTTAAATCTGAATTTGTATTAAGGGGTATGAAATATTTAGATGGTTACTATAAGTTATTTTATATGTGTCTTCCATTATACTTAATTTGGCCCAGGAATAGTTAGGCAGAAAGTTGCCCAAAGAGAAGGATTTCCTAATAAATACAAAGAGAATGTAGCATAATTGCTACAAGTTGGAGCATGTTCAGGAATGTCTTTTTTTTTTTTTTTTTTTTGTGAGAGAGGTCTCTCTTTGTTGCCCAGGCTGGAGTGCAGTGGCACGATCATGGCTCACTGCAGCCTCAATCTCCCGGGCTTAAGCGATCCTCCCACATAAGCCTCCCAAGTAGCTGGGACTGCAGGCATGCGCCACCACACCCAGCTAATTTTCATATTTTTTGTAGTATCAGGGTTTCGCCATGTTGTCCAGGCTGGTCTTAATTGCTTAGGCTCAAGCAGTGCTCCTGCCTCAGCCTCTCTGAATAGTTAGTTAGGACTACAAGTTTGTGGCACCATACCCGGCTAATTTTTTTATCTTTATTTTGTAGAGATGAGGGCTCACTATGTTGCCCAGGCTAGTCTTGAACTCCTGGGCTCAAACAACTCTCACACCTTGGGTTCCCAAAGTGCTGAGATTATAGGTGTGAGCCACTGAGGCCAGTGACCTCTGGGTTTTTAAAAATGTGTAGGCTTTGATTATTTACTTTTTAAAATGAATCCTGCATTATATAGTTTTCTGCATTGTGTGGTTTGAATCAACCTGGGAACTGGCTGCCTGGCTGATTGTGGTAAAGTAAGAAGTACTTAATTTAGTAGGAGGTTTAAATGGCAGACATAACATTAAACCCACCTGATTTATAAATGAAGCCAAAGAACAAAACTCATTCAGGATAATTGGTTCTAAAATACAGTCATTTCTAAAATTATGAAGTGTTCAGGACCTTTGGGAGTGAAAAAATTTGCTAAAGAGGGATCAGTGAAAAAAAGGAATGATGGGTAAAGAGCCATGGGGAAGGAAGAGAAGCAACAGCACAAGGAGGGAAGAATATAAAATCAGATGTGAGAATCCAGGGGAAAGTACAGACGAAGCAAGATTCAGAAGGTTCTCAAGTTTTTATAAACAGTTCTCTTGCTCTGCCAGTTCCTTGGAGGTAGACTTTTTTGCTAACTTCCAATTACAGTAGTGAAAAAAACTCCTCAAATTTGCAAAAACAGTCTGTGGAATTTTCTTTACCCAGCTTTCCTGGCTGTTAACTTTTTAGCACACTTAACTTTATCATTCATTTATTATCTCTGTTTAAAATTTTTAA
The DNA here is from genome assembly GCF_001604975.1 of Cebus imitator. NCBI lineage: Eukaryota > Metazoa > Chordata > Mammalia > Primates > Cebidae > Cebus > Cebus imitator. The sequence continues at coordinate 9,553,027 of NW_016107323.1, forward strand.
AAAACATAAATTTTAAAAAGTGAAATGTTTGTTGGTTACAAACATTTATACCTCTTTGTCTCTAAATATCATTTCATTTTAAAAAGTAAACAATCTAAGCCTACACATTCTAAAATGTGTATATTTTCTAAAAATAAGGGCATTCTTTTACATAACCAGTGTTACAATTATTTGATACAATGATCAAAATCAGGAAACTAACATTGATATAATATTATTACCTATCTAACCTACAGACCATATTCAAATTTTGCCAGTTTGTCCTCCTAGTATCTTTCATGGGTCCAGGGTCACACAGTGGAATTAGTTATAATGCATCTTTTTTCTTTTTTTCGAGACAGGATCTCACTCTGTTGCCCAGGCTGGAGTGCAGTGGTGCGATTTTGGCTCACAGCAGTCTTGACCTCCTTGGGCTCAGAGGATTCCCCCACCTCAGCTTCCCAAGTAGCTGAGACCACAGGCGTGCACCACCATGCCTGGTTAATTTTTGTGTTTTCCGTAGAGATGGAGTTTCACCGTGTTGCCCCAGCTGGCCTTGAACTCCTGGACTCAAGTGACCCTCCCACCTTGGCCTCCCAAAGCGCTGGGATTATAGGTGTGAGCCACCACACTCGGCCAGTTGTTAGTATATTTAGTCTCTTTAATCTGGAACAGTTTTTCAGTCATTCTTTATTTTTTGTGACCTGGATGTTTTTGAAAAGTTTAGGCCAGCTGTTTAGTAGAATGCCTCTCAATTTGGATTTGTCCAATGTTTTCTCTTGACTATATTCCAGTCTTGCATTTTTGGCCAGACTTTCACAGAACTGTTGTTCTGTAATCTTCTTAGTACATCACATCAGGTGCACACTATTGATCTAATTCATTACTACTGGTGTTGACTTTGATCACTTGAATAATGTGGTGTCTGTCAAATTTGTCTACCATGAAGTTACTATTTTTCCCTTTTAAGTTAATCTCTTGTCCATAAAGTTTATTCTGTCTGTTTAAAATTTTAAAAAGTGAAATGTTTGTTGGTTACAAATATTTATACCCCTTTGTCTCTAAATAAATTTTTTAAAAAATATTTCTCCCTTTTAAGTTAATATCTTGTAGGTAGACACTGGAGACTGTGTAAATTACCTATTTCTTTTTATTTTATTTTATTTTATTTTCTTTCTTTCTAAAGAAGAATAAATTACCTATTTCTCATAATACTTTTTTGCCTACTAATTTTATATTCATTGATTAAATTCTTGACTAAAAAAAATTATTACTGTAGTGTTTGCCAAATGGCAATTTTCTATTTCCATCATTGCCTTTCCTCCAGCTTTTAAAAGTATGACAAAGAAAAATTATGTATAAAGTGTACAACATGCTATTGATATATGTATACTTTGTGAAATGATTATCACAATTGAGTTAAATAATGCATCTAACATCTCAGTTACTTTTTTTTTTGTTTTTTTTTTTTTTGAGATGGAGTCTTGCTCCCTCACCCAGGTTGGAGTGCAGTGGCACGATCTCAGCTCACTACAGCCTCCACCTCCCAGGTTCAAGGGATTCTCCTGCCTTAGTCTCCCCAGTAGCTGGGATTACAAGTGCCCACCACCACGCCTGGCTAATATTTGTATTTTTATTAGAGATGAGGTTTCACCACATTTGCCTTGAACTCCTGACCTCAAATGATCCACCCGCCTCGGCTTTCCAAAGTGCAGGGATTACATGTGTAAACCATCGCACCTGGCCACTCTTGGTAAATTTTAAGTATATATTACATTTTTTTTTTTTTTTTTTTGAGGTAGAGTCTCACTTTGTCACCCAGGCTGGAATGCAGTGGCACGATCTTGGCTCACTGCAGCCTCCACCTCCTGGGTTCAGGTGATTCCCCCACCTAAGCCTCCCCAGTAGCTGGGACTAGAGGCATGTGCCACCATGCCAGGCTAATTGCTAATTTTTAGTAGAGCTGGGGTTTCACCACGTTAGCCAGGCTGGTCTCAAACTCCTGACCTCAGGTGATCTGCCTGCCTTGGCCTCCCAAAGTGCTGGGATTACAGGCGTGAACCACCACGCCCAGCCACATTACATTACTATTATTATTCATTTATTTTTTTCCGAGACAGAGTTTTGCTCTTACACCCAGGCCGGAGTTCAATGGCGTGATCTTGGCTCACTGCAACCTCTGCCTGCCAGGCTCAAGGGATTCTCCCGCCTCAGCCTCCTGAGTAGCTGGGATTACAGATTCCCGCCGCCATGCCCAGATACTTGTTGTATTTATTTATTTATTATTATTATTTATTTTTAAAAAATATATATTTTTTTCTAAGATGGAGTTTCACCATGTTGGTCAGGCTGGTCCTAAACTTCCAAACTCAGGTGATCCGCCTGCCTTGGGCTCCAAAGTGCTTGGATTACAGGCGTGAGCCACCACGCCTGGCTTCTTGTATTTTTAGTAGAGGCAGGGTTTTGCCATTTTGGCCAGGCTGGTCTCAAACTCTTGACATCAGGTGATCCACCCGCCTTGGCCTTCCAAAGTGCTAGGATTACAACATTACATTATTAATAACTATAATCACCATGCTATACATTAGATCTCCAAAATGTATTCATCTTATATAACTTCAAGTTTGTACCTTTTCACGAACACCTCCCTGTTTCCCCACCCCCAACCCCTGGTAATCACTGCTTTAATTTCAGTGTTTATGAGTTTGACTGGTTTAGATTCCACATATAAATGAGATCAGGCAGTGATGCTAAGATCACTTAGCATAATGTCACCTATGTTGTTTCAAATGATAGGATTTTCTTCTTTTAAAAAATAATATTAATGCTGGGCACAGTTGCTCATGCCTGTAATCCCAACACTTTGGGAGGCCGAGGAGGCTGGATCACTTGAGGTCAGGAGTTCGAGACCGGCCTGGCCAACATGGTGAAACCCCATCTCTACTAAATATAGATAAAATTAGCCAGGTATGGTGGCGCATGCCTGTGATCCCAGCTACTTGGGAGGCTGAGGCAGGAGGATCAGTTGAACTCAGGAGACAGAGGTTGCAGTGAGCTGAGATCGTGCCACTGCACTCCAGCCTGGATGTTGATGTTGTCCCGCTTATTTATTTTTACTTTTGTTTCCTGTGCTTTTGGTATCAAATCCAAAAAACCATTGCCATGGCCATTGTCATGATGTTTTCCCTATATACTCTCTTCTAGAACTTTTTAGGTTCATCATTGCTTTTTCAATTTTTAGTTGGAAGCCTACTATAAGGAAGAGCTTTCCTTTCTCTCTTATTTATTTATTCATGTATATCAGAATGGGTACCTTACTATTTTTTTTTGTTGTTGCTTAAATGGACTTGAATTTGGCTAGTGGGAACCTTTTCAGATTGGGTACTCTGTCCTTTTGATCTGTTTCCATTTTCAAGCACTTCTTTAGACTTTAGAAGATGGTCTAGGGTCATCTTCTCCTTTCCCAGCCATTTTTGAAAGGAACCTGATTCTTTTTAGTGAAGAGTAGTATTTTGAAACCAAGAGCTGGGCACTGGGTGTGCTTGTTTCTGCTGGCACAGTATTCTTTGAATTGCTAATTAGCTAATCAGTTACTGCTCTATTTTAGTTCTGTCTCTAAAACCTCACATATGTGTACAGATGATCCCTGACTTACAATGATTTGGCTTATGATTTTTGACTTTATGATGGTTTGAGAGCAATACAGCCATTCTGTTTTTCACTTTTCATTCAATACTTTATTTTAAAATAGGTATTGTGAGATGATATTGCCCACCTATAGGCTAATGTAAATGTTCTGAGCACGTTTAAAGTAGACTAGGCTAAGCTGTGGAGTTTGGTAGATTAGATACATTAAATGCATTTTGACTACTGATAATTTCAACTTATGATGAGTTTATTGGGATATATCTTCATAAAGTGGAGGAACATTATAAATATCTCTGTATAGTAGAGTGAGTTCCTTATACCCTTCATCTAGTTTCCACTAAACATGTTACCTAACCATGATACATTTATCAAAACTAAAATATTAACATCAAAACATTGCTATTAACTGAACTCTAGAGTTTAATTGAATTTTGCCAGTTTTCCAATGAATATCCTTTTTCTGTTCTAGGATCCAATTCATGATCACACATGGAGTTTGGTCACTTGTCTCCGTTGTCTTCTTCAATATGTGACAGTTTCTTAGGCTTTCCTTGTTTTTCATGACCTTGGCAATTTTTAAGAGTACTGGTCAGATATCCTGTAGAATATCCCTCAATTTGTGTTTAATTTTATGTTTTCTCATGATTAGAGTTGAGTAATGGATTTTTGGGAAGAATACCACAGAAGTATATTGTTAAGTGTTCTCGTCACTTGGAGGTAAATGTTATCAACATGGCCTGGTGATGTTAAACTTGTCACTTGGTTTACATGGTATCTGCTAGATTTCTCTCACTATATAATCACAGAGCCTCCATAACTTATGATGGGGTTACAGCCTGATAAGCCCATCATAAATTGAAAATATCGTTAGTCAAAAATGCGTTTAATGCACCTAACCTACTAAACATCACAGCTTATCCTAACCTGCCCTAAATGTACTCAGGACACTTATATTAGCCTACAGCTGGGCAAAATCATCTAATGCAAAGCCTATTTTATAATAAAGTGTTGCATATCTCACATAATGTGTTGAATACTATACTCAGAATGAAAAACAGAATGATTGTATTGCTTTTGCACCATCGTAAAGTCAGAAAACCATAAGGCAAACCATCATGAAGTTGGGGACTGCTCAAACTTTTTACCCCTTTCCCTGTTCTGTTCTTTGGAAGTGAGTCATTTAGTTCAGACCGTTCTCAAGAGGAGGGAAATAAAGTTCCATCAATTGGAGCTTCATTGAAACTGGAATGGCTAGTTTCTACATAAATTATTTAGAGTCCTTTTGTAAGAAAGATTTGTTCCTTCCCTCCATTTATTTATTCCATTTATATTGATACAGACGCTTGTATATTTATTTTATACTTTGGGCTAGAATCTATTTTTCTTACTCAAATTGCTACAGCTTTGGCCATTGGGAGCTTCTTCAGATTGGCTCCTGTGTCCTTTGACATGTCCCCATCCTCTTGTTTCTGAGTACTTCTCTACTTTGGCATTACAAAAGATGTTCCAGGCTCATCTTATAGTTTTCCCTGCTACAGCCCTAGAATCATCCATTTTTCTATGGAGCCCTCGTTCCTTTTACTGGAAACTGGGATTTGGAAACCAATCTGGGTGCTGGATATGCTCATTGCTACTGGGAATCGCTGCTTCTGCGCCCTGTCAGCAGATAGAGCTAGAAAATATATGGCTGTATATGAATACATGATTGACATATATCTATAATTGCTTTCTGTATCTGGCCATCTGTATACATGTTAAGCTAAACATGAGTTCATACTGACATCTCAGACTCTAATCCATTGCTGCAGGGCTTGTTCTTGCCTTCCTCTTGCATATTTCTAACTTCCTTCTCTAACAGGGAGAAACCCCAGTCTCATTGTTTCCAACCTGTCTACTCATTTGTTCAACTCTGGTATAGGTATAGAGTGGTTTCAGAATTGCTAACCTATACCCCTGTGAGAATCGTATTTGTCAACTGGGCATTTCTTCTTTGAAGGAAATACATACCCCACAGGAAGTGTCTCTACGCTTCAGCATACACAGATCTGAACAGTGTTCTGAGTGAATCACTTTGCAGGACAGAAATTACTTTTAAAAATTCCATAATGGGCCCATTGCGGTGGCTCAGGCCTGTAATCCCAGCACTTTGGGAGGCTGAGGTGAACGGATTACCTGAGGTCAGGAGTTTGAGACCAGCTTGGCCAACATGGTGAAACCCTGTCACTACTGAAAATACAAAATTAGCTGGGCTTGTTGGTGCATGCCTGTAATCTCAGGTGCTCGGGAGGCTGAGGCAGGAGAATTGCTTGAACCCAGGAGGCGGAGGTTGTGGTGAGCTGAGATTGCATCGCTGCACTCAAGCCTGGGTGACAGAGGGAGATTCTGTCTCAAAAAAAAAAAAAAAAGAAAAAAAATTCCATAATGACAGCAGAGCTGGAATAGAAATGGGATCTCACAGGCTAAATTTAAGTTGTTGCAACTTTAAACGAAGCAAGATTTAAACTGGCCTTGTGTGGCACTTACCATTCAGCTGCTCATATTTTATTAAATACTTTCTTTTTGTTTAATGTCAGTCCTTTGAGAAATATTTGAGTGCCTTTTCTATCCTAGACATTGATTAGATGCTGAGGTTGTAACAGTGAAGAAGATAGCCATGGCTTTTGCGTCATGGAACAGACGTTTTACCAGATGTAAAATTTGAGTTGACATGAGACCATGCCCCCATGTGCCCTGTTTCCCTAGACTTGTGTTTCTTCACACAGCTCCCTTCATCTCCTTGGTCCAGTGAAAAGGTTTTTTCATACTTCTTCATTAATTCCTGCACTAATTAAAGTAGGCTACAGTGTGTGCCAGGCACTGGGAATATACGTGTTCCTGAAATGGAAATAAATCCAGTATGGCTGGAGGAGAAGGAGTTGGGGGGCAAGGTGGAGTGTGATGGGGGGATTGGAAAAGTAAGCTGAGACCAGATTTTTTAGTTTGGAGGGAGAGGTGGGGCTTGTAGGCCATATCATGGATTTCAGACTTTATTTGGAGGGAAATGGAAATCATTGGGGATTCTGAAGCAGGGAAGTGACATACAAAGATCCTTATATTAGGCTGGATGTGGTGTATCATGCCTGTAATTCCAGCACTTTGGGAGGCTGAAGTGGGTAGATTGCCTGAGGCCAAGAGTTAGAGACTAGCCTGGGCAACATGGTGAAACCCTGTTGCCAAAAATACAAAAATTACGTGGGCTTGCTGGCTTGCACCTGTCGGCCCAGCTACTTGGGAGGCTGAGGCATGAGAATCACTTGAACCTGGGAGGCAGAGATTGTAGTGAGTCGAGATCACACTACTGCCTGAATGACAGAGTGAGACTTTGGCTCCAAAAAAAAAAAAAAAAATCCTCTTTTTTGAAAGAGGACCCTGGCTTGAGGGTGAAGAATAGGTGGGCACCAGGCTTGAGCAGCTGCAGGGGCCAGTGTGGAGCTGCTGCGGTGGTGTACGTGAGAGCCCATCATAGTTTGGTCAGGGTGGTAGGTGGGGCTGACAGTGAGCATGAAACAAAGTAGAACCAGCAAGATTTCATGATTGGATGGTGGAAGCAATCATGGTGTTTATAGTGTTCAAATGTGAACCCAGAGCGCACTGGACAAGTAGTCCAGGCTGCTGTGTAACCAAGGCAAGGGTTTTCATTTTACCCACTCTTCCTGCTCTTGGCCTTTGGATTTTTTGTAATTTAAGGTTTATGAATGTAATTAGAGGTACTTCACATGGAAAGATACTTAATAACAGATGATTTTGGAGTCTTGTGATCGATCCCTTCTCTCAATCTTGGCTTCGTGTCAGTTGGCAAGGCCACAAAATTTATTATAAACATTGCAGAAGCCTTGGTTACTGTGCTGTGACATTGACTTTGGGTTGGGATAGATCAATTTCAGATTATTTTCTAGGCCTCGGAAACACATTACCCTCTACTCCACAAAAACAAATCAAAATAAAACACTCCCTATTCCCTGAGAATTTCTCTTGATCTATAACAGCCTGAGCTGTCACAGTACTGAGACAAGCCCAACTGATTTGTGAGTCAGTTTTACTTCTTGGTCTTCCTACATAAGCTAAAAAGTTCCAACATTTTAATAGTCTTCCTTGGATTCCTTTGATTCATTGAAGTCATTCCTGTTCCATTTGTATTAATTATTCCACACTAGAAAATTCTGTTGTGATCACTTTTTGTATTAATAGAAGTATTGATTTATATTTTCAAGGAAGTATAGAGTAGGGAAGGGGAAATGGGGATTCGCTGTGCAGTGGGTATACAAGACAAAACACTTCAGAGATCTATACAGCGGTGGGTATATAGTTAACAATACTGCACATCTGACAGTTTGTAAGAGGGTAGATCTCACGTCATATGTTTTTTAAAATTACTTTTAAAAAAAATCGAATAAAAAAGCAATTTTATTCTTTAGTTTGTATTTATTATATATTTACTTTTTCTTTTTTTTTAACCTCAGAATAAGTTTTATTTTATAATTATTTTTTGAGACATAGTTTTACCATGTCACTCAGGCCGGAGTGCAGTGGTGTGATCGTGGCTTACTGCAGCCTCAACCTCCCAGGTTCAAGTGATATTCCAGCTTCAGCGTCCTGGGTAGCTGGGACTATAAGTGTGCGCCACCATGCTTGGCTATTATTTGTATTTTTAGTAGAGATGGGGTGTCACCATGTTGGCCTGTCTGGTCTTGAACTCCTGACCTCAAGTGATCACCTGCTGTGGCCTCCCAAAGTACTGGGATTACAAGTATGAGGCACAGTGCCTGGCAGGATAAGTTTTAAAATAATGTTTTCTGCTGGCTGGGCATGGTGGCTCATGCCTGTAAACCCATTACTTTGGGAGGCTGAGGCAGAAGGATCACTCAAGGCCAAGAGTTTGAGCCCAGCCTAGGCAACATAGTGAGACCTCCTCTCTCTAAAAAAAAAAAAAAAAAAAAAAAATTTGCTGAGTGTGGCGTGTTCCTGTAGTAACAGCTACTCGGGGGGCTGAGTGGGGAGGATTGCTTTAGCCCAGGAATTTGAGGCTGCAGTGAGCTATGATTGCACCACTGTGATCTAGCCTGGGTGACAGAGTGAGACCCTATCTCTTAAAAAAAAAGAAAAAACAAAAAAGACTGGGTGTGGTGGCTCATGCTGGTAATCCTAGCACTTTGAGAGGCCAAGATGGAGTGGATCACAAGGTCAAGAGATCGAGACTATCCTGGCCAACATGGTAAAACCCCGTCTCTACTAAAAATACAAAAATTAGCTGGGCGTGTTGGTACTTGCCTGTAGTCCCAGCTACTGGGGAGGCTGAGGTAGGAAAATAACTTGAACCCAGGAGGTGGAGGTTGCAGTGAGCTGAGATCGCGCCACTATACTCCAGCCTGTCCGACAGAGCAAGACTCCAGCTCAAAAAAAAAAACAGAAAAACAATAGGGCTGGGTGTAGTGGCTCATGCTTGTAATCCCAGCACTTTGTGAGGCCAAGGTGGGCAGGTCACTTGAGGTCAGGAGTTTGAGACCAGCCTGGCCAACATGATGAAACCCCGCCTCTACTAAAAATACAAAAATTAGCTGGGCGTCATGGTACACACCTGTAATCCCAGCTACTTAGGAGGCTGAGGCAAAGAATTGCTTGAACCTGGGAGTTGGAGGCTGCAGTGAGCTGAGATCACACCACTGCACTCCAGTGTGAGTAACAGAGCGAGACTCCATCTCAAAAACAAAAACAAAACCAAACAAAAGTTCTTGCCAGTTCTTTCATTTAATATTTAATTTTGAATTGTATCTTTCTAAGGATTGATTCTTACATAAGCAAAAAATTATTATTATTATATTCTCTTGAGTTTCAAGCAAAACTTTTTCAGTGCTAAAAATTTAGGACTGTTATTCAGAGGTGGTTATTTATAAGACCTTTTGTTTTAAGAAAATGGCTGTTCAAAAAATTAAAATAGTATATAAACTAAACAAAACATTTTTGATTTGGATTTCTGTTTTGCAGCTTCTTCCCTACACTACAAGTTCTTACTGACTGCTTTATCAGTTAATAGATTGGTTTGGTTGCTTTCACAGAGCAAATAGTCAAAAAATTATTTTTTATTTTTATTTTTTGAGACAGTCTCATTCTGTCACCCAGGCTGGAGTGCAGTGGTCTGATCTTGGCTCACTGCAGCCTCTGCCTCCCAAGTTCAAGTGATTCTCATGCCTCCGCCTCCTGAGTAGCTGGAATTATAGGCCTGTGTCACCACGCCCACCTAATTTTTCCTTTTCTTTTTCTTTTTTTATTTTTCTTTGGTTTATTCACTTGGCATTCAGCCCAGCTAATTTTTGTATTTTTAGTAGAGACAGGGTTTTACCATGTTGGTTTTGCCAGACCTGCCACCAGGCTGGTCTCGAACTCCTGACCTCAAGTGATCCACCTGCTTTGGCCTCTCAAAATGCTGGGATTACAGGCATGAGGCACCGTGCTTGGCCCTGTTTTTTATTTTTAGAGATGGGTCTCGTGTTTTTGCCCAGGCTGGAGTGCAGTGGTATATAGCTCACAGCAGCCTTGAAATCCTGGGCTCAAGCAATCCTCCTGCATCAGCCTCTCGAGTAGCTGGGATTACAGGCCTGCACCACCAGGCCGGGGTTGTATGTTAGTATTTGATATGGCTACCCTAAGGGCAATCTTATAGTGAAGTCAGCATTAAATAATGGTGCTCATCTGATGGATTAGATTTTCAGAGTTGGCTGTTTCCAGGTGCCTACAGGCGCAGAAAAGGGCGATAAACCATCTAACTAGATGTTCTACTAAGTATAGTTCACTCTACATCTGAGATGAGACTGCATTCCTGCTGGTTTTCTTTGCCTTTTTCCCCTGAGGGTATCATCAGAATGAAAAATAAAATTTTAAAGGTGGATCAGGTGTGGTGGCTCATGCCTGTAATTCTAGCTCTGTGTGAGGCTGAGGTGGCTGGATCATCTGAGCTCAGGAGTTCGAGACCAGCTTGGCTAACATGGTGAAACCCTATCCCTAGTAAAATACGAAAAGTTAGCTGGGTGTGGTGGTGGGCACCTATAATCCCAGCTACTTGGGTGATTGAGGCATGAGAATTGCTTGAACCCGGGAGGCAGATGTTGCAGTGAGCCAAGATCATTCCACTGCACACTAGCCTGAAAAACAGAGCAAGACTCTGTCTCCAAAAAATAAAACAGTGCCAGGGTCTTTTCCAGGGATGAGGGGAGATACAATGAAGTGTGTTATTATTTCTGATAAGAGTGCCACCGTCTTTCATTCTTTTATTTATTTTTATTTTTGAGACAGAGTCTCAGTCTGTCGCCCAGGCTGGAGTGCAGTGGCACAGTCTCGGCTCACTGCAACCTCTGCCTCCCGAGTAGCTGGGACTATAGGTGCATGCCACCATGCCCAGCTAATTTTCATATTTTTATTGGAGACGGGGTTTCACCATGTTGGCCAGGATGGTCTCGATCTCTTGACCTTGTGATCCGCCCGCCTCGGCCTCCCAAAGTGCTGGGGTTACAGGCATGAGCCACTGCGCCCGGCTGAACCATGTTTCATTCTTGTGTGCCTTTTCTAGTTTGGGAGAATTTATTTTCAGAGTTCCTTTCCCAGCTGTTTACCTGAAAAATTGTGAAATGTGTTGTACATGAACTATGAAATGATTAGATGCTAATGTGGCAAAGAAAGTGTGAATTCTTTCTTAGCTCAGAAACAGGGACATTTGGTTCAGTACAGTAAGTTGTTAATGCGTGCCTCTGTGCTTTTGAATTCTGTGGTTCAAAAGTACTTTTCACTCCTACTGTGCATTTACCTTGAGAAGGTGAATTCCCTAACAATTTAGTCAATGTATCAGTATTCTCAACCCATCTGTCAATTTTTCTTTCTTTCTCTCCCTTTTTTCTTTTTTTTGCTTTTTTATCCCCTTAAAATAGTCATTGTCCCTCACATGTACACTCTTCCAATTTTCAGAAAAGCAAGAGGAAAGGGCACGAATATACAAATATTAAGTATTCTCTAGCGGACCAGACAAGTGGAGATCAGAGCCCGCTCCCGCCTTGTACTCCAACACCACCCTGTGCAGAGTAAGTAGTGCTGAAGGAAATTCTTTTTACTTGGTCTTTTTAAAAAGGCTTAAAAAACAAAAAACAACAAAAAAACTTACAAGTTTGTAGTACATGCCTTTCACTGGTGCACGTTCCTGTGGCCCCACTATTGGTGTGTCTGTGACTGGTGATATCTGTGGATTGTGTTAACGCTATCTCAACCACATTTTAATTTTCTTAAACTGGCCAGGCACGTTGTCTCACTCCTGTAATCCCAGTGCTTTGGGAGGCCAAGGCGGGCGAATCACCTGAGGTCAGGAGTTTGAGACCAGCCTTGCCAACATGGTAAAACCCAGTCTCTACTGAAAATATAAAAATTAGCTGGACGTGGTGGTGCACTCCTGTAATCCCATCTACTCGAGAGGCTACGGCAGGAGGATCGCTTGAACCCAGGAAACAGATGTTGCAGTGAGCAGGGATTGCATCACTGTACTGCACTCCAGCCTGGGCAATAGAGTGAGACTCTGTTTAAAAAGAAAAATTTCTAAACTGAAGGCTGATTGCTATGCTAGCTAGGATTATATGGGATTATAAGTATATCTCCAAGAAGAATCTAATTTTTCTTTTGATGGGCTGGGGACTGTTACAAAGGAAGGTCATATGTCTTAATGATATGTTAAGGCTCTTTGCAAAATAAAAGTAAATAAATTGACCACTAATGTGTCAGCCCAGCCAAGATCTACTAATTTGCCACCAGTCAACAGAAATCTACTTTGGGTGTTTAAACCAGGAGTCAGCAAACTACAGCTTGCAAGGCCAGATCTGGGCCGTGACCTGTTCCTAAAGAGCCTGTGAGTGGTTTTAAAGGGTTGTAAAACAAAACAACACAAAACAAAGACTCAATAACAAAACCTCAAAGAATAATAAACGACAGAGCCCATGTATGGCACATAGAGCCTGAAATACTCCCAGTTTCTTCCCAGAAAGACCTTCCTGACTCCTTGTTTAAAACGCAATAGGAAAACATTTGTTAAATTGATTATATGAATAGCAATTGTAAGTTATTATTTTTCTATATATTTGAAAGTCACTAGCTAGTATAACATTTACCTTTTAGTTTCCCCTAAGAATCTTCTCTCTATTTGCATCTGATGTGGATTTTTAAACCCCTGCAGACTTTAATATTCTGTATAAATGTTTTAGGTGGCATATATGAGGATTGTATTACCATTTGCTTTCTATTTAACATTGAAATGAAATTATACAGCAGGGTATTTTCTCCAAGTTGCCAGTTCTCTTCTGCCTACTTTTTGCTTTTCTTTCCTAGTGGACTGCCTGGGAAAGTTGATATTTTAAATTGCTCTCTGCAATAACTTGCAGTTGAACTGGAACGCCAGGGTTCTGAATCCTTGCCAGAAAACTTTTCCTCGTGTTGGCGTGACCAAGTCAGCTGTCATGATTCCCTCAGTACCAGTGCCATGCCTGTGACAGACAACCTGTCTGCCTTTCATTCTCATCATCCCCCTTGTAGGGTTCAGATCCGGGATATCCTGGCCCGGGAGCCCCTTGCAGGCTGGCACCCAGAGCTGCTGGGTTTCTCACTTTCCTAGACTGCTCCCATGTCCCCTCTCTGCTCAGCAGAAAGGAGTCTGGGATTTCGATACTTTGACCCTCCATCCTAGGCCCTAAACCACCCATTGCCCTTCACATAACCTGAGCTGGTGCTGAATACATCTCTCATCACTGCCTGCCTGCTCCTGTATTTCCCCTTTTTGGAGCTTTTGCCTGTTCAGATCTCTCTACTGGAAATTAATAGGATTTCTTTCTATGTGTGCATTTTCAGCCTTTCTCCACAGCGTGATCCAAATGCCTTATCCTACAGGACTCCTTAAAGCAACCTGTTTTCTGCCAAACCCCAGGGAGCACCAGGACTTGAGGCTTTTATTTCACCACTTCTTCTTCTTTTTTTTTTTTTTTTCTCTTTTTGAGACAGAGTCTTGCTCTGTCACACAGGCTGGAGTGCAGTGGCACAATCTTGGCTCACTGCAACCTCCGCCTCCCAGGTTCAAGTGATTCTTCTGCCTCAGCCTCCCAAGCAACTGGGACTATAGGCACGTGCCTGGCTATTTTTTGTTTTTTTTAGTAGAGATGGGGTTTCACCATATTGGCCAGGCTTGTCTCGAACTCTTGACCTCGTGATCCACCCACCTTGGCCTCCCAAAGTGCTGAGATTACAGGCGAGAGCCATGCCTGGCCTTATTTCACTTCTACCTCTGTAATTATATTGCTGTATGGCTCTGTCTTCTGTCCCTGGGGGATGTCAGATCCTAGGCACAGGAACTGTGTCTATACCATATCTGGTGTCCAAAGAATGTAGTATGTGTTTTATAAATATCATGTAAGCTTAAACAGCATGATCTACGTTTTTATAAATGTCTCTTTTTCTTTTCTCTCCAGAATGAGAGAAGACAATGCTAGAGTCTATGAAAATGTGGGGCTGATGCAACAGCAGAAAAGTTTCAGATGAGCAAACCTTCCAAAACTTCAGCACAGAAATAGGTATTTAAATGCAAGTGCTCTATTGGTTAATTGTTTATATAATTGGCAGTATTTTTAAGCAGGCAGGCAACTTGGGAGTGTTCCAGCAAAGTGTATCATAATTGAGTTTTACAAACCAGAATCCCTTTTCCTCTCCCTGTACTTCTTTTTCCAAGATGGTTTTAGTTTAGAGTTTATTAAACGTTCAAATCAAATACAGAATTAATTTTGCACGAGGCAAGGCTGGCACTTATTCCAGAGAAATGGCTGATACTAGTGATGGATTGCAGGTATCACTGTTCCTGCAATTTTGATTAGAGTTGGTTAACCCAGGCTGTGCTGGGAGATGATGTGTAGGGATCGGGAAGCACTGGGACACAGCACTGGATGGCTGGGAGTCAGGAAGCTGAGTTCTCATTTCAGTCATCCTCTGACTGGCTGTGTGGCATGGCTGCTAGACCACGTGGCCTCTGACTGGGTTACCTGCACATCCTTTCCAGCTCTGCTGCTGGAAATTTATCTCTCTCATGTCACCTCCGTGTCAGTTACCTTTTCTAAGTGTTATCCAAGTGTGTGATGTTTTAATGATAAATTAGAAACTTATCTGGGTGTGGTGGCTCACACCCGTTATCCCAGCACTTTGGGAGGCTGAGGTGGGTGGATCACCTGAGGCCAGGAGTTCAAGACCAGTCTGCCCAACTAAAATAGTAGAGATCAGCCTGTCTCTACTAAAAATAGAAAATTAGCTGGCATGGTGGCGCATACTTGTAAGCCTGTGATCCCAACTACTCAGGAGGCTGAGGCAGGAGAAGTGGAAGTTGCAGTAAGCCGAGCTTGTACCATTGTACTTCAACCTGGGCCATAAGAGCAAAACTTTGTCTCAAAAGAAAGAAAGAAAGAAACTCATAGTGTCAGTATTTCATGTCGAAATTCCCACTTCAATGGGTAGTGTAGTTTAAAGCTTTAAGTCTACCTTAAAATCACCTAATGCTTTGTTAAGCTTTTAGATACATGCTCCTTAACAACTCTAACTTCTTTCTTCTCCAGATGTGGACTTCACCCTCTCCCTAAAAAGATCAAGAACAAATGCAAGAAGGTTGATGTGAAGACAGTATTTGGATTTGAAAGGCTTGTATTGTGGTTGACTACCTTTTGATAAGCAAAATTTGAAAACGTTTAAAGACCACTGTATTTTAACTCAAAAATACCTGCTTCCTAATTACTCGTTTCCTCAGATAAGAAGAAATCATCTCTACAATGTAGACAACATTATATTTTATAGAATTTTGTTTTAAATTGAGGAAGCAGTTAAATTGTGCGCTGGATTTTGCAGATTGTGGGGATTCAAATTCTAGTTATAGACTTTTTTTTTTCTTTTTTTACCTTAACCAGTTTAATTTTTTTTTTTTCTCATTGTGGGGGATAAGAGGAAATAATTTGGGAAAATTAAGTAACAACATCCTAGAAGAGTGAGAACGATCTCATTTACCATCATGTATCCAGTAGTGGATAATTCATTTTGATGACTTATATTTTTGGCTAAATGAGAATTAAGCCAGTGCCTGAGACTGTCTGCCTTTGCACTTGGCATTAAAGAGTCATAGAAAAAGAATCATGGATATTTATGAATTAAGATAAGAGGTGTGGCTTTTTTTTTTTTTCCAGCCTATGACCGATTACAGTTTTCAGCTGCTGACACGAAGGTTGTGGTAGGAAAATGTTTGCCATATTTTCTTTGCATTGGAGTAATTGTCTTGTATTTAGAAAAAAGGCATCTATGAATGACCAGTGTTTTTGGTTGTCAAATGTTGCTGACAAACTTACTCCAAAACTTTAGTGGCTTAAAACAACCCCATCCCCAACTGTTCTTCAGTCTGAGCTGGGCTCAGCTGGGCTGTTCTTCTGCCAGACTAGAGGTGGCCACTTATATGGTCAGCAGGTCAGTGGAGAGACTGGGATGGCTGGGCTTCTCTCTCTTCCTGCAGTCCTGGGTCTCTTCTTTTCCATGTAGTCTCTTTCACTGGCTTAGCTGGCAGGGTAGCTAGACCTCTCACATGTAGCTCAGAGCTCCCAAGAGCTCGAAAGCAGAAGTGGCCAGGCCTTCTGAAGACTTAAGTCCAGAATTATCACAGTGTCCCTTCTACTGTGCTCTATTGATGATAATGATGATGATAATAATGATGATGATTGTTTTCTAATCAGAAGAGAGCAGGAGTATGCCCTCTACTTACTAAACAAGTCACAAGCCCAGCCCAGATTTAAGAAAAGGGTGAGAGGTGGAGGTGTAGTTAATTGGGGGGCCACTAGTCTTAACAGACAGTCACAACCAGTGCCATGGAAAACCAAGGATATTAGCAAAAGTAGAAGTTGCTAGTGACCTTGGGAAGCCAAAGGTGCTTACAGTAGCTGGGACAAGCTAAAAGTCAGACTGAGAATTAATTCTCAGAGAGGGCTTTCAAGAAGCTTCCTGAATGATTTCTGCCAGCCCTGAGCTTATTTTTGGAACCAGCACTTAGGGAAACTGATCCTGTGAGGATGGTTGTGTTTAGGGACACAGGGCTTTGGAGAGCAGCACCACCCCATTTGGGCATCCCCAGACTTGGGAAATGTGATACTTTCTTAATGCCACTGGTTTTTAGTCAGGCCACAGTGAGAAGGAATAGCCCTAACAGGCCTCCAGCTGGGGTGAGCGAGCTCATTTTTGTTTTAGCCATCCAGTGAGATTTGCTAATGTTCCACCTTAACTTAAGTGCCTTCTCCAAAGACATCCCTCTTTGCCTTTTATGTTGAATCATCATTCAGTGCAGATATTTCAATGAAAATATCATTGGTTGACTTTCGTAACGGTAATAAAATGCTATGGCATCTTTGCTGTGAAGTTAGGGTCTCCTTGGATTCTTTTAACTTTGGCTTCTGAAAGAAAGGCCTAGATCCAGCCCTGGTAGTTGTTCCTTTCTGAGGTCTCTTAGACCCTGGAGACCCTGAGGTAGTTTGGCTTCCATTCTCACAGATAAAGTGGACATTAGCCCCCCCACCCCCGCCCCCCAATATTCATTGAATTTTGAAATGCTTCAGAACATAGGTGTGGCCTGAAGGTATTCCCTTATTAGGGAAATGTCATGACTACTGCCTTCTTGTCAAAATTGTAAAGAAAACGATTCCACTTCAGTATTTGCAGCAAGAAGCTTGAATCCTGTTATTTTAATTGCATTGTTACATTGACTCATTCTCCATTTTGCTTTGGTTTTGTCTTGACTTGACTTTGAGAGTAAAGTCTTTCACCAGCACACAAGATTGTACAAATATATCTCCTGCATTAACATCTCTGTCTGTTGCTTAAGATCAGTTGTTTTTATACGCAGAATGGAAATACCTGATCTTGGCTAGCTTTGTTTGTTACAAGATACCAATTTCATTTAGATTTCCTTCCGTGAGGTCAGCAAACTATCATGTTCTTATGTAAACTTAGGACAAGGCCAGAGTTATCATTGTCCCTAGGTTGCTAAGGCTTGTCATGTGTTTGGTAAAAGGTGATTGCAGGTTCTCAGATGAGGTTACTTTACATGGGATGGGATCAGGCAGAGAGTCTGGGATGATGGAGAAAGCTTGAGGTACAGGTTTAAAAAAACGTAGTGGAAATGAAAGTTCCAAAGAGGTGGTTTCTGAGGAAGTCAGAGAGCCCAGGGCCAGAGCAGGCAGTAATGGGTGAATCAGATTATTTGGAAAGTCAGTGTGATAGATGCATGGATGCCGTCTACTTCTAGATTGTTGGTAGGTATTAAATATGCACAGTATTCCATAGCTCACTGAGGATTTTAAAATTATAAGCATAGAATTTTATATTTTGGGGTAAAAGAATTATCTGGCACATGATATTGGGATTAAAACAAAGCCAAATTTCACAGACTTAATAACTTTTTTTTTTTTTTTTTTTTTTAGAGAAAAAGGCGCTTCATGTCTAGTGTTGTGGCCCTTCTGAAACTTTTGGTCACCTCTCCCACTGAAATCAAGGTCTTTTCAAATGTGTCTAAATGGGATGAGAAAATATGGGTAGGACTTTCTTGGTGTGTGTGTGCATTCTTTAAAGAGCCCAGTTGCTTCGGGGAAACAGCCAAGAAAATGGTCAAGATTATTTTTAGAGGTTATTTTACTGGGGATTTTAAGAACTAATAACGTCTTGAGTTATTTTTAGTTCAGGGGGATGTGGAAAGGTTTGCAATTGTGAAGTGTTTTGTTGTAGCTTAGTATCTGTAAGAGAAACTTAGCTGAGACGTAACTATAAACCCAGTGCAGTTTTTGTTATCTGTATGTTGTTGGGGGAATCAAGTATTGCATATAGCAAGCACATGGCCTCCCTGATGTCAGGATGCCTTTGTTAGGATCTGTAATTGCCCTTAATTTTGTTGAAATCTTTTTTCCTTCTTCCT
Source organism: Cebus imitator (assembly GCF_001604975.1). Classification (NCBI taxonomy): domain Eukaryota; kingdom Metazoa; phylum Chordata; class Mammalia; order Primates; family Cebidae; genus Cebus; species Cebus imitator. The sequence goes on from NW_016107323.1 coordinate 9,571,685, forward strand.
CTTGAAAAGTAAGTTCCAAAATATAGTTTATTGTGTCTTTCACCGCTAAAAAATTTGTTCCTTTTTCACTACGGCAGTTCACACGAGGCAAAAACTATTAAACAGTTGGTTTTAGTGTGTTGTATAACTTTGCTCTATATCAAACTAATTTTGACAGGTTTTCATCCTAAGCCTCAAATCATGTAATTAATAATTTGCCTGTTTATTTATGACCTAATTGTGATTCTTTTATTAATACAAGCTAATGGGAAAAGGATCCCTGATTAAGCTGATGACTAGACCTACAGTTAATTTTCCTGCAGTATATGAAGTATTGTACCAGAGTATTAAAAGATATGTAATATTTTATTGATAAATCTATCCTTTAAAAGGAATACGTTTTAGGATGTCATCATTTTGATGTGAATCATGTAAATGTTGATAATATGCTGTTTATTATACATTTAGTGTTTTAAGAGATTCACTTAATTGCCTTTTTGCCCACGTATATTATGTAGTCTATTTGCAACTGTTTTAAAAAAAATGACATTAAAAGAATAGTTTATGTAGAGAAACATTAGTGGATGTTAATTGTCTCCCCACCTATATTTATGGGTGTTAGCGCAACTGCTTTGCTAGTTGCAAAGCTGTATTATCAGAGTAAAAGTGTATTTGTAAACTGTATGGGGACTAAAAATTAGGAATAAAACCATTTTCTTACATGATGGCGTTTGTTGTTTGCTTCATTAGAAATGTCCAGGAAAACAATGGGATTATCGGTCATTCCACCTCTCACACTGGCAAAATACTGACATTTAGCATCTCTTATCTAGAGGCGACTTGGAATACAGAATAAAGGCATCAGTTCCTCAAGATTCATTGAGTGTTTCCTGTAGGAATAGCTTTAGGAGATAGGGAGTTTCTATTTGGGAGAACTTATGAGTAAGTAAAGAGTAAAAAGGATAGTCTGCGTAAAGTCTAGAAGAAATGCTGGGTGTGGTGGGGCGCCCCTGTAATCTCAGCTACTTAGAGGCTGAGGTGGGAGGATTCCTTGAACCCAGAAGCCCAGGAGTTTGAGACCAGTCTGGGTAACAGAGTGAGACCCTTTCTTTCTCACCCACCCTCAGTGCCCCTCCCAAAAAAATAAATATGTGTGTACACACACACACACACACACACACACACACACACACACGGAGGAAATTATTAGAAAACACACAGAACTGAATGTAAATAGTATTAGGTGAGGATAAGAAATAAAGGGATGGTAAGGAGCCTTGGACAAGGAGCAAATGATGTGCTATGAGACATCGGCTCTTCCTTTAGAGTAGGTTTACGTCACATACCAACGATGTACACTGACATAGGCAGAAAGAAACCATTTTATAGACAGCAAAACAGGTGGTTATTCTTTATTATAAATATAAGGAATGATTGAGATTGCTTATTTACACTGTAAAATACTAGGCACCCCCTCTTAGTCTCACCTGAATTGCTTAATGCATCTAATTAGATCTACCTGGTTTAGTTTGTTAGTCCTGTCACCTATCCATTCAGAAATAAGAGGTGGTCCAGGCACAGTGGCTCACGCCTGTAATCCCAGCACTTTGGGAAGCCAAGACTGGCAGATCATTTGAGGCTAGGAGTTCGATACCAGCCTGGCCAACATGGCAAAACTCCGCCTCTACTGAAGATACTAAACTTACTTGGGCATAGTGGCACACGCCTGTAATCCCAGCTACTCGGGAGGCTGAGGCATGAGAATTGCTTGAGCCCAGGAAACGGAGGCTGCAGTGAGCCAAAGTTGTGCCACGGCATTCCAGCCTGTGCAACAGAGTGAGACTCTGACTCAAAAATAAATAAAAATACAGAGCACCTTCAAGATGCCAGGCACTACACCTGTGCCCTGGGGAAGAGCACTGCCCAAAACAACCTGATAGGGTGCTTGTCTAGCAAGGAGCTAGGCCTTGCACAAGTCAGAAGGCAGTTCCTGAAGCTGCCCAGAGCCAAGACAAAAGACAGAAGTGAGACAACTAGTTCCAAACTGGATGAGAGCCGTGAAGAGGGACTAAGAGTGTGTATCACTCTGGAGGATTACGACTGGGTTTTCAAACCACGGTATTGTTTGTTGATTACCCTTGGGTTTCAGAAGAGGTGCTGTACACGGTATTGGCCTGGAGATGCCTCATTCCACATAATCCTTCTTGAGGTCCTGGGTTGCACGTTAGAAGGCAGTGACAATATCTTGTCCTTAGGCATGCCATGAAAAGGACCTTCTGTTTGTATAGTTTCTACTCACAAGAAGAGTTCCCAAGAAAATGAGTACATTAAAGGCAGAGCCAGAATCCCTGCAACAAATCACGTGAACAGAGAGATAAGGGTTTATTCACTGTGGTCATCTTGTGAATGAAAAAGCTTCTGGTGTGAGGGTCTACTGTTGGCTCATGGCATATGCTTTCATCCCTCTTTTCTCTTTACCTCTATGGAGGGGTAGCAAAAAGGGGACTGTGACCTCAAGTGAATGGTTTGATTTCAGGTGCTGTTATTTTTCCCCTGGGAACTAGCTAAGTTTCCAAACACTGAATTTGCAAATGCGATGAGCCAGAAATAGAGATTTGCTATTTTGTCCATGGTAACAGTTACCAGTGAGCTGATGATATTCGTGTCACTGGAGGTCAGGCCATTTAAAACCTCAAATACCATCATGATACAAAATATAAGGGTTACAAGAAAGCATTACTGTATGCAAGATCTGGGAGTGGTTTATGGACAAAGGAATTGTATGTGATGTGCAGACATGATGTCATTTCTACCTGGTAAGCCCATAGTTACACTGCACTCAACATAGTTTGTTTGGGATCCACATTTTCTTCCATTTGGCAAAGAGTAAAACCCCAATAAGGGTTAGGCACCGGGGAAGCAGATGAATAAAAGAGTTCGTGGGTCTGAGGAGCTGAGTGTAGTCAGGGAGACATGTATATTCAAACATTTGTCATTTGATTAGAATAGACAGTGATAAGATTATTAACTTAAATTGATGGTTGCATAGAGGAGTGAATTATAACGAGGTTAGAAATCAGAGGTCACCTGAGCTTATGTGTGTCTTGGAAGAGAGAAATTGATTCTAGGCTGGAGTAACTCGCCTCTTGTTCTCTCTCTCTCTCTTTTTCTACCTTAAGTTCTGGGGTACATGTACAAAACATGCAGGTTTGTTATATAGGTATATATGCGACATGGTGGTTTGCTGCACCCATCAAGGGGTGGGAGAGCATTAGGACAAATACCTAATGCATGTGGGGCTTAAAATCTCTTGTTTTCTTGTGGATTCAGTCAAGGTCAGCTTCTTCTCAGGTTCTCTTTCTAGAAATGACCTTGTGGCCAGGGGCGGTGGCTCACACCTGTGATTCCAGCACTTTGGGAGCCTGAGGCAGGTGGATCATGAGGTCAGGAGTTCGAGACCAGCTTGGCCAACATAGTGAAACCCCGTCTCCACTAAAAATACGAAAATTAGCTGGGCGTGGTGGCATGCAACTATGGTCCCAGCTACTCGGGAGGCAGAGGTTGCAGTGAGCCGAGATCGTGCCACTGCACTCCAGCCTGGGCGACAGACTGAGACTCCATCTCAAAAATAAAAATAAATAAAAAGAATGAAAGATGGTGACGCTCTTGTCAGAAATAATAACACACTTCATTGTATCTCACCTGGAATTACAGGTGCAAGCCAGTGAGCCACCGCGCCCAGCTCTCTCTCTCTCTCTCTCTTTCTCTCCCTCTCTCTCTCTCTCTCTCTCTCTCTCTCTCTGACTTAGAGTCTTGCTGTGTCACCCAGGCTGGAGTGCAGTGGTTCGATCTTGGCTCTGCAACCTCTGCCTCCCAGATTCAAGCAATTTTCGTGCCTCAGTCTCCTGAGTAGATGAGATAGCAGGCGTAAACCACCGCATCTGGCTATTTTTGTATGTTTTGTAGAGAAAGGGTTTTGCTATGTTAGGCTGGTCTCGAACTTCTGAGCTTAAGCCATCTGCCCACCTTGGCCTTCCAAAGTGGTGGGATCATAGAGGTGAGCCACTGCACCCAGCAGCATTTTTCTTTAAAGTGAGACTGAGCGTCTTTCTATGTGGTTGTCATGTGTTTTTCTGGGAATTCTTTATGTCTTTTGGCATTTTTGCTTATTGAGTTCTGGGTCTGTCTTGTTTTGAGTTTAGGAGTAAAGATGTTTTATTATTATTTCAGACAGGGTCTCACTCTGTTGCTTAGGCTGGAGTGCAGTGTTGCGATCTTGGCTCACTGCAACCTCCGCCTGCCAGGCTCAAATGATCCTCCCACCTCAGCCTCCCCAGTAGCTGGGACTACAGGGATGTGTCACCAAACACGGCTATTTTTTAAATTTTTTTTGTGGAGCTGGTGTCCCACTATGTTCCCCAGGCTGGTTTTGAATGCCTGGGCTCAAGCAATCCTCCTGTCTTGGCCTGCCAGCGTGTTGGGATTACAGGTGTGAGTCACTGTGCCCAGCCAAGATATTTAATTCTTTACAACTGACTGCCATGACTGGACTTACTGAGTCAGTAGGATCAATTTCAATCAATGCCCTTCTATAGGTGCAGGTGGGATAGCTACCTCTGTGCATGAGTTGCAGTTTTGGCCTTGGTGTGATTATAATTCTCTGTGGGGATGAGGAGAACAGCCTGCAAAATGCATTCTCAACACCCCCAGGATGCCGAAACCTTGTCTCAGCTACCACGTGAGACCAGTCTTAATTATCTTGGTGAGTAAGTTGATAATTATTTCAGATTTTCTTTCATGTTCAAAATTACCCAACAGTATGCATGTATGCACCCATTCAAACACTTTTTAATGAATACAATGAGCCAGGCATTGGACTAGGTGCTCTGGGGAATATAGGATAAATACTTGTCCTAATCCCTGTCTGAACTAACTTTATGGCCCATTTAGGGAGAGGAGACACAAACAGGCTGAATACAAGATGGAAAACAAAACAGCTGTGGAGAGGGCCTGGATCAAGACGTTAAGATGCAGGACTGAAGAAAATGATAATTCCTTTCATTTACTGACAATTAGGTGCCAAACACTGTCAGCGGGTTTATATAATGATATGATTTGGCTCTGTGTCCCCACCCAAATCTCTTCTTGATTTGTAATCCTCACATGTTGAGGGAGGGACCTGGAAGGGAGGTGACTGGATCATGGGGGCAGTTTCCTTTATTCTGTTCTCATGATAGTGAGTGAGTTCTCCTGAGATCTGATGATTTAAAAGTGTGGCACTGGCTGGGTGCCGTGGCTCACACCTGTAATCCCAGCACTTTGAGAGGCCGAGGTGGATCACCTAAGGTCAGGAGTTCAAGACCAGCTTGACCAGTATGGTGAAACCCTGTCTCTACTAAAAATACGAAAATTAGCAGGACATAGTGGTGAGCACCTGTAATCCCAGCTACTTGGGAGACTGAGGCAGGAGGATTGCTTGAACCCGGGAGACAGAGGTTGCAGTGAGCCAAGATCATGCCACTGCACTCCAGCCTGGACCACAAAGTGAGACTCTGTCTCAAAAAAAAAAAAAAAGTGTGGCACTTTCCCCTTGGCACTCTCTCTCCTGCCACCATGTAAGACATGCCTTGCTTCCCTTTTGCCTTCTGCCTTCTGCCATGATTGTAGGTTTCCTGAGGCCTCCCCAGCCATGCAGACTGTGAGTCGATTAAACCTCTTTATAAATTATCCAGTCTCTGGTAATTCTCCATAGCACTGTGAAAATGGACTAATACATACAGAAGATAGGTCCTTCTGCTGTCTGTGCTGCTCACTACCATGTACCCAGTGCCTAGCATGGGGCCTGGACCACAGGTGCTTGGTAGCTGTAGGATGAATGGCGGATCTCCACTTTACAGATCAGTGAACTGAGGTTCAGGGACATTCACCATTCCCTGACAGTCTAAGGTCCTACTCACCTAGTAAGTAAAGAAGCTAGGATATGAGCCCAGCTGAGTCTGTCTGACCTCAAAGTCCATACCATACCCTTTCCTTTTCACCCCGCTGACTCCCAAGGATTTTTTTTTTAGATGATCTTTCAAGCGATCCTCCTGTCTCAGCCTCCACAGGCACATGCCATCATGCTTGGCTAATTAAAAATTTTTTTTTAAGAGATAGGGTCTCACTATGTTGCCCAGGCTGGTCTCTTGGCCTGAGGCAATCCTCCTGCCCCTGCTTCCCAAAGTGCTGGGATTACAGGCATGAGCCCCCTTGGCTGGCCCACAGTCCATTTTATTATTTATTTATTTATTTTGAGACAGTGTCTCACTCTGTTGCCCAGGCTGGAGTGCAGTGGCACAATCTAAGCTCATTGCAACCTCCACCTCCCGGGTTCAAGCAATTCTCCTGCCTCAGTCTCCAGAGTAGCTGGGACTACAGGCAACTGTCACCACACTGGGCTAATATATATACATATTTTGTATTTTTGGTAGAGATGGGGTTTCACCATGTTGCCCAGGCTGGTCTCCAACTCCTGACCTCAAGTGATCCACCCACTTTGGCCTCCCAAAATGCTGGGATTACAGGCATGAGCTACCTTGCCTGGCCTACAGCCCATCTTAGAACCCTTGTGTTATCCCCAAACAAAACCCCATTCCATTTAGCTATCACTCCTCAGCCCCTCTGGCTTTCCTAATTTTTTCTCCTCTTTTCCCTCTCCTCCTCTCCCTCCCCTCCCCTCCCCTCCCTTCCTTTCCCTTTCTCTTTCCCTTTCTTTCTCTTTCTTTCTTTTTCTTTTTTTTGAGATGGAGTCTCGCTCTGTCACCCACGCTGGAGTGCAATGGCATGATCTCGGCTCACAGCAACCTCCACCTCCTCGTTCAAGCAATTCCCCTGCCTCACCCTCCTGAAGTCACATGCCACCATGCCTGGCTAATTTTTTGTGTTTTTAGTAGGGATGGGGTTTCACCGTGTTAGCCAGGATGGTCTCAATCTCCTGACTTCGTAATCTGCCTGCCTGGGACTCCCAAAGTGCTGGGGTTACAGGTGTGAGCCACCACACCCAGCCCTGATCTGCTAAAATCTTATGCGGCCTCCCTATTTCCACTCAGACCCCGCTCCTGCCATTCTCCCCATAGAGCCGTCTGTCAAACATGCACATGGGATTCTGCTGCTCTCCTGCTCCCCAGGGGCCTCCCATCACTTCAGAATAAAAGCCAAATTCTTTCCTGGCCTTTTGGAGTGGGCAGAACTTCACTGCATGGGACTCTGGTATATTTTAGGATTTTTTGCTTCCTGGGCCTCCACCCAGTAAATGTCAATACTGTTCATAGTCACTGTGACAACCACACACATCCCACACATTGCCAAATTCCCCTGGAGGCCCTTAGTGTTTCCCCTGATTGAGAAGCATTGCGTGCTACCTCACCGTGTTGTCATTCACCCAACTATATTCGCCAAACACTTTTCTCTTTGAGACAGGGTCTCACTCTGTAGCCCAGGCTGGAGTGCAGTGGCACGATCTTGGCTCACTGCAGCCTCCGACTCCTGGGTTCAAGTGATTCTCATGCCTCAGCCTCCCAAGTAGCTGGGTCCACAAGAGTGCGCCACCACACCTGGCTGATTTTTGTATTTTTAGTAGAGACAGGGTTTTGCCATGTTGGCCGGACCTGTCTCAAACTCTTGACCTCAAGAGATCCACCTGCCTCAGCCTCCCAAAGTGCTGGGACTACAGGCATGACCCACCGCGCCTGGCCTAGAAAGCCCTTTTTATTTGTTGATAGATTGTCTGTCTTTTCCATGAGAATGCCAGCTCCAAGAGGACAGGGAGTTGGCCTTGTTTATTGCAGTATCCCCAGTGCCTAGAACAGTGCCTGGCCCAGGGTAGGTATGAATGGGTGAGTGAACAAATGAGTGAATGACATCATTCTACAGAAGTGAGCCACGTGAGGATCTGGAGGGAGAGCATTTCAGGTAAGCGGATGTGCAAATGTCCTGCTGCAGGAATCAGCTTGGGCATGTTTGAGGACTAGGCAGCCAAAAGGAAGAGTGCATTTGGGGAAGAGATGATGGGTTCAGTCTTGAACATTTTAAAGTTGTATCTGAGGTGCCATGTATCTGCCAGGATCTGGGAAGAAAAGAAAGTCCCCTCACAAGGGTTGAACTGAAGAGAATTTTAAAAAGGGACTGTTTATGGAAGTAAGTAGGGTTCAGGGGCGCAGCGTGGGAGGGTGAAACAGCAGGGACCTGCATCGGGAGGAAACTCATTGGCACCTGCATTAGCAGGGTTGCTTTCCGGGTGCTCTCCTTCCGGGGCTCTAGGGGAGAATCTGCTGTCTTGCCTTCTCCAGCTTCTTGAGGCCCCCCGCATTTCTTAGCTTGTGACGCCTTCATCCATCTTCAAAGCCGGCGATGGCCAGTCAAGCCTTTGTCACGTTGCATTTCTCATTCTGGACATTCTTGCCTCCTCTCCCAATTATTAACACCCTGATGTATCAGGCCCAGCAGATAATCCAGAACAATCGCCCCACCTCCAGATCCTTGACCTAATCCCATCCACAAAGTTCCTTTGTAAAGTAACATATTTACAGGTTCCAAGGATGAGGATGTGGACATCTTTGGGGGCCCATTGTTTGGCTTGTCACAGTACCCTTAGGCATTAAGGATACATGGATGGTAGGCCAGTGACCTTGGCTCACGCCTGTAATCCCAGTACTTTGGGAGGCCAAGGTGGGAGGATCACCTGAGGTCAGGAGTTTGAGATCAGCCTGACCAACATGGTGTAACCCCATCTCTACTAAAAATACAGAAATTAGCCGGGCGTGGTGGCACACACCTGTAATCCCAGCTACTTGAGAGGCTGAGGCAGGAGAATCACTTGAACCTGGGAGTTGGAGATTGCAGTGAGCAGAGATTGTGCCACTGCACTCCGGTCTGGATGATAGAGTGAGATTATGTGGAAAAAAAAAAAAAGGATGTAGGGATGGAGGAACAGTGTTCCGGAATCTGGAAAGACCTGGAGCCATGGAGAAGGACTCCCCTTCCAGAGCTGCAGCCCCAGAAGGGCTGAGCAGGAAGGGCCAAATGCACTGACCGCTCTCTCCTGCCTCCCTTTGATCTCCATGGCTGCCTCTCAGGTCCCAGCCCATCTGCAGGCCAGGTGCCAAGCTGTGCAGGTGCTGGGGCCTGCAGGGCTTAGCCTCCCTGGCCCAGAGTGGGCAGAGAATGGATCTGGGTGGAGATGGAAGGCAAATACAGAGTAACACTGAAGGTGTGGCCTGTGCGCCAGCAGCCTCAGCCTGGCCTGGAACTGTTGGAAATGCAGAGTCTCGGGCCCCGCCTAAGCCCCACTGGATCAGAATCTGCATTTTATCAACAAGATCTCCAGGGGATTCACAGGTGCATTTGCAGTTTGAGACAAGCTGCACTGGAGGATTACTGATTTATTCTTAGAGACAAGATCTCGCTCTGTCTCCCGGGCTGGAATGCAGTGGTGTGATCATAGCTCACCATAGCCCTGAACTCCTGGGCTCAGGCGATCCCCTGCTTCAGCCTCCTGAGTAGCTGGGACCACAAGTGTGCATCATCACACCCAGTTAATTAAAATTTTTTTTTTTTTCTGTAGAAACATGATCTCACTATGTGGCCCAGGCTAGTCTTGAACTCATGGGCCCAAGCGATCCTCCCATTTTGGACTCCCAAAGTGCTAGGATTACAGGTATGAGCCACCATGCTCTATGGCACTGCAGGATTTCTCCGTGGAGATAAAGGCTGTTGGAAATTATGCCCACGCTTGGGTCAGTTTATCTCTCAAGAATCTTTTGATATCGCAAGAGAAGCCACGAAGTCTCAGCCACTTACTCCATGTAAGAAGAAATCCAAAGACTAGATTTCAAAGAACAAGACAAGCATTATCACAAAATGTCTTGAAAATAGCTTCAGATATTCTTAGACATCACGCCTACCGAAACTAAATTTGTGAAACCCTAAGCATATGTTACATCCATCTAACCATAGGAAGAGAAGAGAAAAAAATGTAAAGGAAGCAAACTCTAAAATTAAAATCTGTTCAGGAGGTGACAGATGTCTGGGTCTTGACGGATTTCTAGACTTGTAAAAAGTAGTTTTTTTCATCTTCATTCATCCATGTTTGATTGTTGCTTTCTCATGACTATTATTTTTTTTTCTCATAGGAAAATCAATTTCGTTCTTTCTAAAGGCTTGATTCTCCCAAGTGCTGCTTCGTATGAAGGCTTTAGAAAATGTCTAACAATGGTTTGAATGATAGATGGAAAAAATTCCAGTGCCTCAGCTACACAAATTACTCTCTAGCGATGTCCTATTGTGCATTGATTTATTGTGTTTAATACCTTTCCACATTTGAAAATGCACAAAAACTCTTATTTGGGACCACCTAATTCCTATCTTTAGAGTTAACAATCAACCATCAGGTTTCTGCTTAGGGTAAGTGAAAACAGGCATTTTGGTTGAGGATGTTAAATACGTCTGCATTTCAGGCTGCAGGTGCAGATGGAGCATTCTGTTCTAGGCATGTTGATTTAGGAAGAAAAGCAGCGTTTTGGAACTTTACAGCCAAGTTGCATTCCTGGCTTTGCCATTTACTAGCTGTGTGACCTTGGACTTGTCAGAGAAGGCCTTCTGTCCCCCCATCCCCTTTAGAAAAATGGAGTGACTTTGCCTACTTTGTTGGGAAGGATTGTTGAGAAGTCTAATGTTAATGGATGACCTGGCACGTGGTGGGTGCTTATAAACAGCTGTGTTCTTCCCATGGGGCCAGGGAACGTCTTTCAGGCCTTTGACGTAGCCTGTTTCTGGGTTGTATCAGTTTACCAGTTAATGCATAGCAGGGAGAATCAGTGCACAATATTCACAGATTGCATTAGGGTTTAGATAGCTCTTCCAATAGGTAATTGTTAAGCAAAAACCTTTTACTTTTATTACAGTCTATTATTAGTATTGGAAATCCTCAGTTAGACTTTCCCCCTGGTATGGAATGAAAATTCAAACACACGCAGGAGATGCAAACATGTTTTTATTTGCTAATGGCTTTTAATCTTGGGAACAGAGAGAGGTTGATCATCACTTCTGCCTTGGATAATTGGGGGAATGCTTCCATTTTGGAGGGGGTGATTTTAAAGAGTTGAGAGTGGGGAAGGCCAAGAGTCAAGAGCTGGTTATGAGTCATGCCTGTGTGATTTTGGTGAGTAACTTAAGCTCCCAGAGCCTCAGTTTCCTCACTGAAGAATGGGGCTGACAATTGTACTGTTGTACTGGATCGAGCATAGAAAGTTAACACTAAGACAAAAGTATGCTAAATTGCAGGGTTTTTATTGCTGGCGGCTGCGGAGGACTTGCTTCTCTTTAACCCGTGGCCCTGAAAGGAGGTTGTTAAGACCTTTTATGTCCGTGAACCACCTCGGGGGTGAGGGTGAGGGGTGGGGTGGGGGTGAGGGGCTTCAGATATTCCGAGGGCCAGTGGACTTTGGATATTCCGTAAATCACCTCCTGGGTGGAGATGAGGGTGAGGGGCTTCGGACATTCCCAGGGCCAGGGGACGCTAAACATTCCTATTGTTACTTAAGTGGCTTACAGAAGTTAAGATGAGCGTTAGTTTACACATTGTCTGGGTAGGGTGGAAATTACAGACCTTAGTCACTTATTACAAGTCGCAGGGGACAAGATGGCGTGGGTTTGGACGGCTTGCCTGTCACATTAGGGTTACAGAGAGCAGTTTCAACGGAAAAGTCGAGGCATGGTTGAGGTGTGCAGTTTACAGGGAGATTACCATGTCACATTCTCCCCTTGTTTTATTTACAGGAATTAAATTATTGATTTCTTTAACAGATTAGTATTGTTTGTTTGTTTTAAGGGCTCCTATTGAGACTTTAATATTATTGATTTTACGGAGTCTACCCTAGATTTCATGAACCTGAGCAGTTGGTTTAGGAGGCAGGGGCCGAACATGAGTCCCAGTAGGATTAGGGCCAGAGGTCCCCCCAGGCCCGTGAGGAGGGAAGTGCGCCAAGGGGACCAGAAAAACATTTTTTGATACTAACTTTTTGAAGCCTCTTGAAGTTGTTTTCTGGTTTTGAGATTTTGTTTGACCAGGGAGAGGCTTTTGTGGATGAGGCCTGACTTATTAGCATAGAAGCAACATTGTTTATTAAGGACAGCACATTAATCCCCTTGTTTTAAGAATATCAAATTTGGTCCTTGCCTAGTTGGGAGGACTATTTTAGCCAAAGACTTAACCTGATTAGTGAGTTGGGAAATGGAGTTTTTTAAGTGGCTTAAATTAGTATTTATGTGCTGAGAGAGAGTTTCAAAATTTTGGTCCCCAGTTATAAGAGCTGATATTTTAACTGCGGTGGAGCCAGCAATACTTAATTTAACTAGTAGAGGGATGATGATAGCGACTTGCTTTTATTGGGCAGTAATAGTATCTGATGGGGCCAGGAGGTTAAGTTTCTGCTGGCCATTATACATGTTGACTCCGGGGAGGATGTGTACCGGGGTGCACAGTATGGGAGCGGAGCTGCTGAACTGGTATGTGAAAATCCAGTTGGTGAGGCCAAAAGTGCAGGCTAACCAAGTGGAATCTGGTGCCCGATAGTAAAGGTTTGTACCATTAAAGGTTACATTGTGGGAGATGTTACAATAGAGCCCACAGGGAGAACCTGCAAGCGTGTAATTTGGGGAGTGGTAGCAGTGCCCAGACCCTTCTATGTCTCTCAGGGTTACATGGAGTGTGGATTGGGAGCATGAAGAAATGGACAGGTTGGCAGGTAATTGGGAAGCTTACCCTGTATAAACGGTGGTTGAGGGTTTAGACAGAGCCAACAGTTATTTTAAAAATCTGGGTTAG
>NW_016107323.1:9584660-9608490 GCF_001604975.1 Cebus imitator
GGGTATTGATTATCTGGATGAGGGGGCTTTGTATTTTTAGGGGGGCCTCTTGTTGTTGTATGATCTGGGCAATGGGTTTTATAGGGCGATTGGGTTTGGGTGGGGTTTTACGCTGGGTGGTAAAGATGTTTCCCATGTCTTATTTATGCATATATACTTTGAGACCTTAGGTTTGCCCCGTTGTTCATTTACCATCTGGGGTAGTTACAGTTATCTTGAGTGGGTTACAAGACCCGGCGTAGCATGGGGATGGGGGAGAGTCTCGGTCAAAAGAGATGAAGGAGTCTATGTTTTTGGTGTACCCTGATATAGTGGAGATAGTTATATAACTTCAATGGGGGCAAAAGAATTTAAGTCTCTGAAGTTTTACTTTTTTTGTGGGGTGGATCCTGGGCACAGCTATAATCCGTAAGTTTGAAGTTGTTGCTCTACACTTGCACTGCCACACCCGGCTATAATATTTTTTTGTCCTAGGATTTACGTTTGGGGTTAGGAACGGGCCCAGGAGGGCACAGAGGTTTAGGGAAAAGGTAATGGGGGTTTTTGGAATGTACTTCAGGGTTAGCTTGACTAGGGTGGATTCTTTCCCGGTTAAGGAACTAACATATTTTCCAGTGGAGCCCTCGGTGAGGACCCATTGATAGTAGGTGGGTTCTAAGGGGGGGGGTTGCTATAGGGATTTACAGCATGGATTAGGGTGGCGAGGGTGGTGATTGAGAAGAGCACGCAAGTCTTAGCTTTAGTGAGTCAGGGGATGAGTGTTTGACGCTCCATTGTCCTTCCGGTGGGGCAGTTTTAACTTGGGTGTGATGAATCCAGGCTGTTAGTCCGTCCACCTTTAGTGTGGTGGGTGTGGTTTGGATAGCCGTGTAGGGTCCCTTCCAACGGGGGGTAAGGCCGGAGGTGGCGAATTTTTTAACAAGAACAGAGCCTCTGGGCTGGAAGGGGCGTGTCGGCTGGTCTGTTTAATGGGGTGGGATGGGTGTTTTTAATGAGCTGGTGTTTCTGGGATTGAACAGACTGGAGCGCCTGTAAGGACTTAAGGAGTGTATAGTTATGGACTTCAGCATGCACGGTATCCGCAGGTCTGGGGAGTAAGGGAGGGGGCCTGCCGAACATGATTTCAAAAGTGGGGAAGCTTTTCTGATAGGGTGTGCATCGCACACGAAGGAGGACAAAGGAAGCAGGCTGACCCAGTTTTCACCGGTCTCTAAGATAAACTTTGTCAGGGTTTTTTAGGGTCCAGTTTATTCGTTTGACTTGCCCTGAACTCTGGGGATGATAGGCATAGTGTAATTTCCAGGATATACCCAGGGCCTTGGCTAGGCCCTGAGAAATTTGTGCAGTAAAGGCAGGCCCATTGTCTGACCCCAGCGTTAGAGGGAGGCCGAACCAAGGAACAAGGTCCTCTAATAGTTTTTTTGTGACCACCCAAGCAGTCTCGGACCTAGTGGGGAAGGCCTCGACCCATCCAGAGAACGTATTTATAAACACTAGGAGATATGTATTTATAGCCATTTGCTGGGGGTTTTATTTTAGTGAAATTTACTTTCCATCGCTTCCCAGGGCTAGTTCCTTTGAGTTTTACTCTTACCTAGCTAGACCTGTTCCCTCCTGGATTTACTTGGCCACATACATTACACTGAGTAGTAATTTTTTTGATAAGTTCATGTAAGTGGGGAATGTAGTATTTGGCTTTCAGCAGCTCGGTTAGTTTGGTCTGTCCTAAGTGAGTGGCCTGGTGTGTGTTCTTAACTAGGGCCTGTTTTAGAGCCTCGGGGACTACAATTTTTGTGTCCGGTAGATTTGACTATCCTGTGGAATCTTGTGTGTCCCCTTGTTCTTTAGCAAAGTTTTCTTCATCAGGTGAGTACGTAGGGGTGGGGGCAGGGTTGGGGCTGGCAGAATTCTAAGAAGAGTCAGAGGTTTTACTGGTCCCAAGGCTGCTTGTCTGGCTTGTAGATCAGCCGCCCATTTCCCCTCGCCTCTGGTGAATTTCCCTTCTCGTGTCCTTTGCAGTGTATTAATGTCACTGCTTTGGGCTTTTATTTTATTTATTTATTTTTTTGAGACAGAGTTTCGCTCTTGTTACCCAGGCTGGAGTGCAATGGCGCGATCTCGGCTCACCGCAACCTCTGCCTCCTGGGTTCAGGCAATTCTCCTGCCTCAGCCTCCTGAGTAGCTGGGATTACAGGCACACACCACCATGCCCAGCTAATTTTTTGTATTTTTAGTAGAGATGGGGTTTCACCATGTTGACCAGGATGGTCTCGATCTCTTGACCTCGTGATCCACCCGCCTCGGCCTCCCAAAGTGCTGGGATTACAGGTGTGAGCCACCGCGCCCGGCCTGCTTTGGGCTTTTATATAGCCTTTAATAGGGCTAGGAGTTCTTCTTTATTTTGATGGTTTTTCCCTCTGAGGTAAGTGGTCCTCTTTCTTTATGAATGGCTCCATGTGCATGGGCCGTAGCAAAGGCATACTGGCCATCCGTGTAGATGTTGACAGTTTTTCCCTCCACCCAGTCTAAGGCCTTTGTCAGAGCTATGAGCTCTGCCTTTTGGGCCGAGGTTCCATGTGGAAGAGCCTGGGCCCAGACAACCCGCTCTAGGGTGACTATGGCTGCTCTGGCATACCTGACTCCGTTGACCATGAAACTGCTGCCATCCGTGTGCAGTACCTCCTCTGGGTTCTGTGGGGGATGTCGGTGAGGTCCGGTCGAGCAGCGTGGAGGACGTCCATGTCTGTTGGCAGTCGTGTGTGGGCTCCTCTGGCTCGCTGTCCAGTAGTAGCCTGGTGAGATTTAAAATTGCAGCCTTTAAAAACTTTATGCGGGGCTGGTCCAAAAGCAAGGCCTGTTATTGAACTATGCGGGCATTTGACATCCATTTTCCCGGAGCTCCATGGAGTAGCGACTCCACCGCGTGGGGTGCCACTAAATTTAACTCCTGCCCAAGGTTAGTCTGTCCGCCTCCTTGACTAACAGGGCTGTAGCTGCCACCAACCTCAGACAAGCTGGTCACCCAGAGGCTACGGGATTAAGTTTTTTTGAAAGGTAGGCGACTGGCTGGGACCATGGTTCCAATGTCTGGGTGAGCACCCCCTTAGCGACTCCCTGCTTTTCATGCACAAACAACTGGAAGGGTTTAGAGATGTCTGGCAAGGCCAAGGCTGGGGCCGTAGTCAGGGCAGCCTTGAGCTTGTCAAAAGCCTGTTGCTCTATCTCTGTCCGTGTCAAGGGCTGATTTCCTCCAGTGCAGGCATATGGGGCTTGGCTATTTTGGCAAAGTTAAAAATCCATAGCCTGCAGTAGTTTACCACCCCAAGGAATTCTTGAACTTGGCGTTTCATGGTGGGGGTGGGTATTTGCAGCACTGCTTGGACTCGGCTGGGTGCCAGTGCCCGGTTGCCCTTCTTTATGATATAGTCCAGGTAAGTAACTTTCGGTTGGCAGAGTTGGGCCTTTTTAGCTGAGACCCAGTAACCCAAAGTCTGTAGGGTTTTTAATAATGACTGGGTGGTTTTTTTACAGGTCTCTTGGGTTTTTGTAGCCAAGAGTAAGTTATCCACGTATTGGAGTAGGGTGCCCTCAGGGAACTTAGCTTGGAAGGCAGAAAGATCTTGGCTAAGTGCCTTATTTAACAGAGTAGGGGAGCTTTTGAACCCCTGAGGCAGTCTTGTTCAAGTGAGTTGGCCCGAGACCCCAGTATCGGGGTTAGTTTATTTAAAAGCAAATATGGGCTGGCTAACAGGGGCCAGTGGGATGCAAAAGAATGCATTCTTGAGATTTAAGACAGTGTGATGGTGGTGTTCTGGACCTAAGAGACTTAGGAGGGTGTACGGACTTGGAACCGTAGGGTGGACAATTTTCACTTGTTTGTTTACCTCCCTTAAGTCCTGTACAGGCCGATAGTTCTTTGTGCCTGGTTTTAAGACAGGGAGCAAGGGGGTATTCCAGGGGGACTTACAAGTAGTAAGGATTTTCCTTTTTAGGAGTCTGGTTATATGTGGAGCAATTTTCCGTCCGGCTTCCTGGCACATGGGATATTGTTGTACCTGGACCGGAGTTGCTGTTGCCAATAGCTGGACCACAACTGGGGTACGGGGACTTGCCAAGCCTGGGGAATTTGTCTTGGCCCACCCGCCGGGTACATTTTCTTGGAATTGGCGGAGGAGGTTTGATGTTGGAGGTTGATCTGCCCCTGAGGATAAAGCTTCCTGCAAGAGACACTCGTCTGACAGAGCACAGGAGATGAGGATTTGCTGAAGTGGCCCTGATGCCAAGGGAGGAGGAATTGAGAGGCAAGCTTGACTCTCACCGGAAGAAATATTTGCTTGAAGTTTGTGGCGTAAGTCCCGTCCTAGGAGTGGGTACGGACACTCTGGAATGACTAAGAAGGAGTGGGTGATGGTGCTGTTCCCCAGATCAACGAGTTGGTTGGTGGTCCAAGGGCTTGTTGTGGTTTTTCCTGTGGCCCCCTGGATAATTGTTTTTCTACTGGATAGTGGTCCTAGAGGCTGAGTAAGGACTGAGTGGGCTGCCCTGGTGTTGACTAGGAAGCTGACAGGTGTGCCCCCAATTTTTAAAGTGACCCTGGGCTCCTGGGGGCTTAATAAATAAGAGCCCCGGCCCTGTTAATCCTGGCTTTTTAAATTGAGAATGGCCCTTGGTGGCTTTCCCTGAGCTGTATCTCGCCTTCTCCTCTCCGGGCACTTATTTTTCCAGTGGCCTTCCTGTTGGCAGTACGTGCACTGGTGGCATCCTAGTCTGGGCCGGGGTCCCCGGGGGCTCCCCTGGGGGGTTCCCTGTCCCTGTGGGATAACTCAGGCTTCCTGAAGAGCTGCTATTACTGCTTTGGTAACTCTTTTACTTTGTTTGGCTTTTGAAGTGTCCCTATTGTTAAAAACTTTTTGGGCAATTTCCAGCGATTGGGTTAAATTTATTCTTTGGAATCCCTTTAACTTCTGTAACTTTTTTTTTAATATCTGGGGCTGACTGGGAAATGAAAGCCAGATTGATGGCCTGCTGATTTTCTGGAGCTTCAGGGTCAATAGGAGTGTAGGTGTGATAAGTGTCTTGTAGACGCTCAAGAAAGGCAGCTGGCGACTCCTGCGGGCCCTGAGTTACAGTTCCTACCTTGGAGAGGTTAGTGGGCTTTCAGGCCGCTCCCCTAACCCCTTCTGGTAGGTACCAGTGAAAATCGTTTAGAGCCTGTAGACCCGCCGAGGTGTTTGGATCCCATTGGGGTTGGGTGGAAGGGAAAGTTTTATTAATTTCCTCCTGGTGGTCCTCCACCGAGCCTCCCCCATTCCAATGGTGGCCTTATGGGCCTCCTGTCTAATTCTGCCCCTTTCTCCTGCAGTAAATAGTACTAGCAGTAATTGTTGACAATCATCCCAGGTGGAGTGGTGGGTTTATAAGACAGAGTCTAGGAGCCCTGTGAGTTTCTGGGGCCTTTTAGAAAGCAGAGAGTGTTGAGCCTTCCAATTGTATAAATCACTAGAGGAGAAGGAGATGTGGATGAAGAAGGGGTGGCCCCAGCTACCTGCTTCCATTGGGGGTAACTCCTGGAGGGGTAATACCCTGGGTGGGCATGGAACCCTGCTATGCGTGTGGAGTGGGGACAAGGTCTGGTTACCAGTGTGGTTTGGAGAGGGATGCTGAGACCTCTGTCCAGAGGGTGGGAACAAGGGCTGGCTACCAATGCGGTTTGGACAGGGATGCTGAGACCCCTGTCCAGAGGGTCTAAAGTAAGGCGTAGGTAATTTTAGATTCTTTTCTGGGGTGGGGAGAATGGCCCATTCTGCAGGGGCCTTCTTTGGGCTGGCTAATATGACCTGAAGTCCAGCCTGTTTTATGCAGTGCTTCAGCCATGGGGGGTGGGGGAGGTTGTTGGATTAAATTTAACCATTGGTTGATGTATGGAAACTGGTCAGGATATCCAGGAGTTTTTGAGACTATTTTCTATACAGCCTGGGTAATTTTTGGGTCATAGGTTCCACTATCTAGCCACCTAACTTCAAAAGACTGCCATTATAGTTCACATAGAAAGTGGAGTTTCCTAGGGGTTAATTTTACCCCATATTGGCCTGAGAACCCAGCCTTTTGGCTATCATGCAGGGGGTACAAGGCCAGGAGCTAGATGACCCCATTTTTTTTTTTTAGCTTTTGAATTTTCCCCAAGAGATTCTGCTAATTTAAGACTGGCTTTACTGAGGATTTGAACCAACAACCTTGCAGTTGCAAGCCCTATACCTTAACTACTGTGCCAACAGGCCACTCGTCTTAAACATACGCAGAAAGCTTTCTTAAGCCGTATTTTGGATGCAAATACTGTACCCTGAGGTGGTGTGGCCTGCCTGAAAGCAGGTGTTTGTGTGTGTTGGGGGGAGTGGGGAGGAGATGGGGAGGGTAGGGGGAGACGGGCGGTGGGGGAGAGGGCTGGTGGCCAGCAGAAAAAAAAATGCTTTTTGTGTCAGTTTAAAGTGGAGCTCGCAGCCGCTGGGCGGGCTATGAATTCCCCGCTCCTGCGGCTTTTGGTTGCCTCGACACAGGGACCCTAAAAAGCATTAAATCCCTCTCCCCCTGTCTCTCTCTCTTTTTGCTCTCTCGCTCTCTTTTTTTTCCTCTCCTCTCTGTCTCTTTCTCTCTCTACTTTCTCTGTCTCTCCCTCCTCTCCCCTCTTTCTCCGCTCTTCTCTGTCTACTTTCTCTTTCTCTTTTCTGTCTCCTCTCTCTCCTCTTCCCTTCTACTTTCTTGTTCTCTCTCTCTCTCTCTCTCTGTCTCTGACTCCTCTCTCTTTTTTGGGTCTTTCTTTCCCGATAGTAACTCGGGTTGTGGTTTTTATAGTATTTTTCATTTTGGCAGGCATTATACTTGTGTTTTGCCCTTTCCAGCACCAGTTTTAAAAGTGCCTTTACAGCTAAATTTTGTAGGGAAAGTACAATTAATTTAATGGGTCTGTCTTTTGTACGGACCAGGGGAACAGGTGGGAGGGGCCAAGGGTGAGGATAGAATTTTCTTAAGAAGCCGTAGAGGGGCTGGTAATAGGCTTTGTATAGGCTTAGTGCCGCTCGGGCGTGGTCTTCTCTTAAATGACACCTGACGTCCAGTGGCCTTGGGAAAGTTGGAGAATGGCAAAACAAATGAACTAGGAGGTCCACAGGGTGTGAATTTTGAATCCACCAGAGCGTACAGAGTTGACAAGAGATCTGCCAGTCTGTCCTTATTAAGCCGTGACACCTGCCTCCCAGCAGTCAGCGTGGTGCCAAAAACTGAATAGGGGTGGGCTTCAGAGCACTGGCCGTAACAACACTTAATATTTTTTTTTGACAGAACAGACAATTATTTTGTTTTCAGCCTAAATGGCTATGAAGAGTTGGTACCTTTTTGTTTAGAAGTTGATTTCTCAGGACAGAGAAAAAATTACACCTGAGACGCTGTGGGCAGAATTTTCTTTTGGACATCAGCTGTTGAAGGGAAAAGAAAATTATACCCAACATGGGCAGAAATACTCCTGTCCTGGGGCGGGTGGCTGAGAGAACTTGCAGGCCACAATGATGATAATAAGAAAGAAAACAGAAAGAGACAGGGCTAAAGCTATCTGCCACATGGCAGAGTCAGAAGAAGTGAGGCCTCAGTAGTAGAAGAATAGCAGTAGGAAGGAGAACAGAGTTACTTCTAGGGGCATGGATCCAGTAAAAGTCCCCTGCAGCCAGTGGTCTGTTACTCATTGTAGAACATCTTGCACTCCCAGGGAAGCAGGCCTAAACCACTGTATATCAGCAGCAGGAGCTCAAGCGATCCACTTGCCTTGGCCTCCCAGAGTGCTGAGATTATAGGCATGAATCACTGTGCTGGCAAGAATGATTATTTGCAGGAGCCCACCACGGAAGACCACCCCTGCAAATGTCCCTTTAAAGAAAAATGGACATGGTGACTATTTTCCATACACTGAAGTCTGATGCATCAGTGGAAATGAGTGGATCCACTGACATAGCTGAATCATACAAAGGGTTGAGAGGGACAAGCCAATCTTAGAGTCATATGAACAGAATGAGACCATTTATTTTGCATATTCGGCAACATGCAAAAGCAAATAATACAATGTTTGCAGAAAACAAAATCACAGCTGGGTATAGTGGCTCACGCCTGTAATCCCAGCATTTTGGGTGTCCGAGGTGGGTGGATCACTTGAAGTAAGGAGATTGAGACCAGCCTGGCCAACATGGTGAAATCCCGTCTCTACTAAAAGTACAAAAATTAGCTGGGCATGGTGGCACGTGCCTGTAGTCCCAGCTACTTGGGAGTTTGAGGCACAAGAATCACTTGAATATGGGAGGTGGAGGTTGCAGTGAGCCGAGATGGTGCCATTGTACTCCAGCTTGGGCAACAGAGCAAGACTCCGTCTCAAACACACACACACACACACACACACACACACACACACACACACACCCCAGACAAACTGTGTATGCATCTCAAAATTCTTTTGCACCAAAATAAGCTGATACTTACTTGTTACAACATGTCTGTACAGGATCTAGTTTGAGGCATGAGGAAGGATAAGACATCAGTTTGAAAGGAACCCCGTGAGAGCAACATGAATTCTGCTAAGATTGAAGCAAGAACAAACATCATGTTTATGGTAAATCTCCGGTGGAAGGATGGTGAAAACATGAATGCTTTATGAAAAGTCTGGGGGGACAATGCCCCAGATAAATCAGCGGTTTACAAACAGGTATCTCACTTTAAGAAGGGGCAAAACAATATTGACTAGCCAGGCATGGTGTTGCGTACCTGTCCTAACTACTCGGGAGGCTGAGGTGGGAGAATCGCTTAAACCTGGGAGGTGGAGGTTGCAGTGAGCCTAGGTTTAGGTTGCAGTGAGCCAATGTTGAAAATGAAGTGCACAGCGGCAGATCATCCACATCAATTTTCAAGGAGAAAATTAATCTTAGTTGTGCCCTAACTGAAGAGGACTGATAACAGCAGAAACAATAGCCAACACCATAGACATCTGCCCTGGTTCTGCTTACACCACTCCGAGTGAAAAATTAAAGTTGAGCAACGCCACTCAATGAGTATAAAACTTGCACCCAAATCAGCTACAAACAAAAGCAGAATTTTCAATGGAAATTTAAACAAGTGAGATCAAGATCCTGAACATTTCTTGGGAGGATTGTAACATGAGATGGAACAGGGCTTTACTATTATGATTCTGAAGACTAAGCCCAAGTGAAGCCATGGATACCGAGAGGGGGAAGCAAAGGCAGGCTGGTCAAGGGTAAGGTCATGGCAATAGTTTTCTGGGATGCTCCAGCCATTTTGCTTGTTGACTTTCTGGGGGGCCAAAGAATGATGGTGATCTGCTGCTGATGGGTGTTTTGAGAGAGCTAGCTAAAGCTTTAACCAGAAAACACCTGAGACACCTTCCTTAGAAAGTCCTTCTCCACTGTGAGAGCAACACTCTTGCTCTCATCAAACAAGGGCGATTTGGGGAGAGTTTTGATGGGAAGTTATTAGGCGTCCTCTTTACCATCCTGATTTCGCACATTCTGACTTCTTTTTGTGTCCTAACCTTAAAAAAAATCTTCAAAGGGCCCATTTTTCTTCAGTTAATACTGTAAAAAAACTACATTGACATGGTTAAATTCCCAGGACCCTCAGTTCTTCAGCGATGGACTAAATGGCTGGTATCCTGACTTACAAAAGTGTCATGATCTTGGATGGGCGCAATGGCTCATGCCTAAAATCCCAACATTTTGGGAGGCTGAGGCAGAAAGATCACCTGAAGCCAGGAGTTCAAGATCAGCCTGGGCAACATAGTAAGACTCTGTCCCTACAATTTTTTTTTTTTAATTAGACAGACATGGTGACATGTGACTGTAATACCAGCTATTCTAGGGGCTAAAGTGAGAGGATTGCTTGAACCCAGCAGACTGAGGCTGCAGTGAGCCATGATCACGCCACTGTACTCCAGCCTGGGCAACAGAGCCACACCCTCTCTCAAAACAAAAAACGAAAAACAAAAAACCAAAAAAAGTCATGATCTGATGGAGCTTATGTTGAAAAATAAATTTTTTATTTTATATTTTTATCTTTTACTTCAATATTTGTGAACTTTTTGAAGTCCCCTTGTGTATACAGGCAGTGTGCTAAGGTGCCTGACATGCATTCTCTTATTAAATCCACAAAACAATCATACTGGGTAGGTGCTGTGGTTATCTTCACTTTACAGATGTGTAAATTGAGGCCTGATATGGTTTGGCTCTCTGTCCCCACCCAAATCTCATAATCTAAAATTGTAATCACCATATGTCAGAGAAGGGGCCTGGCAGGAGGTGATTGGATTATGGGAGTGGATTTCCCCCTTGCTGTTCTTGCAATAGTGAGTGAGTTCTCATGAGCTCCGATGGTTTAAAAGTGTGGCACTTCCCCTTCACTTTCTTGCCTGCCACCATGTAAGACTTCACCTTCTGACATGATTGCAAGTTTCCTGAGGCCTTCCCACCTATGTGGAACTGTGAGTCAGTTAGACTTCTTTTCTTTATAAATCATCCGTCACGCCCAGCCTCCCACGATGTATTAAATTTGAAAAATTTCAAGTCTGCAGAAGAGCTTCAAAAATTATATACTCGTTCAATGAACACCCATGTCCCTGTCATCCTGAAGTGGCTATCTTTAACACTGTGTCACATGTGTGCTATCAATCATCTATCATCATTAGCTATCAATCTATCATCTGTTTTTGTATCTGTATGTATTCATTCTATCTGTATTCATCTATCTGTATCTATCTTCTGTATCTCTGTACCTATCTGATCTATCTGTATCATCTGTTTTTGTATCCATATTTCTGTATCCATCTATCAATCTGTATTCATCTATCTGTATCTATCATCTAACTCTATCATCTGTTTTTGTATCTATATCTCTGTATCTGTCTAATCTATCTGTATTCATGATCTGTATCTATCATCTGTTTTTGTATCTATATCTCTGTATCTCTCTCTCTCTCTCTTATTATTTTTTCCTGGGCACCAAGTGCAGACATCATGGCATTTCACCTCTTTCATACTGCTATGTGCATATCCTAAGAACACAGACATCCTTTTTCATAACCACAATATATTGTTCATATTTAGGAAAGTTTAGATTGGTACAGTACTATTATATGAGGTAGAGTCAATATTTGCATTTTCCCAATAATGTATTTTATAGCTAAAAAAGCCCAGGACCCATTTAAGGATCATGCATAGCATTTATTAGTCATTTTGATTCAGTCTCTTGGAATCCAGAATAGTCCCCTTGCTTCTTTTTGTCTTTCATGGCATGGGTACTTGGAGACCACAGACCAGGTGTCTTGTACAAAGTCTCTCAATGTGGAATTGTTTGATTGTTTCCTGGTGATTGCATTGGAGTTAAATATTTCTGGTAAAAAAAAATGATATGGGTGATGTTGTGTTCTTAGCACTTTCCATCACCAGGTACGTGATGTCATTTGTCACATTATCAATGATGTTAACCTTGATCACCTGGTTAAGGTGATATTGTCAGATTTCTCCCCTGTAAAGGAATCTTTTCCATTCATAATTAACATCTGTTTGTAACTCAGGGGAAATATCATTCAGGTGAAGAAATCATTGAAGAGTGTAAGCAGGAAAAGACAAAACAGATGTAATAGGCTCTGTCTGGCTGACACAGTTGGCCCAGCTTCCAGGTTCTTACAAGCTTGAGGATGAACTGCATGCAACCAGTGAAACAGCTGATGGCTTTTTGCTCTGTGGCTGTATGTATGCAAAGCAGTGCTCTTGCCCAGCAAGTGTGGATTTATTGATTGTGTTAACTCTCCATGATTCGGTAATTCGGACTGACTGCTGGGGTGTAGCAAATCTTTCTTAAGTGGTTGCGTTAGTTTTCACATCATGTAGCTGCTAAAGTGGAGGACGTGGCCAGCTTCCCCTCCTCTCTACAGTCTTTCCAAGGGCAGCAGCTCGGACACATGCTATTCCAGACCACCATCTCCCTCACCTCATGATTACAATAGTCCTCCACGTGGCCCCCTGTAACATCTGCTCTGCTCACCTCCTCACCCTGGTGCATGCTTCTTGAAGCAACCTCAGTGAACTTTGCAAAAACTCAAAGGCCCAGTGCAGGGGCTCACGCCTATAATCCCGACACTTTGGGAGGCTGAGATGGGTGGATCACCTGAGGTTTGAAACCAGCCTGGCCAACGTAGAGAAACCCTGTCTCTACTAAAAACACAAAAATTAGCTGGGTGTGGTGGCACGTGCCTGTAGTCCCAGATATTTCAGAGACTAAGGCAGGAGAATTGCTTGAACCTGGGAGATGGAGGTTGCAGTGAGCCGAGATGCCGCTGCACTTTAGCTTGGGTGACAGAGCAAGACTCTGTCTTAAAAAAAAATCCCCCAAAACCAAAAAACAAAAAACCCCTCAAATCAGATGATTAACCAGCTCCTTGAAACTTCTCCCACTGCGCTTAGAATGAAGATCTAAATCCTTCTGTGACCTACCCTGGATGGTCTTGCCCTTGCCTTTCTCTCAGACCTCATTTTCTTCATCTCTAGGCTGTCTCTGCTTTCTGAACCCAGCCATGGTGTCTATCTTTCTGTTTCACAAAAATACTTCTGCCTCAGGGCCTTTGCCAGATGGAAGCTCTTGAGTATATGCTAAATAACAGCACTGAGTAGTTTAAAAGAAGCTGATTCTCTGGCTGGATGTGGTGGTTCACACCTGCAGCGGGAGGATCACTTGAGCCCAGAAGTTTGAGGCTGTAGTGAGCTATGATCGTGCCACTGCACTGCAGCTCGGATGACAAAGCAAGACCTTGTCTCTAAAATAAAATCAAATCAGATAAAATCGCTTATCTAAAGGGAGAAATGTCTTCTTTTCATAGCCACAGAGACTGGTGCCTCTTTTTAAGGGGAGGGGGAGAGCTGGACTCCCGGCATCTGACCTTGCTCAAGGCTGAGGTTTGATGTCCTTTAGTAGTGATGCCCGCACCTCGTGAGGGGCCATCGTTGGGCAGGTGGTTAAAATGTACTGTCTGTGAAGTGAGTGTGGGTGTGGGGGCTGACCTCCAGTCAGAGTAATTAATGGGCTTTTTGTACTGGACAGGCACCTCCCATTCCACAGGCAGCAGAGACAGATGGAGGAGTCTTAATGCTGCGTCAGGGACAGCTGTGGGCAGCTCACCTGGAGGTTTTTTTTTTTTTTCTTTTTCTTTTCAAGAGACAGGCTCTTGCTCTGTCACCCAGGCTGGAGTGCAGAGGTGCAATCTCATCTCACTGTCCCCTAGAATTCCTGGGTTCAAGCCTCCTGAGTAGCTGGGACTACAGGCATGCACCACCACACCTGGCTCATTTAAAAAAATTTGTTTGTGGAGACGGGCATGGTGGTGTCTCACTATGTTGCCCAGCTGGTCTGGAACTCCCGGCCTCAAGCAATCCTCCTGCCTTGGCCTCCCAAAGTGTTGAGCTTACAGGCATGAGCCATGTGCCCGTCCTTCACCTGGCCTTCTGTGTCATCCTGTCTCCCGCTGCTTTGTAAACAGATCCAAATTCTGGACTTTACCTGAATCCTACCCTAACCCTAACCCAGTGCCTACCCTAGCTTTAGCCTTTATCCTAACCCTCATCTATATCTGAATCCTGATCTTACCTCAGCCCTTCCCCTAAGCTTTGCCATAAACTTAACCCTTACCCCTAACCTTTATCTTAACTGTAACCCCTATCTGTCCCTAACAGTTAACCCCGATCCTTCCCCTAATCCTCCATTTCTCCTCTGTAGCCACACGTTTATTTGTTTACTCATTCATTTATTTTTCTCCCATATTTACTGAGCATCTGCTCTGTCAGTGAGGGTTCCACCAGGAAAGAGAAGGCACAGTTTAACTATATAATTGAGGTGAATTTGATAAAAGAACTGTTGATCATGAGGTGGGTGAGGTCAAGGGAACTGAAGAGTATACTGAGGCATGATAGATACAGTGAAATTCTTCCTCAAATAAATTACACTCTGTTTCCCTGATTTTAATTTTTATAAGGCCTAACCCACTTGTTTCCTGATCTGCCAGGGCAGATGTCTTAGCTTGCAGCATATACTCCTTTCCTTATTTGGACATGTTATTGCTTTCCTAGCATTTTTGCAAGCCACACAAGCCTTTGCCCTCCCTTCCTTTGTTCTCCATTGCCTTTACCTATTTAGGAAAGTTTTAAGCTTTTAGCCAATCGGGTTTGGCTTAGACTGTGTGGTCCAGCTCCAGCCAATGGAGACTAGATACAGTGGTAGAAGCCTCATCTGTTAGGGATAAAAAGCCCTCCTCTTCTTTGTTCAGGGTACCCTCATGGCGAGCAGGCTGGTAAGTCGCACCCTTCTGCAGAAGTAAAAATTGCCTTACTGAGAACTCCTCTGTTCAAGTGTTCATTTTCTTTGCAACTCTGAACTCTTACTTCTAACAAGGCACGGAGCTGGGGACTAGTGTGATGAGAAGCAGCTACCACCTGTGGGGTGAAGGGAGAGTTGGGAGAACCCAGTGACAGGCAGTGCTCTAGAGGAGGTGCTGCTGGCAGGCACTGTTGTCAGGGAGGTGCATTGTTGCAGTTTTTGCCATAAAACAGCCCAGATCTGGAAGGGGGTGGGAAAGGAGCACCTGGATCTCCTCTTCCTCTGGCCTTCCTGGCCTCTATGAGTACCAGTCGCTGGGCCTGCTCCCTATTGGCTAGTCCTGCCTGGAACCAGAGTGCAGAAGTCCGTGGGGGGTCAGCTCCTGGCCTGGGACATAGGCAGGGTGGAGAATGGCTCTGAGTGGGGAGCGGACAGGAATGAGGGTAAGCAGCATGTGTACTGTGTGCCAGGCACTGCTCTGGGTCCAGGGTAATGGCAAGTGGACAAGGCACCCTAAATCCCCACCCCCTGGCTTGGTGTGGAGGCTCATGCCTGTGATCCCAGCAATTTTGGTGGCCGAGGTGGGTGAATCACCTGAAGTCAGGAGTTTGAGACCAGCCTGGCCAACATGGTAAAACCCTGTCTCTACTAAAAATACAAAAATTAGGCAGGCATGGTGGTGAGTGCCTGTAATTCCAGCTACTCGGGAGGCTGAGGCATGACTGTTGCTTGAATCTGGGAGGCGGAGGTTGCAGTGAGCCGAGATCGAGACACTGCACTCCAGCCTGGGTCACAGAGTGAGTCTCAAAAACAAACTAACAAACAAAAAAAACCCACCCTCATGAAGTTTGCCTTGTAGTGGGTGCAGACAGCCCAAGTAGCAAGTTAATAAATGACAAGACAATTTCAAACACTGAGAAGTGCCACAAAAATAAAGAAGGACAATGAACCGAGCAGAGTCAGCATATTTTTTTTTTCTGTAAAGGGTTGGATATTAGATATTTTGGTTTCATAAGCCCTTGGATCTCTGTCACAACTGTTCAACTATGTCATTGTAGCACAAAAGCAGCCGCAGATAATCTGCAAATGAATGGGCATGACTGCATTCA
This sequence comes from Cebus imitator, assembly GCF_001604975.1. Lineage (NCBI taxonomy): Eukaryota > Metazoa > Chordata > Mammalia > Primates > Cebidae > Cebus > Cebus imitator. The sequence continues at coordinate 9,600,179 of NW_016107323.1, forward strand.
AATAAAACTTTATTTACAAAACAGACTGGTACAGTGGCACATGCCTGTAATCCCAGCACTTTGGGAAGCTAAGGCAGGAGGATCACTTGAGCCCAGGGATCTTGAGTTTGAGACCAACCTGGGCAACATAGCAAGACCCCATCTCTCCAAGAAAGAAAAAATTAGCTGGTGTGGTACGGTGTATGCCTATAATCCTGGCTACTTAGGAGGCTGAGGTGGGAGGATTGCTTGAGCCCAAGAGTCTGAGGCTGCAGTGAGCTATGATGGTGCCACTGAACTGCAGCCTGGGCAACAGAAAAAGCCCCTGTCTCAAAAAACAAAACCAAAAACAAAAAAGCAAGCAGTGGGCCGGATTTGGCTTGCTGATCTCTAGGCAGAGAATGACTTGGTGGTGGAGATGGAGGGGCGGGGGTAGACAGTGGTTAGATAAGGTGGTCAAGGAAGGCCTCTCTGAGGAGATGACATTGACCTGAGGCCTGAGTGACCAGAGGGCTCATCGTGAACCAGCCAGGCAAAGATCTGGATCTGAGTCTTAGAGAGGGAACAGCATTCATTCAGCAGCAGATATTCACCAAGCCAGGTCAATATCTCTTTGTGCTAGGTATTACTGCAGGCCCTGAGGCGCTCAGCAGCTAACGAAGCAGACAGAACTTCTGTCCTCGTGGAACTGACAGTCCAGATGAAGTCCTTGAGGGTACAATGGTGGGTGGGGGGCATAGTGTGGGAAGAGTTGAGCATCTTCCAGGATTTAAGGATTTTTTTTTTTTTTTTGAGTCGGAGTTTCGCTCTTGTTACCCAGGCTGGAGTGCAATGGCGCGATCTCGGCTCACCGCAACCTCCGCCTCCTGGGTTCAGGCAATTCTCCTGCCTCAGCCTCCTGAGTCGCTGGGATTACAGGCACGCGCCACCATGCCCAGCTAATTTTTTGTATTTTTAGTAGAGACGGGGTTTCACCATGTTGACCAGGATGGTCTGGATCTCTTGACCTCGTGATCCACCCGCCTCGGCCTCCCAAAGTGCTGGGATTACAGGCGTGAGCCACCGCGCCCGGCCTGGTCTCTTACATTCTATTAAATCCCGGCCTGGTCTCTTACATTCTATTAAATCCCGGCCTGGTCTCTTACATTCTATTAAATCCTTTAAGATCCTTAAATCGCCGGGCGCGGTGGCTCACGCCTGTAATCCCAGCACTTTGGGAGGCCGAGGCGGGTGGATCACGAGGTCAAGAGATCCAGACCATCCTGGTCAACATGGTGAAACCCCGTCTCTACTAAAAATACAAAAAATTAGCTGGGCATGGTGGCGCGTGCCTGTAATCCCAGCGACTCAGGAGGCTGAGGCAGGAGAATTGCCTGAACCCAGGAGGCGGAGGTTGCGGTGAGCCGAGATCGCGCCATTGCACTCCAGCCTGGGTAACAAGAGCGAAACTCCGACTCAAAAAAAAAAAAAAAAAAAAAAAAAAAAAAAAAAAAAAAAAGAGAACAGAAGACTTGGGGTGGGAGGGAGGAATGGGTGAGGACAGAGGACTTGTAGAAAGCAGTTTGCAGGAAAAAGCTTGTGTTCAGAGATAGCTATTTCACCCTGCTCTGCAGTGTGGGGTGCATCTAGGCGTGGGAAATGCCAAGTGCTAGTGGCAGAGGCTGGGTGAGGCCAAGCCACCAGTGCTGGTTTCAGTTGGCAGGACAACTCGGGGAGGGTGGCCCTGGCTGTCTGTGGCATGGCTCTTCAGGGGAATGGAACACACCACATATCCCCACTTTTAGGGACCACAAATGGTACCGATTATGTACCTGTCTCCCATGGGATGCTGCACTGGAGTGGCCAGGCTGTCTTCCATTCATGGAGCCAGCGCTGGGAGGCTCGGTCCAGGGATTCCATTCAACAACCCTCAGGTGCATCTGACCCATAGAACCACAGATACATCTTTTCTTTTTGAGACAAGGTCTAGCACTGTCACCCAGGCTGGACTGTAGTGGCATGATAATAGCTCATTGCAGCCTCCATTCCCCAGGCTCAAGCAATCCTCCTACCTCGGCCTCCAGAGCTGCACACCTGGCGAACTTTTTAAATTTTTTGTAGCGACGTGGTCTCCCTATGTTGCTCAGGCTGGTCTCAAACTTCTAGGCTCCAGCAATCCTCCCGCCTTGGCCTCCTAAGGTGCTGGAATTACAGGTATGAGCCACCACATCTGCCTAGATGCATCTTATTTGATCCCAGACAGGATTTTTTTTTTCTTTTAAATTGAGGTGAAATTCACATAGCATAAAATTAAGAATTTTAATGAGTACCATTGAATGGCATTTGGTACAGTCACACTGTGGTGCAACCATCACTTCTATTTAGTTCCAAAACATTTTCATCACCCCAAAAGAAAATCCTGTATTTATCATGCAGTTACTTCCCATTTTCTCCTCCCAGACAGAATTTTAAAAATATGCAAATTAGTTGACATGAAGAGGAAAAGGGTATTTTTCATTTAAATTAGATTTCAGCTCTTTCTTTCTCTCTCTCCCTCTCCCGTCCCTCCCTCTTCCTCCCTCCCTCCCTCCCTTCCCCACTTTGTTGTCTAGGCTGGAGTGCAATGATGTGATCACAGCTCACTTCAGCCTCGACATCTAGGGCTGAGGCAACTCTCCTGTCTCAGCCTCTGAAGTACCTGGGACTGTGGGCACACATCACCACACCCAGCCCAGATTTCAGCTTTCTCTTGAAAAACAGGACTTCCTGGCAATACCAAGTCTGCAGTCTTCCCTGACAACAAATGGCAGCCACCCCCTTTCCAGGGGGCCCAAGTGTTCCTTTTGCCAAAGTCCTTACCACCTCCTATTGTGTCTGTGACATGACAGTTGAGTGCCACTTGTCATGTATCAGCACATTCCTGCTGTTACAGTAGAGTCAGGAGAAAAGTGAAGTATTTCTTTTAACCAGTGCCATTTTGAGAGGGAAAGAACAAAAGGTGGATTGAGAGGGCTGCATGTTGAAAGTCGATGAGAAACGTGCATTTTTCTTTGTAGAAGTAATGCTCTTATTACAGGCTTAATGTACAAAGTGCCTGTGACATCTAAGACATTATTAGAAGACAAATGTTTTTGATTTCACTCCCTACTATACAGCAGTCCTCACTCTATTCACTGGAACTCATTCTCACTGAGGCTCAGAGAGGGCAAGTGGCTTGCTCAAGCACACACAGCATGTTTGTCAGTGCAGAGCCGGGGCCGGAGCTCAGACTGCCTGCTTCCTCATCGTGTGCTTGTTCTACTTTGTCATCATCTGTGAAACTGCCTGCAAGTGCCACCTCTCTCTGGGGACATGCCTGAGTCCTCACAGTCCCTGGAAGAAAGTGCAATGTGATTCTTTAATCTCTCCGGTTGCATTTCATCTTTCCCAAGTGTTAATGGTGCTTCCCGTCATGCAACACTCCAAAAAAAAAAAAAAAAAAGCCAGGTTATCTCTCTGGCCCTTTGCCATCTCAGAGAGATGTTTTTAAAAATGATGATTTCATTATCTTTCCCTGAATACAAATTTTCATTCTAGCAACCTCTGCTAAAGGCAGCTTGGCCAGACCTGACCCAGCCATCTCTCCTTGCCCTGGCCCCACAGCCCAGCCTTCCCATTTATCAGTGATGACATCATATACGCGGGCTCCCAGGCTGTCCAACCTTGGATTGATAACATCTTTGAATCTTTTCTCTTTTATTCCCTCTATCCAAGTACTTACGAATTCCTAGGGTGAATGCACTGCTTTTGGCCATCTAGTGATTACCCCAGAGCTTAAAGTAGAATTTAAAAAAAAAAAGGGAGTTGGGGGACATGGGCACCAGACAGTCCTGGGTTCTGCTCCTGACTCTGCTAGTTTTTGTCTATGTGATATGGGCAAGTTTGGTAATGTCATCAAAACCTAAATTCCAAGATCCTTTTCAATGGAGGACTTGTCACCCCAAATGCTGGGGGTGCTGACGGCAGATGGCTCTCAGCTGTTAACCCCTTTAGCAATCCCTTCAGCTGCAGAGCCACCTCGCTCAAGGTTATTCCACTTCTGGGGACAGTCCACAGCCCAAGATAGATCAAGATGGGGCATAAAGGTGTGTCCATCTGGACCCAACTTGAGACATCACCAGTTTAGCTCTAGCACTCCCTGTAGGGTAGGCTGAGGATGCGGCCGGCCTTGCATCCCAGCTCAACTTCCCCCTGTGCTCACTCCTGCCTCCTTCCTCAACCCTCCCCAGGGATTGATTCCAAGGGACCTCCTTAATATATCGCCTGGATGCTAAACTTGGTCTCAGAGACAGTGTCCTGGGGAAGGTCACTGGGGATGGTGAGTGGTAATCACACCTACACCACCGCCTTGTTCTGGGGATCAATGAGGCAGTCGTGGGAGCTGGCACATAGTAAGTGTTCAGACAGTGTCATTAATTAGTAGCATATTTATTTACTAGGTGCAAGGCATTGTTCAGGGTACGTGAGGCACGGTGGGCATTATCAGTTCTGCTTCACAGTTGAGAAGCAAATACTTGCCAAAGGTTACACGGTTTGTTCATGGTCCAGCTTGGGGCTAATCAGCTGCTAAAGAGACTGGGCTTTGCAGAGAATCCCACCTGGCTGGCACCAATCCCAACCCTGGACTGCTTGGCTGTGTGGTCTCCGGTACATCAGGACTCTCTCTGAGCTCCAAGTTCCACAGCTGTAAAATGGGATAAGACAGAGCCCAACTTAGAGAATTGTTGTGGGGATCTGATGAGTTAGTTCTTGTAAATAAAGTGCATGGAGTGGTGTGTGTCATACAGTCTATGCTCAGTGAGTGACAGTTATCACTATCACCATTTACGGTAATTACTCATTATTATTATTAGGTATACTCTCTGTGCCCCAGGGACTTGAATGATAACTGGAGGGATAAACCACACATAGTATTTGTTTTTTTTTTTTTTTTGAGTCTGGGTCTCGCTCTGTCACCTAGGCTGGAGTGCAGTGGTGTGGTCTTGGCTCACTGCAATCTGCACCTCTTGGGCTCAAGCAATTCTCCTACCTCAGCCTCCCGAGTAGCTGGGACTATAGGCATGCACCACTACACCCGGCTAATTTTTGCATTTTTTGTACAGAAGGGGTTTTGCCACATTTGCCAGGCTGGGCGTGAACTTCTGGGCTCAGGAGTTCTTCCTGCCTTGGCCTTCTGAAGTGCTGTGATGACAGGCACGAGCCACTGTGTTCATTCCATACATAGTATTTAAAAAAAAAATTTTTTTTTTGAGGCAGAGTTTTGCTCTTGTTGCCCAGGCTGGAGTGCAATGGTGTGATCTTGGTTCACCACAGCCTCTGCCTCCTGGGTTCAAGCAATTCTGCTTCAGCCTCCCGAGTAGCTGGGATTATAGGCACGTGCCACCATGCCTGTCTAAGTTTTGTATATATATGTATATATATTTCTTTTTTTTTGAGTTGGGGTCTTACTCTGTTGCCCAGGCTGGAGTGCAGTGGTGCGATCTCAGCTCAAGCAATCCTCTTGCCTCAGCCTCCTGAATGGTTGGGATTACAGACATGCACTGCCGCTCCTGGCTAATTTTTGTATTTTTAGTAGAAATGGGATTTCACCAATTGGCCAGGCTGGTCTCAGACTTCTGACCTTGTGATCCGCTTGCCTCGTCCTCCCAAAGTGCTAGGATTACAAGTGTGAGCCACTGTGCCCGGCCAGTTTTGTATACATATATCTTTCAGTAGAGACGGAGTTTCACCATGTTGGCTAGGCCGGTCTCAAACTCCTGACCTCAAGTGATCCTCCTGCCTCAGCCCCCCAAAGTGCTGGGATTACAGGCGTGAGCCACTGTGCCTGGTCAAGTTCAATGTTTGATAGTAGAGTAGGGTGACTATAATTAACAAAAATGTGCTGTACTCAGGTAATGGATACCTTCAATACACTGACTTGATTATTATGCATTATATATATGTAACACAATTTCTCTTATCCTCATAAATATGCACAAGTACAAATAATAAAAAGGAAGACTTGAATTCTATTCTCTACTCCAGTCTGCATGGGCAAGTCTGGGTTTCAGGTGTCTACCTGCAAAATGAGAATAATTAATATTTGCCTGGTTTATCTCACAGCCTTGTTTCAAGGTTTCAAGGTTCATTGTAAAAGTGCTTTGGAAGTGACAGAGTGCTCTACCAATTAACTGGTTATGAATGATCTGGCTAATTCATTCATTTTTTTTTTTTTTTTGAGATGGAGTCTCACTCTGTCATCCAGGCTGGAGTGCAGTGGCGCAATCACAGCTCACTGCAACCTCCATCTCGCAGGCTGAAGTGATTCTCCTGCCTCGGCCTCCTGAGTAGCTGGGATTACAGGTGCCCACCACCACACTTGGCTAGTTTTTGTATTTTAGTAGAGATGGGGTTTCACCATGTTGGCCAGGTTAGTCTCAAACTCCTGGTCCAAAGTGATCCAGCAGTCTTGGCTTCAAAGTGCTGGGATTACAGGCAAGAGCCACCACATCCAACCTGGTTAATTCCTTCTGAATTGCCCGCTCACTATGTGCCAGGCACTGTGCTAGGTGCCGCAACTTTGGCTGTGGACAAGATGGACACGGTCCCTACCTTGTTGAAGTGTATAACCTGGTGGGGAGACAGAAGAAAAAATGACACAAATAAGTATATAACTGCATCTTGTGAAGGAAAAATGGCAGCGTGGGTGGATGGTGAGAGAGGTGGCTGGAGGCATCTGTTTTAGGAGGTCAGGGAGGGTCTCTCTGGAGAGGGGACACTTAAACCTGAAGCATGAGAAGGAAGCAGCCAGCCAAGGAATGGGAGAAGAGCTTTCTGGGCAGAGAAGACAGCACAGGCAACAGTCCTGGGTAGGAAGGGGTCTTGCCTACTCTAGGAGTTAAAGGTATGGCTGCAGGAGATGAGGGCGGAGGCTGGCAGACTGGGAGTCGTGGGAACCAGAGCGACTCCATCTTGAACAGGGGCTGGGTAAAACGAGGCTGAGACCTACTGGGCTGCATTCCCTGGAGGTTAGGCGTTCTTAGTCACAGGATGAGATAGGTGGTGGGCACCAGATACGGGTCACAAAGACCTTGTTGATAAAACCGTTCGCCATAAAGAAGCCAGCTAAAACCCACCAAAACCAAGATGGTGATGGAAGTGACCTCTGGTTGTCTTTGCTGTTCTTTACACGCTAATTAGAATACATTAGCAGGCTAAGAGTCGCTCCCAGGAGTGCCACGACGGCTTACAAATGCCATGGCAATGTCAGGAAGTTACCCTATATGGTCTAAAAGGGGGAGGAACCCTCAGTTCTGGGAATTACTCACCCCTTTCCCAGAAAACTCATGAATAACCCACCTCTTGTTTAGCATATAATGAAGAAATAACTAAGTATGCCCAGCCGAGCAGCCCATGCCGCTGCTCTGCCTATGGAGTCGCCGTTCTTTATTCATTTACTTTCTTAAACTCGCTTTCACTTTATGGACTCGCCCTGAATCCTTTCTTGTGTGAGATCCAAGAACTCTCTCCTGGGGTCTGGATCGGACCCCTTCCTGATAACAGCTGAAGAAGCAGAAAGAAGCCCCATCGCGCAAGGGGTACAGGGGTGGCAGGCCCTTAGGCCTCAGCGTGAGGGCTTTGATTATGCTTTGGTTAGAACAGGAAGACGTTAAAAGCCTTTAAACAGGTGAAAGTCACAATACAATTTTCTTTAAAAAAAGAGAGGAAAACTCTGGCAAACGAATGAGGTTATTATTAGCAGTATTAACATCCACACTAAAAATAAAGGATGCTGGTCTCTGTTGTGCAAAACGTCTGTCCTTTCTCTCATTTACCCTGAAAGCTGAACTTTTTTTCCACGTTGTCTCACATCTTTAAGATCTCCTGCTGGGAAGGAATCTCATTCTTCCCAATCTTTTCGGAATATTTGGAGCTGCTGATACAAGTATTCCTGATCTACAGCCACAACATCTGAAGGATTTACTTCCTGTGATTTAAGGGAAATGACTAAGATTTTTCCTTCCTTCCTTCATTCCTCTTCCTTCCTTCCTCTTCCTTCCTTCCTTCCTTCTTCCTTCCTTCCCTCCCTCCTTCCTTCCTCTTTCCTTCCCTTTCTCCCTCTTTCTCTTTCTTTCTTTCTTTCTTTCTTTCTTTCTTTCTTTCTTTCTTTCTTTCTTTCTTTCTTTCTTTCTTTCTTTCTTTCTTTCTTTCCTTCCTTCCTTCCTTCCTTTCTCTCTCTTTCTTTCTTTCTCTTTCTCTTCCTTCCTTTTCTCCTTCCTTCCTCTCTCTCTTTCCTTCCTTCCCTCCTTCCCTTTGTCTCTTTCTCCCTTCCTTAC
>NW_016107323.1:9608820-9626653 GCF_001604975.1 Cebus imitator
CCAGGCTGGCCTTAAACTCCTGACCTCAAGTGATCTGTCTGCCTTAGCCTCCCAAAGTGCTGGGATTATAGGTGGGAGCCACCATGCTGAGATTTTTGCATATTTCAAGTGAGAAATTGATGCAGGAGCAAACTTACTGCACAAAGACTGACCTCTTTCATGGGGCCACTCCCAGACTCTGGTACCTCCACCCACTCTAGTGTCTCATAATCTCTCTTCCTCCTTCCCGCTGCCCCGAAGAGAATAGTCAGCTCCCAGCTGGAGCAAGTTCATCCAGTTGAGAGGATGATGGTTGCATAATTTGAATAATAACTTTGCATAATAGAGGCTCTCATTGAAATGATGTAAATCAGCCCTCAGTTCTCTCTTCAGATTATTATTCATTCATTCAGTGAGATCACTTTTAGGGGATGAGATAGAAATATTTACAGAAGACAGAGGATCAAGTGTGGAGGCTTTGATGATTTCTAGTGAAAAAAATGTTTTTGTCTTGTTTGGCTTGAGGTATTTGAAGGTGGAGGCTGGAGCTGAATGTACACCATTTTTATGCAATGCAGTGGATCTCTTTTTTGAAACACGGTCTCACTCTGTCGCTCAGGCTTGAGTGTAGTGGTGCTGTCTTGGCTCACTGCAACCTCAACTTCCTGGGCTCAAGAGATTCTCCTGGCTCGGCCTCCCAAGTAGCTGGGACCGCAGGGATGTGCCACCATGCCTGGCTAATTTTTATTTTTTATTTATTTATTTTTATTTTTATTATTTATTTATTTATTTATTTTTTTCACATTTATTTATTTTAGTGCATTTTAGGTTTTGGGGTACATGTGAAGAACATGCAAGATTGTTGCATAGGTACTCATGTGGCAGTGTGATTTGCTGCCTTCCTCCCCATCACCTACCTCTGGCATCTCTCCCCTTGCTGTCTCTCCCCAGCTCCCCACCCCGCACCATCCCTCCCCTATTTCCCCTAACTGACCCCAGTGTGTAGTGCTCCCCTCCCTGTGTCCATGTGTTCTCATTGTTCAACACGCGCCTATGAGTGAGAACATGCGGTGTTTGATATTTTGTCCTTCTGTCAGTTTGCTGAGAATGATGGTTTCCAGGTTCATCCATGTCCCTACAAAGGACACAAACTCATCGTTTTTGATGGCTGCATAATATTCCATGGTGTACATGTGCCACATTTTCCCTGTCCAGTCTATCATCGATGGGCATTTGGGTTGGTTCCAGGTCTTTGCTATTGAAAACAGTGCTGCAATGAACATTCGTGTGCATGTGTCCTTATAGTAGAATGATTTATAATCCTTTGGATATATACCCAGTAATGGGATTGCTGGGTCAAATGGAAGTTCTGGCTAATTTTTAAATTATTTTGTAGAGACAGGGCCACTCAAAGTGTTGGGATTATGAACATGAGATGCCACCATGCCTGGCCTCATGACTCAGTAGATCTTAATGCACAATTTGCCCTGGGCCAGTGGGGTTGGAGGAAGGAGGGGATAGAGGACAGGAACTAAGAGGTAGGTCTAAGGGTTGGGAGGAAGCAGTGGGACCAACCCAGTCTCTGGATCCCTCCTTGTGAGATGTACCTAAGGACGCCCTCCTACCCCCTCTTCCTCCCATCTCAGTGTCCTCTATCTTTAATGGATACAGACCTAGTGTGTATTTACCTCTTCTTTTCTTTTGTTTTGAGACGATGTCTTGCTCTGTCACGAAGCTGGAGTGCAGTGGCATGATCTCTGCTCACTGCAACCTTCACCTCCCGGGTTTAAGCTATTCTCCTGCCTTAGCCTCCTGAGTAGCTGGGACTACCGGCGCACATTACCACGCCCAGCTAATTTTTGCATTTTTAGTAGAGATGGGGTTTCACCATGTTGGCCAGGATGGTCTTTGATCTCTTAACCTTGTGATCCACCTGCCTCAGCCTCCCAAAGTGCTGGGATTACAGGCGTGAGCCACCACATGGACTTTGGGGCTGAGCAGACCTGTTAGTGTTCTTTGGTTGCAAGCAACAGAAACCTACTCATTTTTGGTTAAGCCAAAGGTTTAGGATGTAGATGGTAGGCAGGGGGCATCTCATTGGCCAAGCTTGAGTTCCGTGCCTGCTTCTTGCCCTGGGGTGGTGGAGGCACCTCGCAGCCCTACCCCTCACATTTGTGGCGTGCAGAGCAAGAATACAAAAAGAAACCTTTACACCACTCGTCTGCCACTGTTAAAGCAATCAGACAATCAGGTGAATATGATCTGTCCTTCCACCTTGGCACATATACCTGAATAAGGCCCTGGAAGGCCAGGTTTGAATTTAGAATCTTGGACGCCTCAGAGTTATGGCCCAGAATACGGTGACTTGGGAGGAGCCAGCCCTTGGTTTACGGTCGGCTCTGCCTTCTCTTCTAACACTTGGTTCTGTCCTACACCCTGAGAAGCCTGGGGCATGGATCCCAGCTCGTGTTCAAGCTCTGATTTCTAACTCCCCAAAGCTGTCCACTGGCTACATGGTTCACTCTTTGGAGGACGACCTGGGAAAGGGGCCCAGGCTGGCCCTGAAGAAGGAATCATGGGTGTCTGGGTGAGGTCTAGAAGAAAGGGCATGGACTCAGGAAGGGCACGTCCCTGGGGCTCCACAAACTCTTTACCCACATGGCCAGAGGCCAGGCAGGGCCCTTTAAAGAGCAGTCCCCAGGGCAGGGTGAGCCTGGCACCAAAACTAACAGCCTGCTCGCCTGCAGTAAAAGGGGCAGGGCAATTCCTCAAATCAAAAAGGAAATGGAAGCTGCATAGCGAGAAGACAAATATTAACCCCACCTGAGGTCTTATCTAGGCTTTTCTGCAGCTAGGGGTCTTTTGGTAGCAAGAAAGAGAAACCCGGCCAGGTGTAGTGGCTCACGGCTATAATCCCAGCTCTCTGGGAGGTTGAGGTGGGCAAATCATCTGAAGTCAGAGTTCCAAGACCAGCCTGGCCAACATGGTGAAACCCCATCTCTACTAAAAATACAAAAATTAGCTGGGTGTGGTGGCGGGTGCCTATAATCCCAGCTACTCAGGAGGCTGAGGTGGGGAGAATTCCCTGAAGCCAGGAGGCGGAGGTTGCAGTGAGCCAAGATCGCTCACTGCACTCCAGCCTGGGCAACAGAGCAAAACTGTCTCAAAGAAGAAAAAAAAGAGAAACCCTCTCTAACACCAGCTCAAGCCCAAGGGGTCTCTGTGGTGGCGGTGGTGGTATCCACAGGGGTGGCTCTTGGGCCCAGGAGGGTGGAAGTATGACCAGTCCTCTCAAGGGACAGGAGCCAGGACTGGGAAGCTGCTGAGGATCAGGCTGCCTCTCCTCTCTCTCTCCTCTTCTGTGCATTTAACAACAGCATAGTGTCAAGGGCTTTTCTAGCTCAAGGACTTGAAAGAAACACAACATAGGGATCTCAAACTTGGAACCTTCAGGGCTCAGGCAGGAGGCAGGTGATGTCAATGGGAACAACAGTGAAGGGAAACTCACACGGCCTTCTCATCTCCTTTTTCTTTTCTTTTAGGAGACAAGATCTTGCTCTGTTATTCAGTCTGGAATGCAGAGGCATGATCATAGCTCACTGCAGCCTTGACCTCCTGGGCTCAAGTGATCCTCCCACCTCAGCCTCCTGAGTAGCTGGGACTACAGATATGTACCAACACGTTCAGCTAATTTTTAAAGTTTTTGTACAGACAGTGTCCCACCATGTTGCCCAGGCTGGTCTTGAACTCCTGGGCTCAAAAGATACTCCTGCCTTAGCCTCACAAGGTTCTGGAATTACGGGCATGAGCCACTGTGCCTGGCCAGTCTCCCAGGATGGAGTGCAGTGGTGTGATCTTGGCTCACTGTTGCCTCCACCTCCTGGTTTCAAGCGATTTTCCTGCCTTAGCCTCCTGAATAGCTGGGACTACAGGTGCACACCACCATGCCCAGCTAATTTTTGTATTTTTAGTAGAGACAGGGTTTCACCATGTTGGCCAGGCTGGTCTTGATCTCTTGACCTCATGATCCACCCGCCTCAGCCTCCCAAAGTGCTGACATTACAGGCATGAGCCACCGTGCCCAGCCCAGTCTCCTTTTCTTGATAGGAACATGGCATATCAGTCAGGAAACAGATCAGGATTCCCAGAGGAGGGAGGGTTTAACACAGGGACTATTTACTAAGGCATGGATCAGCTGTGGGAAGCCACGGGGCCAGTAATCCAGGGTGAGTTCTGGAAGAGCTGTTGCCATTCCTATGCCCAAAATGATGGGGACAGGAGTGGTTCTGGAATCCCCAGATGCCATAGGTTGTTGGAGAGGGCTGCCTGGACAGGAGATGTGGCCTTCTTTGGAGGGTTGTAGTCAGTCCTTAGCAACTCCACTGGGAAGGAGCCAGTCAAATGCATAACCTGACAGCACACTCCTCATGCCCTGGATCTCCTGCTGGCATCGCCCATTGACCAAACCCAACTGAAATCCAGAGAGTCCACTGATGTGGTTCTTGGGCAGGGTGGGCAAGCCAGAGAGGGATGTGGAGGGGCAAGGGGAAGACAGCTGCCACATGTGGGTATAAGAGACATTTCCCTGCTGAAAGGGCACGCCATAGCTTAGACCTGAGGGACAATGTTCATGGATACTGGGGCTTAGTCTTGGGAAGGGAATGGGATGCTGTGGTTCATGGGACTAAGAAGAAAGGAACCCCCTTTTAACTGCTCAGCTCTGGCCAATTATTGCCGTGCAGGAGTGTGGGCTTCTAAGGGCAGGAGCTCTGATCTTGGAAGAGAAGTAGGGAATCCAGATTTTGAAATTACAAAATTTCAAGATTAAAACATTTTGGCAACTCGTTAAAACAAACACAGAAAGTTTTAAAATGCTGCATGAGTCCAATAAATCCCATTCACAAGCCAGATTTGGCCTGAGGATGCTTTAAACAGAAACTCATTTGGGGCTTCTGTCTCAATTCCAAATTCCCAGGAAGGAGAGACTCTATTTGACTTTTTGTTTTGCTTCGTTTTGTTTTGTTTTGAGATGTTTTGTTTGTTCTGTCGCTCAGGCTGGAGTGCAGTGGTGTGAGCTCCGCTCACTGCAATCTCTGCCGCCTGGATTCAAGCGATTCTCCTGCCTCATCCTCCCTAGTAGCTGGAACTTAAGGTGCATGCCACCATGGCCAGCTAATTTTTAAAATTTTTTAAGTTTTAGAGATAGGGTTTCACCATGTTGGCCAGGTTGGTCTTGAACTCCTGACCTCAAGTGATCCACCCGCCTTGGCCTTCCAAAGTGCTGGGATTATAGGTGTGAGCTACTGAGCCTGGCCTATTTGACCTATTTTGGTTTGGTTGTCCCTCCTGGGTGCAATCATGGCCAGGAAGGGTCATGTCCCTGCTGCTCACTGAGCTCGGGACAGAATAGTCCCTCTGAGAGCTGAGCACATTCCCTTGGAAAGCAGTCAATGATCTGTGGTTTAATCGCACTCACTTACTCCTCTATGTTGGTGAGGCGTGTGTCTGTCTCCCATGCCTGCTGTAATGAATGACCACAAACTCAGTGACTTAAAAACCACAGATTCATTATCTGACAGTTCTGAAAGTCAGAACCGCAACGAGCTATTTCAACAGGCAAAAATCAAGGTGTCAAAAAGCTGCATTGCTTTTTGGAGTCTTTTTTTCTTTTTTGAGATGGAGTCTCTCTCTGTTGCCTAGGCTGGAGTGCAGTGGCACAATCTCAGCTCACTGTAACCTCTGCCTCCCAGGTTCAAGCGATTCTCCTGCCTCAGCCTCCCAGGTAGCTGGGATTACAGGTGCTTGCCACCATGCCTGGCTAATTTTGTATTTTTAGTAGAGACGGGGTTCCACCATGTTGGTCAGGTTGGTCTCAAACTCCAGACCTCAGGTGATCCACCCACCTCAGCCTCCCAAAGTGCTGGAATTACAGGTGTGAGCCACTGTGCACGGCCCATTTTTTGGAGTCTTTAGGGGGAGAGTCTGTTTCCTTGCCTTCTCCAGCTTCTTAGTGCAGCGGTCTCCACCCTTTTTGGCACCAGGGACTGGTTTCACGGAAGACAGTTTTTCCAAGGGATGGTGATGGTGTGAGGGTTGGTTGCAGGATGTTTCAAGCACATTACATTTATTGTGCATTTTTATTTCTATTATGATTACATTGTAATGTATAATGAAATAATTATACAACTCACTATAATGTAGAATCAGTGGAGCCCTGAGCTTGTTTGTCTGCAACTAGATGGTCCCATCTGGGAGTGATGGAAGACAGTGACAGTTCATCAGGCATTAGATTCTCATAAGGAGCACACAATCTGCATTCCTTACATGAGCAGTTCATGATATGGTTTGTGCCCCTATGAGAATCTAATGCCGCTGCTGATCTGACAGGAGGCGGAGCTCAGGTGGTAATGTGAGCGATGGGGAGTGGCTATGAACACAGAGGAAGCTTTGCTCACTTGCCTGCCACTTGCCTCCGGCTGTGTGGCCTGGTTCCTTAGAGGCCACAGACCATACCAATTGGTGGCCTAGGGGTTGGGGACCCTGTCTTAGAGGATGCCTGCATTCTTTGGCTCATGGCCCCTTCAACCTTCAAAGCCAGCAATAGCTGGTTTAGTCTTTTTCACATTGCAGCCCTTTGACTCTGCCTTCCCTCTTCAATCTTTTTTTCTTTTCGAGACAGAGGCTCACTCTGTTGCTCAGGTTAGAGTGCAGTGGCATGATCATGGCTCACTGCAGCCTCGACCTCCTGGGCTTAAGTGATCCTCCCATCTCAGCCTCCCAAGTGCTCTTTAATCTTTAAAGGACCCTTGTGATTACATTGAGTCCACTCAGATAATACAGGATAATTTATTTATTTTAAGGTTAGCAAACTTAATCCTGTTTAATTTTTAAAAAGTTCTTTTGTCTTACTCTGTCGCCCAGGCTGGAGTGCAGTGGCACAATCATGGCTCACTGCAGCCTCCACTTCCTCTGCTCAAGTGATCCTCTTGCCTCAGCCTCCCAAGTAGCTGGGACTACAGGTGTGCAAAATCAAGCCTGGCTAATTTTTTTTTTCTGTAGAGACAGGGTCTCTCTATGTGGCCCAGGCTGGTCTCAAACTCCTGGGCTCAAGTGATCCTCCTATCTTGGCCTCCCAAAGTGCTGAGATTACAGAAATAAGTCACTGCGTCCAGTCAACAAACTGAATTCTGTCTGCAACCATAATTACCCTTTGCACCATGGAAAGTAACATATTCACGGTTCCAAGGATTGGGTTGGGGGGTCCTAATCGTGTAAGGCTGGGGGGTGTTATTCTGTCTACCACAAGGCCGATTCTAAACTTTGCTAGTCATCTGTAAGATGGGGATAACCGTTTCTTCCTCATGGGCTGTTAAGGGTTCAGAAGAGAGAACCCGTGCAATATACCCGGCGCAGTCCCTGGCACACAGCAGGCGTCCCTGTTAGTCCCTTTCCCTTCTCCTTCCTGGGCTGTTGGCTTCAGTGTGGCTGAGCCTGTTTCTTCAGCTGTTAAGTGACGTAGCTATATCAGTCCCGCCTACCTCAAAGTGCTGTTCCTTTCTTCCCTCATTCACTCTCTCACTCACTCATGCAACGAACATGTATTGAGGGACTACGTGTGATGTGTGAGATGCTGCGCTAGGTGCTGGGGCAGAGCCACAGACAAGGCAGACATGAGGGTTATTTTCAGGTGAGGAAGGAAATAGTGAGAAGACAGATAATCCTAATTTGGTATAGTAAGTGCAAGGAGACAAAGGAGGGTAAGAGAACACAGAATGGTGGAGATGGCGGTGGTGTGGGGGCAGCGGATGCTATTTTAAATAGGTCAGAAAGAGCATGTCTAGGCTGGGTGCGGAGGCTCACCCTGTAATCCCAGCACTTTGGGAGGCTGAGGCGGGCAGATCACTTGAGTCCAGGAGTTCGAGACCAGCCTGGCCAACATGGTGAAACCTTGTCTCTACTAAAAATACAAAAATTAGCTAGGCGTAGTGGCGCATGCCTGTAATCCCAGCTACTAGGGAGGCTGAGGCAAGATTATCGCTTAAACCCAGTAGGCAAAGGTTGCAGTGAGCCACACTCCACCCTGGGTGACAGTGAGACTCCATCTCAAGAAAGAAAGAAAGAAAGAAAGAGAAAGAAAGAAAGAGAGAGAGAAAGAAGGAAAGAAAGAAAGGAAGGAAAGAAAGGGAAAGAAAACGAGAGAGAGAAAGAAAGAAAGAGAAAGAAAGAAAGAAAGAAACACAGAAAGAAAGGGCACGTCTGAGTGACATGAGAAATGACAGCAAGTGTTTGTTGATTGACTGAATGACATGATGCTGATTTCCAGCTTGATTATGGCAGAAGTAGTTAAGCTGATTGCTGGCAGCCAGTTTAATTATGTAAGATTCCTTTCACAAACATTTTAAGCTTCTCTGGCTTCTCCTTGCTGTGTTGCATTTTACTATCGTTGAAAGAAGTGACCCAAAGCACAGATTCATGCTTCCTTTTGGAACTGGACAGACATTTCCCGGATTTAGCTACTATTCCTCCTGGAGGCCTCTCAAAGGCAGCAGGAAGAGAGACCCTGACAGCCCTGACCCTAGCTCTGTTTGTGACCTGCCCCCCTTGCTTGGCAGCTGGGAATCTCAGCAGCCTCATTAACGTTGGCAAGCACTTTGGGTCTCCTGCTGAAAGACGCTAGGAGGTCATAATTAGGCAGGTCATAATTATTTTGTTTTTCCTACATCTTAGAGGCTGTCAGTTGCAGCCGGAGCCTTCTCTATCAAGAACAAGCGGCTGGCTGGGCGGTGGCTCATGCCTTTAATCCCAGCACTTTGGGAGGCCGAGGCAGGAGAATTGCTTGAATTCGGGAGGTGGAGGTTACAGTGAGCTGAGATCGCGCCACTGCACTGCAGCCTGGGTAACAGAGCAAGGCTCTGTCTCAAAACAAAGCAAAACAAAAATACCCAAGAAATGAACAAGAGGCTGCAGTTAGTGCAGGGCGGACAGGGGATGGGCAGGGAAGAGAGAGAGAGAGGCTGAGGCTGGAGAGTGGGAAGGAAGGCCGGCAGTGGGAGCTCCCGGCTCTGGCTGAAGATGGGTCACATGCAGGCCAGTCCCCTCTTGTGCCTGAGATCCACCATGTTTCCATGTTGCTGGTGACATCGACATCTTAGAGTCCATCTCCGATCAGACCCATTTCCCTTTATACTGGAACATGGCTCCGTGACCCCTGGTGGCCTCTGGAGGGCTTTGTGGGGTGGTTTGCAGAGCCACTGGAGAGAGACATTGGCTGAAGTGGACAATACAAATGATGATAGCAGCCAGGTGAGGTGGCTGATGCCTGTGAGCTCAGCACTTTGGGAGGCCAAGGTGGGAGAATCACTTGAGGTGGGGAGTTTGAGACCAGCCTGTCCAACGTGGTAGAACCCCATCTCCACTAAAAATACAAAAATTAGCTGGGTGTGAAGGTGTGCACCTATAGTTCCAGCTACTACAGGGGAGGCTGAGGTGGGAGGATTACTTGAGCCCAGGACGTGGAGGTTGCAGTGAGCTATGATTGTGCCACTGCACTCCAGTCTGAGCAACAGAGTGAGACCCTGTCTCAAAAAAAAAAAAAAAAAAATTACTACTACTGCTACTAATAGCAGCTTCGATTCACTGTGCACCAGCTCACTTGCCTCCACACCCACAGCCCTGTTGGGAAGGGTTATCTCCATTTTACAGGTGAGGAAACTGAGGCTTACCGAGGGTAAGTGATATGCCCAAGAACGTATGAGCTGGAATTCTGATGAGCTGGGATTCAAACTCAGTTTTATTTGGATGCGGCATATTCTATTGATTCTAGTTTAAAATAAACTCAGTACCTCCATTCTCTTCCCCACGCCCACTGCTCCCACCTGGGCCACCCACCATCACCTCTTCCCTGGACTGCTGCAGTGGCCTCTTCCTGGGTCTCCCTGATTATGCCCTCCCCACTACCTTCCACCTTATGGTCTGTTCTCAACCCAGCAGCCTGAGGGATGCTATCAAAGCTCTTCTGTGAACCCCCTACAGTAAAAGTATAACTTGCCCTGGTTATAAGCCCCAGAGGTTCCCTCTCTGTCTGCAGTCTGTGTCTGTGCTCATTGCAGTTGAGTCATACAGGCCCCCTTGCTCTTCCTTAAGCAAACCAGGCATGCTCTTACCACAGGGTCCTTGCACTGTCTGTTGTTCCCCTTGCCTGGAATACTCTTCGTCAAATATCCACAAATGCTTGCTTCCTTTTAAAGTCTCTGCCCAGCAGTCACCTCACTGACCCTTCTCTGACAGCCCAGTTGACACCTGGAATTCTTTCCTATCACCCCGATTGTTCCTTCTTTTTCTTCCAAGCACCTCTGATTATCCAACATACTCTATGACTTACTTATTTTGTTTGTGGTTCACACTTATCCATGAGAACATCAGCTCCATGAAGGCAAGGCATTTTGTGTGTCTTACTCTCTGCTGCATTCCCAGCACCAAGAAGAGTGCCTGGCACCTAGTAGGTGCTCAATAAATATTTGTTGAATAAATGACTCTGAAGCCATCATTCTGTCCCCCACACAAACTGCCACCTTCTTATACCAGCTTCTTGTCTATAAGAATTCCACATCCATGAGAAATAGAAATGCCTTTACACCATTGGTGGGAGTGTAGATTAGTTCAGCCATTGTGGAAGACAGTGTGGCAATTCCTCAAGGATCTAGAACTAGAAATACCATTTGACCCAGCAATCCCATTACTGGACATATATCCAAAGGATTATAAATCATTCTGTTATAAAGACACATGCACATGTATGTTTATTGCAGCACTGTTCACAATAGCAAAGACTTGGAAGCAAACCAAATGCCCATCAGTGATAGACTGGATAAAGAAAATATGGCACATATATACCATGGAATACTATGCAGCCATAAAAAAGGAGGAGTTAATGTCCTTTGTAGGGAAATGGATGAAGCTGGAAACTATCATTCACAGCAAACTAACATAAGAACAGAAAACCAAACACTGTATGTTCTCACTCATAAGTGAGAGTTAAACAATGAGAACACATGGACACAGGAAGGGGAACATCACACACTGAGGCCTGTCAGGGCGTCGGGGGCTAGGGGAGGGATAGCATTAGGAGAAATACCTAATGTAGATGACGGGGTGACGGATGCAGCAAACCATCATGGCACGTGGATACCTATGTAACAAACCTGCACGTTCTGCACATGCACCCCAGAACTTAAAATATAATAAAATTCCCCTTTGCAGGAAAAAGAATTCCACACCCTTGCCACCACTTGCTATGATCATACATTTCCATTTTCTCCAATTTATGGGCGTAAAATGGTATCTGATTGTGGTTTTAACATGCATTTCTTACATGCCTGGGCACTCAGGTATAGAGGGTGGGTCTTTGTCTCCGTCTGGCTGGAAGTCCAGACCTCCAAAATAGACCATCTTCCAGCATTTTTTGAGAAAAGGGAAATGAGTCTTTGTTTTGGGTTATAATAAGACAAGCAGCTCATGTACAACAAAAGTTAGCATCTGCTCTGCACACCAGGTTTAATATTTAGAGAGAATTTAAAACCAAGGAAAAGACAGAGTTATTAATAAACATTTGGGGGGAAGTGTGAAGAGAGAGTATGAAAATCCCCCGCTGAGAAAGCTACCGTAGTTAGCATCCAAAATAAGACCTTACTTAGCATTCAGTTCTGCTCATTTGCAAATTAAGAGATGTATTGTTTTAAAAATAATTAAGTCTAATCTTGAATGTTTGGGAGATGGCTCTCCACTGGCTTTAAAAATCTTCGGTAATGTTCTGAATACAGATTTTTTTTTTTCAAGACAGACTCTCGCTCTGTTGCCCAGGTTGGAGTGCAGTGGTACAATCTCAGTTCACTGCAACCTCCACTTCCCAGGCTCAAGCAATCCTCCCACCTCAGCCTCCCAAGTAGCTGGGACTACAGGAATGCGCCACCATACCTGGCTAATGCGTGTGTGTGTGTGTGTGTGTGTGTGTGTGTGTGTGTGTGTGTGTGTGTGTGTGTGTATGTGTGCGTGTGTGTGTTTGGTAGAGATGGTGGGGTTCTGTCATGTTGCCCAGGCTGGTCTTGAACTCCTGGGCTTAAGCGATCCTCTTGCCTTGGCCTCCCAAAGTGCTGGGGTTGTAGGTGTGAGCCACTGCTCCTGGCTCTGGATACAGATTAACCTCCATCACTACACTCAGTGTTTGCTGTTCTCTGTAGTCACAAATGTTCACTAAAGCAAGCCACAGTTGAAGCTAAAGTCGCTACAGAAGCAGTGTCTGGGGTCCCCAGGAATTATTTTGGGGTTCTATAGCCCCCCAGAGTCCCCGTCATGTAGAGCAGGGATCTTAGCAACCAGTGAGCCCAGTTTTCTTCATCTTTGCAGGTAAAGACCTAGAAGCCCAGAGAGATGAAGAGACTTGTCTGAGGTCACACAGCAGGGCAGTGGAAGAACTCAGATTCGAACACAGGCCTTTTCTAGCCATATAAATTGTATTTTCAGCCAGGTGGAAATTTATACTAGCCATATAAATTGTATTTTCAACCAACTGGTGGCTCACAGCTGTAATACCAACACTTTAAGAGGCCAAGGTGGGAGGATTGCTTGAAATTAGGAGTGTGAGACCAGCCTGGGAAGCAAAGTGAGACACCATCTCTGCAAAAATAAAAATAAATTAGCTGGGTGTAGTGGCACACACCTGTAGTGCCGGCTACTCAGGAGGCTGAGGCAGGAGGATTGCTTGAGCCCAGGAGTTCAAGGCAACAGTGAGCCATGATGGCACCAGTGCATTCCAGCCTGGGTGACAGAGTAAGACCCTGTCTCTAAAGATATAAAAACAAACAAAAATAAATAAATAAATTGTATTTTCCATCAAACCTGTGTATCTCATATTCCAGTTGTGCTTTTAACATATTCCTGTACCACCCATACTTTTGTTTAGTTAACTGTTTTTCCCCTTCAATCAATTCACTTTTAAAATTGTGAAGACATTTATTTAAAAGGAACATGTTGCAAATATAAACGGAAAATCCTATTGCCCGCCAAAATAGAAAGTAAATGACGATAAATGCGAGGCAAACAAAACAACGTTATTAAGCTCTAGGAAGGCAACTTGCTTGTGAAACAAAAGTTAACATCTGCTCTGCACACCAGGTTTAATACTGAGGGATATCTAGGGCCACTTAAGACACTGGGCCGAGACCCGCTCCCTCTTTGTTAAAAGAAGACACTAGCAAAGGCAGGAGAGGCGTTCAGAACCCTGTAGCACCAACCTGAGACTCTCTCCTCCTCATAAGCAGAAGGGTTGGAATGGAATGGAAAAGGGAATGAATTTTTCCCAAGGCAATTGCATGTAATCTCAACAACCACCACAAGTCCTCGCTCTAGATGAATCTGGACAGCGAGAACTTCTTGTGAAACAGTGCCCCAAAGAGTTAAAGAAACCAAGGACTAACAGAAAATCTTGAGTTTACAGGATGCCAGATAAGAAAAGAGACAACTTGCTGACACACGGAAACTCCCTCCACTCAGGAGATAAAGGAATTGGCTGAAATCGGTTGGACTCAATAGGGCCAACTGCAGTCTGCACAGAGCCGGCTTGCTGACGGCACAGCCTGAATTTCCACGATGTGTTTCACACCAGCTCCCCACGGATTTGCACATGAGACCTATGAAATAACATGAAGAGATGACTGCGCATGCCCCAAAACTTTCCAGCCACCTTCTTTCCTTCTACCAATCACCTGCTAATCCCAATATCCACCTCCTAAACCTTTTCTAATAAAATTACTGCTTAAAGCCAGACCTGGGAGACACGATTTGAGCTTGATTCCTGTCTCATTGGGAATTTTCAATATAAAGCTTTTCTTTCCTTAAAATCCCAGTGTCACGGTACTGGTTTCCAGCACATCAGGCAGCAAGTCTCCTTTGCTTGACAGCACTTTCTCCTTCCTTCCTTCCCTCCCTCCCCACGCCAGCGCAAGGTGCTGGTGACAAGACCCTCAGAGGACACTGTCCTTGTGGTTTTGGGGCTCACAGCCCGATGAGAATGAATGTCTGCTCTAGACTTGTCATTGAAAGGAACTTGACCTTCCATGGGTGGACAACTCTAAAGACTTACTCGAGAGGGCAGCTTGAGGGCACGGTAGTGTCTGAGTCATTGTCATGACTAAGCGAACCTTCTTCTCAGGGGATGTGTGTGTGGTGCCCTACAGTTTAGAGATTGTGGAGGGGGCGAGAAGGAAGAGGAGGAGGTGGGGAAGGAAGAAGGAGAGGACAAAAGCGAGGTCGGTTTTTGCCTTCACTTAAGAGGATATGGCTGAGACTGCTGACTGTCCCCAGTACTGGTTCTCCCATCACTCCATAGTCACAGGACAGCCACCCAGAAGCAAGAATGTATTTTTCAGCTTCCATTGTGGCTAGGTGAGGGCCTGTAGTAGATGATACATAAGGGGAAGTGTCAGATAGCAGCTTCCAGGAATCTTCTTCTTCTTTTTTTTTTTTTTAAACAGGGTCTGGCTCTGTCACCCAGGATGAAGTGCAGTGGCAGCCTCAGCTTACTGCAACCTCTGCCTCCCAGGTTCAAGCCCTCCTCCCATCTCTGCCTCCTGAGGGACAATACAGGTGTGCACCACCATGATTGGCTAATTTTTTATATTTTTTGTAGAGACGAGGTCTTACTTTGTTTCCTAGGCTGGTCTTGAACTCCTGAGCTAAAGTGATCTGCCCGCCTCAGCCTCCCAAAATGCTAGGATTATAGGCGTGAGCCCCCATGCCCAGCCGGGAAAAAATCTTCTTTAAATGATAGCTGTTTGGGGGCTGGACACGGTGGCTCATGCCTATAATCTCAGCACTTTAGGAGGCCAAGGCAGAAGGATTGCTTGAGGTCAGGCATTCAAGACCAGCCTGGGCAACATAGTGAGATACTCTGTCTCTACCAAAAAAAAAAAAAAAAAGCCCGTCAGGCTAGTGCACACCTTGGAGTCCTAGCTACTCAGGAAGCTGAGGTGGGAGGATTGCCTGAGCCCAGGAGATGAGGTTACAGTGAGCTGTGATCACACCACTGTACTTCAGCCTGGGCAATAAGAGTGAGACCTTGTCTCTTTAAAAAAAAGAAAAAAGATAGCTGTTTGGGCCCTTTGCTTTTATTTCTTCATCTCTTCCCTTTTCCAGTTTCCTGGGATTTGGATGTGATGGCTGGAATCAGACAGCCATATTAAGTTATGAAGTGATCCCAAGAATAGAGTCTTCATACAGTGGAACAACAAAACCGAAGGAGCCTGGTCCCTGGCCTCTGCTTTTTTTTTTTTTTTGTAAAAGGGGACCTTCCATCTTGTTAAAGTTCCTGTTACGTTGGGTCTCTACTGTGCACTGCCAAACTTTATTCTAATATAAAAGGACAACAAGTGAACCCTGAATTAGGAATTAGAAGACCTGGGTCTAGCCTCATTTCTCCAACTCATATTCCATGTGAATTTGGGGATGGAAAAGGATAAATAGCCCTGTGTTGCAGTCCCTGGCTATTTTAAGCATCCAATGAGGTGTGCCCCTTGGGAATCTCAGACCTGCTCAGAGACCCATGTGTTTCTATTCCCAGGCAGTGGTCGGGGCAGGGTGCCCTGGGAAGGAGCAGAGTGGGGGCTGGTTTCTGCCTGAGTTTATCTTAGGTGTTACCCTGTTGAGTGGGCGATCGAGGCACAAGTGGGACCCAGAGGTGTGAGAGCATTCTGTGTTAGAGAGAGAGCAGTCTTTGCTAACTGCTAAATAGCATCACACAGAGAGTATGTCTGTCCTCAAACCACCTTATCTTTCATCCTCCAAACCATGCCAAGCACGTATCCATAAAAGAGCAAATAGCCCCTTTCTCTCTTCCCCTCATAACATCCTCAGCAGCTGCACAATTGTTATGTATTTTAAATAAAGCATTTAAAGCCACTCAGAATGTAGCAACAATCACCATGGATACTCATCACTGAAATCCTTTGTTGCCATGGCAACAGTCCACCCTTCACCCCCTTCAATGCCCCCCCCCCTCCCGCCCGCCCCATCTTGCCTGTTTACCCTGAAACTGACATGTTGGTTATGGTGAATGATAGGAACAAATATCAGAGGAACTTCCAAGGGCACAGAAGCATGAAATATCTTGCCAGAAAATAGGTATTTTTCCATTATTGTAATAACTATGTTTCACTCTCCTATTTTATCAAGGATAGATGACTATTATTATGGAGGGACAAGATGAAGATCAATGATGAATTAAAGCTAAAACAATCCCTTTTGACATATCCTTTAGGTGATTTTTAATAGCCATTCTTGCTGCATTGAAAATGTGGTTGGTAGCAATCCAGGAGTATTAAACTGTTGGTACCATTTGACCCGCTTTCTGCAATTTTCAGAAACACTCCAAGAAAGCTCTTTGGGAGGAAAAATCAATCTGTCCAAAGGTATTCATGGCAGCCTTTATGGGAGGGTAAGAAACAAGAAACAGACATATGCCTGGTCTTGGGGCGTGGCTGTGTGAAGCAATCAGAGTGGGACATGGTGTGATTCTTTGAAGCTTTGACAAATGACAGGCAGGACATGGCTGTATATTTCCTAGTTCAATAATGTGAAATGAATCAAGCAAGGTTTAATTGATCCCAACAACTATAGGCATGGGCTCTGAAAAGATGTATGTGCTTTAAGCAAGACTGGGAGAATCTGAGTTCCTCCTGGGTTGGTGATCTTTTTGAGAATCTGAGAATGCTTTAGACTATCTCCCCAGGAAAATTCCTAGGCATGCAACAGTTGCATATAATTGCAGGAGATTCATAGCTCCCCTGATGCCCATTCAAGGACTACTTACTCCTCCCCACAAATGTCCATCAACTCCAGGTTTATCATTTATTTATTTTTATAGAGACAGGGCCTCACTATGGTGCTGAGGCTGGTCTCGAACTCCTGGGCTCAAGTCATCCACCCACCTTGGCCCCTAAAGTGCTGGGATTACAGGCATGAGCCACTGTGCTTGGCCAACTACGTATCTTAAAGACACACTCACAGGCCCCCATGAGGCACATACAAGGATAACTGTTGACTGTGGTGGCAGAAGTTGGAGGAATCTATCTGCTCACATTGGAAAAGAAGATGTGAGGTAGGAGATCAGCAGGACTTGTTTTCTAAGCACTAGCCATGACCCTAGTCACAACCTTGCTGATCAAAACAGAATCTGGTCAAACAGGACTCAGTAAAGAGACTGGCTGAAACCAGCTACAATCAAGATAGCAGTGAAAGTCAATTCTGGTTGCCCTCATTGCTCATTATATGCTAATTATAATGCATTTGCATGCTAAAAGACATTCCCACCAGTGCCATGACAGTTTACAAATGCCATGGCAATGTCCAGAAGTTACTTTATATGGTTTAAAAGGGGAGGAACCCTGGGTTATGGGAACTCTCCACCCCTTTTCCAGCAAATTTGTGAATAACCCACCCCTTATTTAGCATATAGTTAAGAAACAGCTATTAATATAGCTAGCCAGCAATCCAGGAGTGCTACTCTGCCTGTGGGGCAGCCATGTCATTTTTATTTTTATTTTTATTCTATTTAATTAATTAGTTTACTTTTTTTGCATTTTATGTTTTGGGGTACATATGAAGAACATGCAAGATTGTTGCATAGGTACACATGGCAGTGTGATTTGCCGCCTTCCTCCCCTTCACCTATATCTGGCATTTCTCCCCATGCTCTCTCTCCCCAACTCCCCACCCCCCCGTCCCTCCCCCATTTTCCCCCAACAGACCCCAGTGTGTAGTGCTCCCCTCCCTGTGTCCATGTGTTCTCATTGTTCGACACCCG
>NW_016107323.1:9627153-9633535 GCF_001604975.1 Cebus imitator
CCCGCCTTGGTCTCCCAAAGTGCTGGGATTACAGATGTGAGCCACTGCATCTGGCCTCATTATTTAAAGCCTCCCAAAATGCTTGGATTACAGGTGTGAGCTACTGTGCCTGTCTTTTACTCATATTGAAGTAAAACATTCAGACAATGGAGCACGTAGATCATTAAGTGTGTAGTTTGATGAATTGTCACAAACTGGACATACCAATGTAACCAGCATTCAGGTCAAGAGACAGAATGTTATAGTCCCCAGCCACCAAGTCCCCATGCATCCCCCTTCTGTCAATATCCTTCAACGAGGGGAACCTGTATTTTGACTTTTAACAACATATATTGATTTTGCCTATTTTTGCACTCTTTGTAAACGGAATCAGACAATATGTGCTCTTTTGTGCCTGAATTCTTTTCCTCAACACTGTGTTTGTGGGATTCATCCATGTTGCTATACGTAGTCATAAAACATTTATTTGCATTGCTGTGTAGTATTCTATTTTGTAAATATGCCACAACTTTTCATCCTGTTTACTGTTGAGCATTTGGTTGTGTCCAGTTTTTGTTTTGTTTGCTATTTTAAGTACTACCTGGAATCTTTTAGCACATATCTTCTAGTGAGCAAATAAATGGACGTTATTTCTCTTGAGAATATACATAGGAATGGAATTGCTGGGTTAGAGCGTGCATGCATGTTCAGTTTTAGCAGATAGAACAGCCTCCTGACATCATTGTGCTGATCTGCACTCCCTGTTCAGGGACTTCTGCATGTGTCTCCACCTTTATGTTAGTCACACCATTTCATGGCTCACCATTCCCAGTAAAGCCGCCTGTGGAAATCATCACGCCTTGTCTGACCCCTCATGCCAGTTTCTTTCTTGTTTGTGAATCATCTCATCTCTGTCCATATGAATTAGCTTCTTGATAAGGCTTCTGTCTTCCCACCAGTTGCCTTGAAAACATGGTGATATGGCCTGGCTCTGTGTTTCCACCCAAATCTCATGTTGAATTGTAATCCCAGTGTTGGTGAAGGGACCTGGTGGGAGGTGACTGGATCATGGGGGTGGATTTCCCCCTTGCCGTTTTCATGATAAGGAGCAAGTTCTCATGAGATGTGGTTGTTTAAATGTGTGTAGCATTTTCCACTTTACACTCTCTCTGAAATCTTTTGTTGCCATGGCAACAGTCTACCCTTCACCCCCTTCAATGCCCCCCCAATCTTGCCTATTTACCCTGAAACTGACATGGTGGTTATGGAAGCTCTGCCATGCTTCCCCTTCGCCTTCTGCCATGACTGTAAGTTTCCTGAGGCCTCCTGAGCCATGGTTCCTGTACAGCCTGCAGAACTGTGAGTCAATTAAACCTCTTTTCCTCATAAATTACCCAGCCTCAGCTAGTTCTTTACAGCAGCGTGAGACTGGACTAATACACATTGGATGCTAATGTTTGTTTAATCCATGAGTGACTGATTCGGTTCTTCTGGAACAAATCCTAAATATTTGCTATCCTGTTTTTCTTTTTGGAGGGCCATTCTTTAAGAATAAAATTCTGAACGGTTTTAAAATAGTAAGGTAAAAGCACACCAACTGCAGAAAATGACCACATTGCCCTAAGACTCAGTTTTTGCCATAATCACTGTGAGGCAGGAGAAAGCTTTGGCCCCAGTGTAGCCAGAATAATGGTAATTTCTGGAATTTGCCTCCAGGATTAGGTTGTAATTTGCCAATTTGAGCTGTGAGGTTTGCTTCTGTTGTGGGTTATTTCCCAGAGATTAAATGTTTCAAACTCATCGATCTTGTCATCAGATGTGGGAATGGAAGGAAAAGCATAGATCTAGCCTGGCACAGTGGCTCATGCCGGTAATCCCAGCTGAGGGATTTAGGAGACCGAGTCAGGTGGATCACCTGAGGTTAGGAGTTTGAGAGCAGCCTGGCCAACATGGCGAAACCCCATCTTTTCTAAAAATGTAAAAATTAGCCTGATGTGGTGGCAGGTTCCTGTAAACGCAGCTGCTCTGGAGGCTGAGGCAGGAGAATCGCTTGAACCTGGGATGCAGAGGTTGCAGTGAGCTTAGATCATGCCATTGCACTCCAGCCTGGGCAACAGAGCAAGACTCCGACTCAAAAAAATGAAAAAAAAAACAAAACAACAACAAAAAACAACAACAACAACAAAAAAAAACACCAAAAAATGGAAAAGTGCCGACTCGCACTGAGTGCCTAGCACCAGATGGGTCCTGGGCTAGGTGCAGTCTCCTACAATAGCTCATTTAATTGAATTGAGTTTCACAATAATACCAGCATCCTCTTCTCTAATCTTTCCATTCTCAGAGAATAGCATCTTCATTCACCTAGTAACTAAAACCAGAAATTTAAGAGCTATCTTTGACAGCTTTCTCCCTTCCCACATGTGATCCATCACCAGGCCATGCTGCACCTTCCCACGACTCCCTACCCCTACTGCCGCCATCCTGAGTCAGCAACCGCCATCTCCTTCCTGAACCACTGCAGCAGACTCCGAGCTAGATTTCTGCTCCCACTTCTGTCGCCTGCAGTGTGTTCTCCAGAAAAATCACTCTATGCATCCAGGCATGGTGGCTCATGCCTGTAATCCCAGCACTTTGGGAGGCCGAGGCAGGAGGATTACTTGAGTCCAGGAATTCAAGACCAGCCAGGAGAACATGGCAAAACCCTGTTTCTACAAAAAATACAAAAATTAGCCAGGCGCGGTGGTACATGCCTATAGTTCCAACTACTCAAGAGGCTGAGGTGGGAGAATGACCTGAGGCTGGCGTGAGCCAAGGCTGAACCACTGCAGTTCAGCCTGGATGACAGAGCTATATCCTATCTCAGAAAGAAAAAGAAAATCACTCTGCTTAAAATCCTTCAGTGGCTCCTGGTTGCAGATGTTGTGGATGCCCTGCTCATAGGCCCTGGGCACACATCATTTCTGGGCATGCAGACCCCATGGCTTCCAACAGCAGGCCCTCTTTGATTCTTAGTCTGGGGGCTTTATTTGGCTATTTAAAGGGCAGGTTAGAAGTGCCAAGGAGTAAACAGTACTCCCACCCCTTCCCCTCTAGTATTCCTCAACCAATGATTGATGGGAGTTGATGAATAAATATCCCAGATCTCTCGCCCCTCGGTTGAGCAGTGCTCTACAGAGTATCCCCAGACTCCCTGCTGGATTGAGCCCCAGCTGTCCCACTGGTAAGCTGCTTAATGACGCATCCTACATTTGCTCCCTTCCTTTCCCTTCCTCTCTAGTGTCTCCTGAAGTCAACTCCCAAATAAACTACTTCAGTCGCATCTTTGACTCAGGGTCAGTTGCTGGGGGAACCCAAATGAGGACACTCACCATTGCATTTGAGATGATATCCAACCTTCTCATCATGGCGTAGAGACAGGTCTGACCTGGTTCCTGGCTGCTGCCTCCTCAACACTCCAGTTGCACTGGACTTTCACCTCCTCTGATACATTGAGATTCTGTGGCCTTGAGGCTTTTCTCTGGGTTCTTCTGTCTTTCTGGAAGGCTCTCTTTGTTCCTTTCTTCCAGTTTCATTATGTGAGCCATTTCCCCCAAAGAGCCTCCCTGCCCTCCTCAGTCTAAACTCAGTACCCCATGTGATCCCTTCCGCCAGCTCCCTGTTCCTTTCCTTCCTAGCGTGTATCCTCATTTGCAGTGATGTATTTATTTGCCTATGTATTTGTTCAAGGCTTACATTTCTCCCCAGATTGTAAGCCTCTTTGAGGATAACAGTATCTATCTTGTTCACTACTGTCTTCCCAGAGCCCGCCTCACAGAGCTGCCTGGTTTGGGGCTGCCACATTGCCCAGTTCCAGGGCTCATTCGCATAGCATTCTTCACATGAGCGGCGCCCCCTAGAGTTGTGTGATGTCACAGCTCTGCTGCTATGGTCAGAAACCAATCTGACTTGCCCTAATGTTAGTGCCTCCCCAAGCATGTGGCTTTTTCCCTCTCCCAAAAGCTCAGGAACCACAGAACGTAACCCTGATGATACTGACTCCAATTAGGAGCTTGCGCTTGGCTGGTGAGAATCCCCAGATAGCCCCGAGGGTGACTCCTCCCACTCCTTGCAGAATCTGTAGCCCGGTGTTTGTAGTGCTGGTTTAAGGGTCAGAGTGAGGAGTGCTTGGTAATTGCACCCAGCCAAAGACACTCACTTCCCAATTATTGGGCATTTGAAGTTATTTGATGTGGGAAAAACCTCCCCACTGCTGAACTGCCTCTAAACTGAAGTAAGAACATCTGTGAGAGCACAGGCTCAGAGGTCACAAAACAGGCTGTCCCTTTTGCTATTAGCGATTTTCCCTGGGCTGGCACACCTGAGCCAAAATGAACACTTAAAAATACGCTTATCAAAGTGTAATTTATATGCAATAACTCTAAAAACAATACACTTTGTGGAGCTGTGATTTACATGCAACAATGCACCCAATTTAGGTCAACAGTTTGATGAGTTTTGACAGATGTATGCTCCTTGTATCTACCACCCCAGTGAAGATAGAGAATATTTCTGTCACCCCAGAAACTTTCCTCATTCCTCTTTGCCATCAATCACTATGTCTTCAATCCCAGACAACCACTGAACTGGCTCTATCACTAGATTTCTAGAGTTTCAGGCTGAACGCAGTGGCTCATGCCTGTACTCCCAGCACTTTGGGAGGTTGAGGCTGGTGGATCACTTGAGGTCTGGTGTTTAAGACTGGCCTGGCCAACATGGTAAAACTTCATCTCTACTAAAAATACAAAAATTAGCCGGGTGTGGTTGTGGGTGCCTGTAATCCCAGCTACTTGGCAGGCTGAGGCAGGAGAATCACTTGAACCAGGGAGGCAGAGGTTGCAGTTAGTCGAGATTGCACCACTGCACTCCAGCCTGGGTGACACAGTGACACTCCATCTCGAAAAGAAAGAAAGAAAGAAAAGGTCATCAGAGAAATGCAAATCAAAACTACATTGAGATACCATCTCACGCCAGTTAGAATGGCGATCATTAAAAAATCTAGAGACAACAGATGCTGGAGAGGATGTGGAGAAATAGGAACACTTTTACACTGTTGGTGGGAGTGTAAATTAGTTCAACCATTGTGGAAGACAGTGCGGCGATTCCTCAAGGACCTAGAAATAGAAATTCCATTTGACCCAGCAATCCCGTTACTGGGTATATATCCAAAGGATTATAAATCGTTCTACTATAAGGACACATGCACACGAATGTTCATTGCAGCAATGTTTACAATAGTAAAGACCTGGAACCAGCCCAAATGCCCATCGATGATAGACTGGACAGGGAAAATGTGGCACATATACACCATGGAATACTATGCAGCCATAAAAAACGATGAGTTCATGTCCTTTGTAGGGACATGGATGAACCTGGAAACCATCATTCTCAGCAAACTGACACAAGAACAGAAAATCAAACACCCCATGTTCTCACTCATAGGTGGGTGTTGAACAATGAGAACACGTGGATACAGGGAGGGGAGCTTCACACACTGGGGTCTGTGGGGGGTGGGAAATAAGGGAGAGACAGCAGAGGGTGGGGAGTTGGGGAGGGATAACATGGGGAGAAATGCCAGATATATGTGATGTGGAGGAAGGCAGCAAACCACACTGCCACGTGTGTACCTATGCAGCAATCCTACATGTTCTTTACATGTACCCCAAAACCTAAAATGCAAAAAAAAAAAAAATTCTGATTTATTCAGATTAAAAAAAATACATGAAATAATTGGAGACATTAAAAAAAAAGAAATTATTAATCTCTTTTCCAAAGCTGGTCCATTTTGCATTCTCACCAGCAATGGATGAAAATTCCAGTGCTCCATATCGCAAACACCTGATATCGTCAGTCTTACTAATTTAACTATTCTGGTATGTGTGTAGTTGTATATCATTAAGGCATTGAGGGTTTTTTTTTTTTTGTGTTTGAGATGGAGTCTCACTCTGTCTCTCAGGCTGGAGTGCAGTGGCATGATCTTGGCTCACTGCAACCTCCTGGGTTCAAGTGATTCTTCTGCTTCAGCTTCCCAAGCAGCTGGGATTACAGACACATGCTACCACGTCTGGTTAATTTTTGTATTTTCAGCAGAGAGGGCCTGACTTCATCGAGGTTTCAATTTGCATCTCTCTACTGATTAAGGATATTGCATACAACTGGGTGCAGTGGCTCACGCCTACAATCCCAGCACTCTGGGAGGCTGTGGTGGGCGGATCGCTTGAGCTCAGGAGTTGGAGATCAGCCTGGGCAACATGGCAAAACTTGGTCTCTACAAAAATACAAAAATTAGCTGGACATAGTTACATGCGCCTGGAGTCCCAGCCACTCAAAAGACTGAGGTGGGAGGACTGCTTGAGCTCAGGAGGTT
>NW_016107323.1:9633697-9639042 GCF_001604975.1 Cebus imitator
AAAAAAAAAAAAAAAAAAAGATGTTACATACTTTGGCCACTTGTATATCTTCTCTTGTGAACTGTCTTTTCAAATATTTTGCCCACATTTTAATTGGGCTATTCCCTCATTATGGAATTATAAGATTATATATTCCAAAGGCAGAGGGTAGAGCTATTCAAGGTTCTCAATGTGATGCCAGGGGTTCTTAGCTTCCTCTTGTTTCTTGGTCTGGCTGGGACTGGGCAGGAGCCACCATGTCTGTAGACCACACTTTGGCCAGATATGGTGGCTCATGCCTGTAATCCCAGGACTCTGGGAGGCCAAGGTGGGAGGATTGTTTGATGCCAGGAGTTTGAGACCAGTCTAGGCAACACATTGAGACCTACCCTAAGCTCCACAAAAATTAGCCAGGAATGGTGGTACATGCCTGTAGTCCAGTTACTCAAGAGGCTGAGGTGGGAGAATTGTTTGAGCCCAGAAAGTAAGGACTGTAGTGAGCAATTTGGTGCCACTACACTCCAACCTAGGCAATAGAGTAAGACCCTGTCTCCAAAATTATTAAAAAATATATAGAACACACTTTAAGTAACACCTTATAGATGCTCAAGCTTGAAGTCAGACCCTAGTGAGGACTCCTCACTTCTCTGCTTTATAAACTTCAAAGTGCCCCCTTCCTCCTCTGCCCACCCATCCACCCCACTCTGTAGAGCAACTGGACAGAACTGAATGACTGACAAGCCACATTGTCTCCCTGGAGAGGACCAAAGGGATGCAAGGGACCAAGGAACCAAGGAAGAAAGAGAAAAGCAATCAAGCAAGAGAAATAAATACCTCTACCAACCTCAAAAGGAGTGGACACACAGGGTGCCCTAAAAGTCTAGAGCAGAGGCCATAAACTATCTGCATCTGTCTGGATATGTGTTTCCTTACGGAGTGGGGAGGGTTCCTCTACCGTGTTTAAAGTTCTTTGGAATCAATTGTTAGCATTTATAAACTTGGAGATTTTATCCAAAAACCTGGTCGGGCATGTTGGCTCATGCCTGTAATCTCAGCACTTTGGGAGGCTGAGGCTCGTTTGAGTCCATGAATTGAAAACCAGCCTGAGCAACACAGTGAGAAAAAATGTAGCCAGGTAGTCCCACCTACTTAGGAGGCTGTTACGGGAGGATCGCTTGAGCCTGGGAGGTCAAGGCTGCAGTGAGCTATGATTGCTCGGCTATACTCCAGCTCAGGTGACAGGGCAAGACCCTGTCTCATAAATACATACATACATACATAAAATAAATTGGATTTACACTTGAAAAAGTTAGGAAATCCTGCCATACTGGTCCCCGTTCATACTCTTCTCCCACAGTGACATCTCTGTCTGGGTCTGGACTCTTGAGTCTTTTTCTGTCTGCCTAAGGGTGGTCACAGCTTTCATGGTAGCTGGTCCTGGTGTACCTTGTTATCCTTGTTGGTTCCATTAATTCTGCCCACACTGTGTAAATAGGTAATTCATTCTCTCTCTTCGGTTTACCCTGTGCTATCTGCTTCCTTCCTTCCTTGGCTATTTATTATAGCTCTTCAAGTATTAAGGATATGATACTGGTGTATGTTAGCACTTCTGTCACAAAGATAATGCTATAATCCTCCATCTCCACCTCATCATTCACTCTCAGTTTTCTCATCCAAAAAAGTGAGAATGAAAATATCTACTGCTTGGAAGTCGGATTAAATATGTTGCTACCTGGCACATACAAACGTGAGTTTCTTTCCAACATCACATTTTGGTGAATAAAAATAGCCCTGGCAGAAATGTCTCAACAGGTTGTCCTAAGCCTAGTTTCCATTTTTTGCTTTCAAAGCCAGAATCATGCTAAGTTTTTCACTGTTTAGGATCACCGCTGCCATAATGATCTGTTATGGCCCTGTGTCTGGTAATAGTCGTAAACAACAATATCTGCCACTTACTGAGGGTTACTATACACCAGAGACTTCCTTAATATTGTCTTTCTAAAAATTTTATTCCTTATTTTTAGAGACGGGGTCTTGCTATGTTACCCAGGCTGGTCTCAAACTCCTGGGCTCAAGCAACCCTCCTGTCTCTGCCTCCTGAGTTGTTGGGATTACAGGTACGAACCACTGTGCCCTACATCACATATTACCTTACTGAAACCTCACAGCAAATGTAGAAGGTGAGTGCCATTATTTGTTTTTGTTTTTTCTTTTTTGAGATGGAGTCTCGCTCTGTTGCCCAGGCTGAAGTGCAGTGGCACGATCTCGCTCACTGCAACCTCCGCCTCCCTGGTTCAAATGATTCTCCTGCCTCAGCCTCTCAAGCAGCTGGGATTATAGACATACGCCATCATGCCCAGCTAATTTTTGTACCTTTGTAGACATGGGGTTTTGCCATGTTGGCCAGGCTGGCCTTGAACCCCTGACCTCAGGTGATCCACCTGTCTCGGCCTCCCAAAGTGCTGGGATTACAGGCATGAGCCACCAAACCTGGCTGTAAATGCCATTATTAACCTCCTTTCCCAGATGAGGAAACAGGTGCTGGCATTAAAATGAGACTCCAAGAGAGCTGTTTTCCAGGGTCAAGTGGTAGAGCTAAGATTTGAACCCAGACTGGTCTGACTTCACAGCTTGATCTTAACTCCCCATACTATAGGTACCTAATGAATTATTGCCTATATATCTAATGTATCCTGTTATATTTCAGATACCCATAATTCACTTTGTAGTGGGACTTCCTGAAAAGTCCTATGTCAGGTGCAGGCTGTATTAGTTTTCTCTTGCCGGCAATGCGCAGGTGTCCTCAGCACAGAAACAGACACATCATCAATGCCCTTTCTTCTCCACGTGTCCCAGGCTAAGCCAATCCTGTGCTTCCCATTCCATTAGCCACACTGATTGGCTCAGAATGGGCATTAGATTAAAACTGACCAATCAGAGTGAATTGCAGGAGTGCTGGTGGGACATCACCAGAAAAGAGGACCGCTCTCTCCCCAGGCTGGTCTTGAACCTGAGAAAATGTGGCCTGGGGCTGCTGGTGGCCAGCTTGTCCCCATGATGTGACAATATGCAGACAGCAGAGCCAAGCAGCAATGGAGGACAATCAGGTACCTAAAGTTAGATCAACTCCTGCCCCATTCATTTATATAATTCGTTATTTTCTTCCCAGTTTAAAGTTTACTGTGTTGTGTTCACCCTCAGTTGAAAGGATCTTAATTAATACAGCAGGTCAAAGCCTTTTTAGGTAAAGCATTTGCCACTTGATCCTTGTGGTATGATTCTGGCCACATTATTGTCAAATCTCGGATGTAACAGCATTTCATCTGTAAATATTTCATATCTTTTTCTTTTTTTTGAGATGGAGTCTTGGTCTGTCACTCAGGCTGGAGTGTGGTGGTGTGATCTTGGCTCACTGCAACCTCTGCCTCCTGGGTTCAAGCAATTCTCCTGCCTCAGCCTCCTAATAGCTGAGTCTATAGGTGTGGGCCACCACACCTGGCTAATTTTCATATTTTCAGTAAAGACAGCGTTTTGCCATGTTGGCCAGGCTGGTCTTGAACTACTGACCTCAAGTGATCTGCCCGCCTTGGCATCCCAAAGTGCTGGGATTACAAGTGTGAGCCACTGGGCCCGGCCATATATCTTTAATAGGTAAAAATTATTTAAGAAAATATAACTAGAATAGTGTTAAAAACAAAAATTGGCTGGGCACAGTGACTCACACCTGTAATCCCATTGATTTGAGAGGCCAATATGGGAGGATCATTTGAGGCCAAGAGTCTGGGCAGCATAGCCAGACTCCACCACTTAAAAAAAAAAAAAAAAAAGCTGGGTGTGATAGCACACACCTGTAGTCC
Source organism: Cebus imitator (assembly GCF_001604975.1). Classification (NCBI taxonomy): domain Eukaryota; kingdom Metazoa; phylum Chordata; class Mammalia; order Primates; family Cebidae; genus Cebus; species Cebus imitator. The sequence continues at coordinate 9,637,534 of NW_016107323.1, forward strand.
CAACTACTCAGGAGGCTGAGGTAGGAGAGTCACGTGAGCCTGGGAGAACAAGGCTGCAGTGAGCTATGATCTTGCCACTGCACTGCAGCTTGGGCAACAGAGTGAGATCTTGTCTCTAAATATAAATGAGTAAAAATAAAATAAAAATCAGCTATAACGTGGAATCATATTTATGAGTAACTGTTGCAACCAAACTTTTCCAAAAATTTCCTATGAAAGGTGTAATTATGCTCATTAAAAATTGCTCCTTAAAAACTGCCAGTGACTTTGTTTGAATTTAAGATCTTTAAATACATTTTGGGAAATGAGATGCAGAGAGACATCAAGAACCTATTAGCAGGAGTTGAGACCAGCCTGCAAAACATGGCAAAATCCTGTCTCTTCAAATAATACAAAAATTGGCCAGGCATGGTGGCTGCGAGGGAGGCAGGGACGGGAGGATGGCTTGAGCCCGGGAAGCTGAGGTTGCAGTGAGTCAGGATTGCACTACTGTACCTGAGCCTGGGCAACAGAGTGAATTCCTATCTCCAAAACCAAAATGAAACAAGGCAAAATAAACAAACAAAAAATCTATTGGGAGCGTGAGTGTGAGCATATAGGCGTGTGTGCACACATGCACACATTTCTTATTACATGTGTGTTTATGGAGCCAAAAGACCGTATAACCCTAATTGGAAATCTAACAGTAAAGGCATTTTGATGTTGCAAGCAGCTGGTAAGAGGGAATTTAAAAAAAAAAAAAAAAAAAAAAAAAAAAAAGAAGCCGGAAAAAAAAAAAAAAAAAAAAGAAACAGAAAGAACACCTACGGTTGCCAGTAACTAGGGATGGATGAAATAAGAAGCATTTTCAGTTTTAGTCAAACCTTTAGAGTTTTTCAAAAAGCTTAAATGAGAAAAATAAGGAGGTGGAGTGAGTATGGTAGTGGGCACTGCCAATTTAGATGAAGCTAAAATTTTAAATCTTGTTAAACAATCCCAACAAACTGGCATTCAAAGTGTGCTATTAATAAAAGCATTCCTTTAAAAAAATGGTTTGGTGTAAACTGCTTTTTCCCCTTTATACGTTCTTTTCTTCCTTTTTTTTTGAGACAGGGTCTCTCTGTTGTCCAGGCTGGAGTGCAGTGGAGCCATCTTGGCTTACTGTGACCTCTGTCTTTCAGGCTCAATAGATCCTCCCACCTCAGCCTGCTGAGTAGCTAGGACCCCAGGTGCATGACACCACCCTTGGCTAACTTTTGTAATTTTTGTAGAAATAGGATTTTGCAATATTGCCCAAGCCAGTCTTGAACTGCCAGACTCAGGTGATCCTCCCACCTTGGCCTCCCAAAGTGCTGGGATTACAAGTGTGAGCCATTACCCTTGGCCTCCCCTTTGTACTTTCCCTTACCATGCTAAGGTAGTTGGGTTAGAAAGACTGTTCAACTTGTAGTTCCTTTTTTTATTAGCTGTGTGACCGTGGGGAGTTAACTAGACCTTTCTGAGCCTCAGCTTCCAGGCTAAGTTTTTTTT
>NW_016107323.1:9639187-9654698 GCF_001604975.1 Cebus imitator
GCCCAGCTAATTTTTTGTATTTTTAGTAGAGACGGGGTCTTACCATGTTGACCAGGCTGGTTTTGAACTTCTGGTCTCAATCAATCCTCCTGCCTTGGCCTCCCAAAGTGCTGTGATTGAAGGCGTGAGCCACCGTGCCCGGACTGATCTCTGTTTTTAAGTGTTGGCAATTAAGTCACATTTTTCTAGAACACCAGTGAAGCCAAACAGAATATATTCTGCAGGCCACATTTGGCCACAATCCTCTGGGTTACATCATTTGCCTTAAAGAGGAAGAGAGTGAGATGATTTCAGCCCTGGAAAGATGTTCTGCTCTGTCTCATCCTTGGAATGGCCGTCATGCCAAATGCAGGTAGAGGATGGTCACTAACATTATGGAATGCCCACTGTGTGCACTTTAGGTGAGCTAATTTGTTGAATACTCCAACAACTACTTGGTATCATTTGGGTCACAAATGAAAGTTTCATAAACGAGTTGAAAGTCCAGGCTAGGCACTATCTGAGCCACTCATTGAAAACCCTGCACATTGGGGCCAGCAGTTCCTTCAGAGGCTAGGTAAGGAGGGACTTTGGTTGGCTGACTCCCTGAGGCCAAACCAATTCCCCTTGATTTTCTTAGAAGAGGGGACAAGTGTTCCCAGTACAGGAACAGCAAGAACAAGTGCCCCAGGGGGCAACAGCCTCTGTGATTTGGGGAACAGCGACATGAGGGAATAATTGAGGGGGAGGGACGGGTGTGTGAAGGGGTTCTGCCTGCACCCTTAGTGAAACCCAACTGTAGAAGGGGTGGTGGAGGAGGGAGAGAGTTGATGGAGGAGGCAGAGGGATGGTGGGGGTGGGAGAGGGGTGGTGGAGAAGAGAGAGGGGTGGTGGAGGAGGAAAAGGGGGAGGAGGAGGGAGAGAGGTGGTGGAGGTGGAAGAAGGTGATGAAGGTGGAGCAGGGTGGGGGGTGATGGAGGAGGGAGAGGGGATGATGAAGGTGGAGGAGGGAGGGGGTGGTGGAGGTGGAGGAGAGGGGGTGGGAGAGGGAGTGATGAAGGTGGAGGAGGGGGAGAAGTTGGAGGAGGAAGAAGGGGTGATGAAGGTGTAGGAGGGAGAGGGAGGAAGGAGAGGGAGAGGGGAGGTGGACCAGGGAGAGGGGTGGTGGAGGAAGGCGGCAGTGGTGTTCCTAACCCCTGATCTTGGCTTGTTAACCCTTTCTGAGCTTCCCTCTGGTGGGGGGATGAGGATTGTTGGCTGTTCCCACGTTTAAGGGCAGAGCTGGGTGGGGGGTGGTGTTGGTGCTCGAGGGTCACGCGCGGGTGGCTTTGCCGCGGTGGTGGCGGCGGTCGCAGAGGCGACACCGCTGGAGGCGGAGGAGGGACCGGCCCACCGACGCTGCGGGCGGGTAAGGCGGGCGGGGGCTGCGGCCACCAGGTCTTGCCCTCGCGAGCTGCAGGACGCGCTGTCTGGGGGTCGTGCGGGTGCCGTCGGGGTGCGGTGGGGATGAGGGACGCTGCCTCCCGGAATGGGGCTGCTGGAACCGGAGGATGCGCTAGAACCGGGGGTGCGGCGATGAGGCACTTGGGGGCTGGGTGATGGCGCAGGACCCGCGCTGTCCTCTGGGATTTTGAGGGACGGATCCCGGCAGGGCCCCCCAACGTGGCTGCTCCTGCGAGAGGGGAACAGGTGGTCGCTGGTGGCTGCAGCGAAGGCAGCTCCTCTCTGGTAGCCACGGGGTGTCTGGATGTGGGGCCGGCTGGGACCCCGGGACCTCCTTTTCTGGAGCCATCTGGGACCTGGGGTCAGGCTTTGCTCAAGGGTCTTTTGAAGGAATAGGAAGACGGGGGGAGACTTAGAAAGTGCTGAAATCTGGGCACTAGAGAGACAGTGTATCTGATTTTTACCCCCATCTGCACTCCCACAGCATGTCATGGCAGGTTCCCAGGATCAAGGTTTCCATAGTCAATCAGTGGGTGTCTCCGCCCCCCACCCCACCCCATCCCGGCAATATCCTAGTATTTCACCTCCTAAACCAGGGGTTGCAAACTCAGAGCACCCAGGGCCAGGTAGATGCACGATGGGCCCAGCTCTTACCTGGTTTCAACTATGTAGCAGGCGCTGTTTGGAGTCATTCATTCATTGAATCCTCACCACCCCCGTGAACTTGCTACTTGCGATGACCCTGATTTTACAGATAGGGAAGCAGGTAGGCAAGGTGAAAGGCACTTGCCCAAGATCACATGAGTAGCAAGTGCCAAGTCAGGATGGGACTCCAGGCAGGTGGCTCCAGAGTTCCTGGCTCTTAACCACGGTCCTATGCTGAGCAGATGGGCCGTGGGGGTCACCGGGAGCCCGACCAGGGAGACTTAGGGCTGCCAGGCAGGAATGCAGACCCTGTGTGGCCAGACTGTCCAATTTCTTGAGAAGCCAAAAGTTAGGACTTTTAAGTAACATCACTTTTAGGTTTGGGCAATTTAAACTTAAAAACGCTCATTGTAGTGAAAAGTTTCAAACATACACAAAAGGAGAGAAAATATTATAATAAAATTTTTTTTTGGTCCTGGCACAGTCACTCATGCCTGAAATCCCAGCACTTTAGGAGGATTGCTTGAGGCCAGGAGTTCGAGACCAACCTGGGCAATACAGCAAGACCCCGAAAAAAAGAAAATGAAAAAGAGATTAGCCTGGTGTGGTGGCCTGTGTCTGTAGTCCTAGCTATTCTGGAGGCTGACGGCGGATGATTGCTTGAGCCCAGGAGTTTGAGGCTGCAGTGACCTGTGATTGCACCACTGTATTCCAGCCTGGGTGACAGAAGGAGATCTCGTCTTAAATAAATAAATAAATAAATAAATAAATAAATAAATAAAGTTTTAAGACCACCATGTGAGCTAAATAAAGCATGCCCAGTGGCCACATCTTTCCTAAAGACCTCTGGCTGTTCACTGTCCTCATCTAAACCCTGGCTACTCAAAGTGTGGTCCTGGACACAGCAACAGCATCAGCATCACCTGGGAGCTGGTGAGAAATGCTGAATCTCAGGCCCCACCCCAGACCTGCTGAGTTAGACTCTGGATTTTAATGAGACCCCCAGGTCATCCCCATACATGTTAAAGTTTGAGAAGCACTGTTCTAGTTCACTTTGCCTGGTCAAATTTTATCAGCCTCCCTCCTGAAAATTTTCCTGCTTTCTTCCTGGGTTCTTTTTTTTTTTTTTTTTNCACCCAGGCTGGAGTGCAGTGGCATAATCTCTGCTCACTGCAGCCTTCTGAGTTCAAGCCGTTCTCGTGCCTCAGCCTCTGAGTAGCTACAGGCATACTCTACCATGATGCCCAGCTATTTTTTTTTTTAGATAGAGTTTCGTCTCTGTCACCCAGGCTGGAGTGCAGTGGCTCCATCTCAGTTCACTGCAAACTCCACCTCCCAGGTCCAAGCGATTCTCCTGTTTCAGCCTCCCGAGTTGCTGGGATTACAGGCATGTGGCACCAGGCCTAGCTAATTTTTGTATTTTTAGTAGAGACAGGGTTTCACCATGTACCCAGGCTGGTCTCTAACTCCTGACCTCAGGTGACCCACCTGCCTTTGCCTCCCAAAGTGCTGGGGTTAAGGTGTGAGCCACCGCACCCAGCCCTGAGTTATTTTCACACCCCTGAAACTCAGATCTGGCCCCAGATAATTTGGTGGAGGGAAGAATTTTGGTGGAGGGAAGAATGTCTTTTGGAAGGTGTGGATATACAATAAAAATGACAGTGTTCACACTAGTCTTACTCTTGCCAGGGCCCTGAGCTATTCTTTTTTTCTTAATTGTATTTTTTTCAACATAATTTTTTTTTTTGACAGTCTCCCTCTGTCACCCAAGCTGGAGGGCAGTGGCATGAAAATGGCTCATTGCAGCCTTGACCTCCTGGGCTCAAGCGTTCCTTCTGCCTCAGCCTCCCGGGAAGCTAGTAACACAGGCATGCACCACTGCAACTGGGAAGGGATTCCGATCCAGATCCCAAGAGAGGGTTCTTGGATCTCAGGTGAAAAAGAATTTGGGATGAGTCCGTAGAATAAACTGAAAGCAGATTTATTAACAGAGTAAAGGCATAAAGATGGCGGCGCCATGGCCGGAGCAGCAGCACGGGCTGCCCAGTTGCTTATACTTCTTGTTACTTCTTGATTATATGGTGAACAAGGGGCAGATTACACATGAGTTTTCTAGGAAAGGGGTAGGCAATTTCCAGAACTGAGGGTTCCTCCCCTTTTTTAGACCATGTAGGGCAACTTCCTGACATTGCCATGGCATTTGTAAACTGTCATGGTGCTGTGAATGTGTCTCTCAGCGTGCTAATGCATTGTAATTAGCATATTATAATGAACAGTGGGGATGATCAGGGGTCACGCTGGTCGCCATCTTGGTTTTGGTGGGTTTTGGCTGGCGTCTGTACTGTATGCTATTTCATCAGCAAGGTCTTTGTGACCTGTATCTTGTGCTGACCTCCTATCTCATCCTATGACTTAGAATGCCTAACCTCCTGGGAATGCAGCCCGGTAGGTCTCAGCCTCATTTTCCCCAGCCCCCAAGTCAAGACGAAGTTGCTGTGGTTCAAATGCCTCTGACAACATCATGCCCAGCTACGTTTTTGACTTTTTTTTTTGTGGAGATGGGGCCTCACTTTGTTGGCCAGGCTGGTCTCGAACTCCTGGGTTCAAGCAATCCTCTCGCCTCAATCTTCCAAAGTGCTAAAATTACAGGTGTGAACCACCATGCCTGGCCTAGTCTTCCAAGTTTTTTTGGGAGCAGTGACTCTGTCTTCCTCATTCTTGTGTCCCCACATACTGCAGTTCACATAACGATATTCAGTAAGTACTGAATCAAATGTAATTAACTCAAGTAAAGTAGAGATTCAGTCTCTTAGACACTCGCCTCAGGCAAGAAATCTCTCTTCCCCTCTGAGTTATAATGGAAGTCACTGTTTCCAAGCTTGTAGGATAAAGAGCAGCACAGACTCTGACATGGGACAGCTTTGGTTTTGTCGTTGCCACCCCTCAATTCAAAGTCATTTTGTCCTTATGTGAGTGTCAAGCAGCTAGGAAAATGGGCCCAGTATGAGACAGTTTCAAACAGTGCAGCTTCTTATTATGCAAAGGTAACAGGGTTTCTCGCAGCATGACCCCAGCAATAGTGGCTGTCTGTGACTGTTACCTCAGAGCCAGAGAAGAAAACAAGCTTTCCAGAGTTTGAGTCAATCAAAGGGTGCTACTGACTTCACCTTTTGCTAGGGGGCCAGAATCTTTTGAGGGGCAAAACTAGAATTCCAGCAACTAATAATGAATCTTAAAAAACAACAAAATAAAACAAAAAGCTTCCTGAGAAACCAACCCAAAACAAAACAGCCAAAACAGAATGTAGAGAAATCTGGGGAGATCTACAGAAGATTACAAATCTTTGGGAGGTAGAATGGCCAGAACTACGGTTTGGTCATTTTGGTTCTACCTGAACCAAAACATGGCCTGAGAAGGACTCAATGATGTGCCCTATGAATTTCGTCATTAGGAACTGATGGGCTCAATAGGCTCCTATCGCAAAAATGTGAACATAGCAACCACTCACATTTTAGTCTGAATTAGCAAGTTTCTGGCAGCTGGTGAAGCAAGAGCAGCTGCAAACAAACCTCTTGAGCTTCGAACAGAGAAGGAAGTGGTAACTTTATTTGGCCGGGAGCTGTGGCATGCATAGATGCCTCAATAACTGAGCTCCATGATGAAGAAAATCCTGGCCCTTTTAAAGGCTCACAATCTAAGACATCTAAGAGGTGCACATGTGAGAGAGTCGTGATTGATTTAGCAAGCATGGTGAACATGACCAGATAGGGGCCTTGAGTGGTTGAATAAGAACAGTGCCTTTCGGGATAAGGTCCCCCATACCGTGCCTGTGATCTATAGATAGAATTGTGGTTAGGAGTAGGGGGTTTAATTTTTAACCTCCAGATCTGGCCAGCGGCACCAACCGATTCTTCCACTGACCTCATCTGGCTGACTTTTCACTTTCATTTCCTCCTTTTCTCCAAACACGAGTTGAGAGAAGGGGGCCTCCTTCCTCCCTGGGAGTTGCAAAGTCAACTGCTTAGAGGGCCCAGGCATGAAATGTCAACAACGGAAGCAGGCAGAGCCAGAAAACACAAGAGTGGTGGGGATACGGTGAGTTGGGAACACACGCTCCATCTATAGGGAGCAGCAGCAAATCAGCTCTGGGTGGTCATTACCATGAAAAATTACAGGTTCAGTGTTACTGTATGTTTTGCGAAGTTAGAAATCTAGATTTTTACATGAAATTTTCCAATTAAAAAGTGTAAACAATTACTTTATTCTTTTACTAGTTCTTAGTCTTTCTTCATCATAGGTTCCTCTGAAAATCTGTTTAAAGCTATTGTGTCTGGGAAACTACAGCACACATCCTTTTATTGTATACAATTTCAAGAGATTCACAGACAGGATCCCCCAATCCCGCGGTGTCTCAAGGGCAGGAGGGCCTGCCCTGGTGTTTATACTTTCCAAGAGAGGATCTGATTGGTTGGATTTACCACTATCAAATAGGTCACACTTCTATTGGGCAGAGTTTCATTTGGGGTCTCCCCCTCATGTTCTAATTGGTTGCTTCTGGCTTGAGCATCGATTCTTGAGTCCCATAGTGACCACAGAATGCAGAGCTGGCTTCACCCAAAGCACGGCTGAAACAGACCTTTCTGAACAAAGTATCCCAGGAGTTACGTTTCTCAGAATTAAACTGTGGGCGCCAGTATCCTCTGAACTTCATGAACTGCGCTCCAGAATGCCTCCTCCCTTGCCTTCTCTTCCCAAATTCTCACCATTTGGAAAACTCCCTCGCTCCTATTCATCTTTCCTCTTGTATTAAAAAAAAATTCTGGTACAGTCATTACATTTCATTTTTATGATCTTGTTTTAGAGATTAGCTGCATTTCATCAAAGTTATCCAACTACATAGTTTAAGTCAGATTATAACCTATCTATAACAAAATATGAGTTTCTGTTCCCCCGTTCCTGGTCCATCCCTAGAAACAACTACTGCCAACTCCCCTAGCTGTTTCTTTTCTTTTCTTTCTTCTTTTTAATTTTTTTTGAAGACAAGTTTCACTCTGTTACCCAGGCTCTAGTGCAGTGGCATGATCATGGCTCACTGCAGCCTTGACCTCTTGGGCTCAAACCATCCGCCTGCCTCAGCCTCCTGAGTAGCTGGGACCGCAGATGTGCACCACCAGAACCAGCCAAGTTGTTTCTTAATTGCATTCCCCCATATTCATATTTCTAATCTCGATTTTGACATATTTCCAGTAATTTCATTCACTCTCTAACTGACTCATTAATTAGCTGATTAAGTAACCACGTATACAAAAAGCCACTACTATGGGCTAAGGGCTGTGCTAGGTGCTATGGATAGAGGAGCAAAAACACATACAGTGTCTATTTCTATCTCTATCTTTCTCTCTCTGTCAGTTTCTTATTTCTATATCCTTCACAGAACCTAGCACGGTGTTAAGGACATAATAGGTGCATAGGATACATCTCAATTGACTTCCATGTTTAATGACCCATTATTTTATCTCTTTGCCTCTATGTCTCTCTTAGTTTCAATCATTTTGTTTCTGTTCTCTGCCTCTCTCTCCACATCTCTCTGGATTTAACATAAAATGATCTCTTTTTCTCTATCTCTGTGGTTCTGTATCTCCACCCCCTGTCTTTCCCATCTCCCACACCCTTCTTAAAAGAGCGTGACTATGAAAGGGTCCCTTCTAGGTGAGGCCATTTTAAACCAGGACTTAGGAGACGCTTTTGTCTTGTCTTTTGTACACAGTATTTGAGGGCGGGGGCAAGGTGAGGAAGTTAGCTGGTTTGCACTTTAATGTAGTTTAGTCAAGATAGTCTTTTTATGAACCAATTTGTGCAGATTGGTTTGCAAGATGTGACTAAAATATCAGATCTCTACACTGTCAAAGCATTAATGGATTGGGAAAGTAAATTATAGAAGAGTGTTTTCCAGTAGGAATTACACTGACATTCAAAATTAACTTTTCTTGATACTGAGTCCACTGCATTCCACACTGGCTTTGGGGGGAACATTTAAATCCAAGTTCTTGGTGAGTGCTCTAATAGACAAGAACAGTGGTAATTAAATCAGAAGGCAAAAATTGTTTCTTGGTACCCTGCAAGTTTTCTTACCTTGGGGAATATTAGTGAGGAAGAATGATTAGCAGAGTTATATTAGTCTGTTCTCATTCTGCTAATAAAGACGTACCTGAGACTGGGTAATTTATAGAGGAAAGAGACTTAATTGACTCATGGTTCCACATGATTGGGGAGGCCTCACTATCATGGTGGAAGAGCAAGGGACGTCTTACATGGTGACAGGCAAGAAAGAGAGCATGTGCAGGGGACCTCCCCTTTATCAACCCATCAGATCTCATGAGACTTATTCATGATCATGAGAACAGCATGGGAAAGACCCACCCCCATGATTCAATTACCTCCCACTGGGTCCCTCCCACCACGTGGAAATTAAGGGAGCTGTAATTCAAGATTTGGGTGGGGACAAAGCCAAACCATATTAAGAGTCTTGACAAAATTAAGATTATTAAGCCTTTATGGAAATGAGTAAGTCCACAAATGACTCAAAATATTTGGGGGGGGGAAAAGTAGGTAGTTTGGGAAGTGTTTTAGGATTTTCCTTCTCTCCCTCCCACTCTTCCTTCCTTCTTTCCCTCTTTCTTTTCCATTTCCCTTTCTATTTAGTTTTCCTTCCCTCTATTCTAACCCTGGGTTAGTAATCTCTTGTGGTTGAACCAAAGCTGAACTGACACTGAGGACACATGAGTTCAATCCCACTTTTGCTGCTCAGCAGCGATGTGACCTTGTGAAAGTTATTCAACTTCTCTGGGCTTAGTTTCTTTTTCTGTTGAATAAGACATTTTGGACCAGATGACCTCTAACGTTTTTCCCAGATCTAAGATTCCTTGACACACCCACCAAAAATGTTTAAATTTTAATATGTATTTTTTTTTCTTGTTGTAAAGGGGGCAAAACCATTAAACAATTTGGAAAACATCAAAAAAGAATAAGTGAAAACTGTCCATAATTCCATCATCCAAAGAGCCAATGTGAACACCTCAGGGCAATTTTCTTTGTCATTTTTTGATGTATAATTTTCACAAATCATGGTTGTTTACATTGTACACAACAGTTTTGTATCTTTTTAAATTTCCTCCTAAGCATGTCTCTATGTCTTGGCTGTCTTCATGAACATTATGATTTATTATCATTTTTTAGAGAGAGGGTCTTGCTCTGTCTCCCAGGCTGGAGTGCAGTCGTTCAATCGTAGCTCATTGCAGCCTCCAAAGTGTTGGGACTGCTCGACCCCTCCTGGGCTCGAGCAATCCTTCCATGTCAGCTTCCCAAAGTGTTGGGATTACTGGCGTGAGCCACCATGCCTGGTCATGAACAACATATATATGTATATATATATATATATATATATTTGAGACAAAGTCCCCCTCTGTTGCTCAGGCTGAAGTGCAGTGTCGTGATCATAGCTTACTACAGCCTTGACATCCCGGACTTAAACAATCCTTCCACCTCAGCCTCCCAAGTAGCTAGGACTACAGGCATGATGTACCACCATGTCCAGCTAGCTTCTTTTTTTTTTGCATTTTTGTACAGATGGGGTTTCACTATGTTGCCCAGGCTGGTCTTGAATCCTGGATTGAAGTGATCCACCTCCCACAACCTCCAAAAGTACTGGGATGACAGGTGTGAGCCTGGCCACAAACAATTTTTTTTTTTTGAGATGGAGTTTTGATCTTATTGCCTGGGCTGGAGTGCAATGGTGCAATCTTGGCTCACCGCAACCTCCACTTCCCAGGTTGAAATGATTCTCCTGCCTCAGCCTCCTGAGTAGCTGGGATAACAGACATGCACCACCATGCCGAGCTAATTTTGTATTTTTAGTAGAGATGGGGTTTTTCCATGTTGGTCAGCTGGTCTCGAACTCCTGACCTCAGGTGATCCGCCTGCCTTGGCCTCCCAAAATGCTGGGATTACAGGCATGAGCCACCACACCCGGCAAACAACATTTTTAATGGATATGTAATATTTCATTGAACAGTCATGTCTGAATTACATAACCACTCTCTGGTTGGCAGACATTTTGGTTGATGTCAGCTTTTCTCTTTTATGGCTACTTGTGATATCTTTGTTCCCGAATATTTCTGCATCTTTTTATTTTCCTTGAGTTTATGGCTCTTTCAATGGTTCTATTTGTGTTTCCTGGCAAACATGGATAAACGCCCCAGAAACTTGCTGGGTGGGTGGCTTCGTGAATTTTCCCTGGAATTAAAACTTACTTTGCCTCACATAACTGAATTGACTGTATGTCAGAGGGAGGACAGTGGCTGGGAGGTAACTCTGACTTTCATGCTTTATTAAGTCCTCACTTGCCTGCAGCCTCACTTCTTTTAGGTATGACCTAATTTTCATTCAGTTCTTTTGTCTCCATGGCTAATAATGACATCATCATCAACAGCAATTATAAGAGCTACTGTTTTAAGAGTTTATTCAGTAGTGCCAGGTATTGTCCACTGTCTCTTTCCAGCCTCACAATAGCCCGTCTGAAGTCAACATTTTATTTTCTTTTTTTTTTTTTGAGGCAGTCTCTCCCTGTCACCCAGGCTGGAGTGCAGTGTCACCATCTCAGCTCACCGCAACCTCTGCCTCCCAGGTTCAAGTGATTCTCCTGCCTCAGCCTCCTGAGTAGCTGGGATTACAGGCGTGGACCACCACGCCCAGCTAATGTTTTTGTATTTTTAGTAGAGATGGGGTTTCTTCATGTTAATCAGATTGGTCTCGACCCCCCGACCTCAGGTGATCCACCCTCCTTGGCCTCCTAAAGTGCTGGGATTACAGGCTTAAGCCACTGCACCCGGCCAATATTTTCAACATTTTGCAGATGAGGAAACTGAGGCACAGAGAGGTTGAGTTCTTTTTCTCAAGATCAGATAAGGTATAGGATTTGCATCAAGTTTCTCTTTATCCAAGAATTTGACCTCTGAAGTGCTAGATTTCTCCCCTTGCCCCCACATTCACTCTCCTAGAAACATCTGTAATTAAAAAGAAGAAGAAAAGGAGGAGATTGATAAAGGCATGGAAGGAAGAAGGAACCATCCTTTGCATTTTCCTAATGTCTAGAGGCAGCTCTGCATTAAAAGCCAGGAGACTTGGGTTCCTCTTCTAGCCTTACTATTCAATTGCTGTGTAGCCTTGAGCAAACTACATCCCATATCCATGCCTCAGTTTATAACCTACAAAATCAAAGGGCTGGCCGTGTGTGGTGGCTCATGCCTGTAATCCCTGCACTTTGGGAGGCCGAGGTGGGTGGATCACTTGAGGTCAGGAGTTTGAGATCAGCCTGACCAACATGGTGAAACACTATCTTTACTAAAAATACAAAAATCAGCTGGGTGGTAGTGGTGGGCGCCTGTAGTCTCATCTACTTGGGAGGCCAAGTGAGGAAAATCTCTGGAGCCTAGGAGGCGGAGGTTGCAGTGAGCTGATATCACGCTATTGCACTCCAGCCTGAGCGACAGAGTGAGACCTTGTCTCAAAAAGGGCTAAATAAATTATAGAATTTCTATGGGCTCTGAGGCTCTTAAGATTCTCTGATCAACCCTAGGTTGGTGGGAGGGGACTCAGAAGTGATTATGGCTGCAGACAATGGGGAAACTGAGGCTCAAGGAAGTCTCCAGCATCACAAAAGACTATCAAGTCCTGTTGGGTCTTTCATGTGTAAATATCTGGGACTTTGTATTTTGGGGTCTCTTCGGGAATGGATTTATTGAAACTTAAACACAAAAGGAGAATGGAGTTAAGAACATCTGGACACCATAGGGAACCCAAGAGCAGGAGAAAGGAAACCAGACGTTTCTGTTCATATCTACACTCCTGGCAGCATCACGCCTCTCACTCTGACCCTGCTACCTATGCTCCAGGGTCCGGGAAGTTGCTGGGTTTTCAAATATTTGACTCTGAACTAACACCTCCTGCCTTCATCTAGGAGAAAGAATCTGATTGGTCAGCCAGGGTTATAGGGTCTCCTTCTGATCCATGGGGTGGAGGGGGAGGGGATACCGCAGGTGTCATTCCTGGGTGTGAGGGCTGAGAAGTCCAGGGGCAGAATTGCTTCATAGGGGCACACCCTTGGTTGTCTCATTGCAGTAAGAGCTTCTGCAGTCGTTATTAAGGATGGAACTTTAAATTACTTACTTCCACTTTATGTGAAGTGGCTCACCCAGGAAGAAATTAACAAAACTGAGGAAGCCTAGGGGGAGCCAATTATTGTTTGAGACTTTGAAGTGTGCACTTGTGCTGAGGGATGGTGTATCAGTCAGCGTTCTCTAGAGGGACAGGATTAATAGGATAGATGTATGTATAAAGGGAGCTTCTTAAGGGGTATTGACTTGCACCATCACAAGGTAAAGTCCCACAACAGACTTGTCTGCAAGTGGAGAAGCAAGAAAGTCAGTCTGAGTCCCCAAACCTCAAAAGTAGGGGAGCCCACAGTGCAGCCTTCAGTCAGTGGTCGAACACCCGAGAGCCCCTGGCAAATCACTAGTGTAGGTCCAAGAGTCCAAAAGCTGAAAAACTTGGAGTCCGATGTTTGAAGGCAGGAAGCATCCAGCATGGGAGAATGGAGGCTGGAAGACTCAGCCAGTCTAGTCTCTCCTCATTCCTCTGCCTGGTTTATCCTAGCCACTTGGGCAGCTGATTAGATGGCATTCACCCAGATTGAGTGTGGGTCTGCCTCTCCTAGTTCACTGGCACAAATGTCTTTTTTTTAAATTGCATTTTAGGTTTCGGGGTACATGTGAAGAACATGCAAGATTGTTGCATAGGCACACACGTGGCAGTGTGATCAGCTGCCTTCCTCCCCATCACCCACATCTAGCACTTCTCCCCATGCTATCTTCCCCCACCTCCCCTCCCCCTGCTACCCCTCCCCCATTTCACCCCAACAGACCCCAGTGTGTAGGGCTCCCCTCCCTGTGTCCATGTGTTCTCATTGTTCAACATGCGCCTATGAGTGAGAACATGCGGCGTTTGATTCTCTGCTCTTGTGTCAGTTTGCTGAGAATGATGGTTTCCAGGCTCATCCATGTCCCTACAAAGAACACGACCACATCGTTTTTTATGGCTGCATAATATTCCATGGTGTATATGTGGACTGGCACAAATGTTAATCTCCATTGGCAACACCTCACATACACACCCAGGAACAACACTTTGCATCCTTCAATCCAATCAAGTTGGCACTCAATATTAACCATCACAGACGGTGATTATAGTAAGTTCAGCCAAGTTTTCTTTGATGATTTCCTACATAGTGATATTCACTAAGGGACACTTTCCAGTTGAAAACCTGTATGTCCTCATCACTGCACATTGAATCTCATTTCTTGAAAAGGTTTTGCTGGGTGTGGCGGCCCACACCTGTAATCCCAGCACATTGGGAGGCCAAGATGAGCAGATCACTTGAAGTCAGGAGTTCGAGACCAGCCTGGCCAACATGGTGAAACCCTGTCTCTACTAAAAATACAAAAATTAGCCAGGCATGGCGTGGTACACGCCTGTAGTTCCTGCTACTCGGGAGACTGAGGCAGGAGGATCGCTTGGACCCGGGAGGTGGAGTTTACAGTGAGCCGAGATCTCACGCCACTGTACTCCAGTCTGGGTGACAGAGTGAAACTCTGTCTTAAAGGAAAAAAAAGGTGGTTAAAATGGCCAGGCAGTGCACTTGTATGCCAAAAGGAGTGGTCCAGAGAATCAACACACCTCAGACCTGATGTTGGGATTCAATAAGGACAAAGAGCCCTCTAGATAAGCAGAGCTCAAACTTTAGATTGTTTAGGAACTGCCCAGGGTGCTTGCTGAAATGCAGACTCCTGAGTCCCCCAAAGATTTTGTGGGTTCAAGGAGGTGGAGGTGTGGATCAGGAGCCCGTATTTTTAGCAAGTGCTCCAAGGTAAGTCTCATGCTGGTAGTCTGATACATATTACTACTTTTCATATATAAAAAGAAGCAAAAAATCAGTGAGATTCTTCCCCAATGAAATCTGATGTGTCATATAAAGGTTGAACTGCTTCAGGTGATGTAGCAGGTGAGGGGCTCAGAGTTCTCCCCATTCTACCCTGTGCTGTGTCCTCCATGCTTGTACTGATAAAGCTACTATTTATTTATTAGCTGCTGGAGGTATTGGGGACAAAGAAATGAATAAAATAAAACAAATTCCAGTCCTCATGGGATTCTTCTACCTGCAGGGAAGGCAGGCAATAAACAAATTAGCTAATAAGTAACTTGCAGGTTGTGCTAAGTGCTGTGAAGGAAAATATAGCTATGGGGAGGGGACAGAAATACTGGAAGGGGGATGTCAGGCTGTCTGAAAAGGCATTTGAGCAAGGACCTGAATGCAGTGAGGGAGTAAGGCATGAGAAGACTAGTGGGGAAAATGTTCCAGGAAGAAGGCATGGCAA
This sequence comes from Cebus imitator, assembly GCF_001604975.1. NCBI lineage: Eukaryota > Metazoa > Chordata > Mammalia > Primates > Cebidae > Cebus > Cebus imitator. The sequence goes on from NW_016107323.1 coordinate 9,653,743, forward strand.
GGGTGAAGGCTATGAGGGTGGAGTAAGCTAAGCGTGTTCTAAGAAGACCAAGTAGGGGAATGAAGAAGCTAGGGGGAGTGTGCAGACTGGTGAGTAGGGGCCAGGTCACATGCAGCCTTGCCTATGACTTTGCACAGGCCCTGTGCCTAGTAAGGTATTTATATTTCATTTTAGGAATGATGGAAACCATGTTTTCATGTAATCTTCCCAGCAATCCTTTGAAGAAGGTCCTACTGTTTACGGCCATTTTACAGTTAGGGAAACTGAGGCTTAGAGAGATGAAGACATTCACAACTTCTAAGTGGGAATATGAAGATTTGGACCTCAGGGTGACTTCAGAGACTACTGCTCACTACCACACAATACCATCTCCTAGATATCTCAGGAGTCTAGCATCAAATTCCACATGGTAGATCCCTTACGGAGCTGCAGTAGGGTACAGTGTGAAGTTATTTTGGTCATTTGCTAGTTGTCTCTTCTTAGGTTATGAATTTACATTTCTGAGCTACGTGAGATGAGAAGGCTATTTTCCATCTAATTCATTTTATTGAGTTTTAAAGAAGAGGAATAAATGCACTTTGTAAACTATAAAATGCAACATAAATATTGTGACTCATTTCCACTGAGTTTGATTTAACCCTCGTTTCCTTTGAGAAAAACAAACCAAAAAAACCCCTTCTGATTTCTGGAAATTTGAAACCTCATCGAGTCAACTCTTGCCTCAAAGGGAAATCACACTGAAATTATGAAATATCTAGAGAAAGGTATAATAAAAATATGTATCAGTTTCTTTAGGATATAGTTAATGCAGTATGCAAAGGCAAATTCACAGTCTTAATACAGTTCTTATTCTGAGAGGGAAGGTATAACAACATAGTGACGACAATCATGAGCTCTGGAATCAGACTTGGATTTTATTTTATTTTATTTTATTTTTTTATTTTTTATTTTTTTTT
>NW_016107323.1:9660085-9665404 GCF_001604975.1 Cebus imitator
AGCCTAAAGGGCCCCCGGACCGGTGTATTTTGTACGGAGAACCGCGGCTCCGGGGCCCGACAAAGCAGCCGCGCTGGCGACCGTGGATCACCTCTGCCCGGGAGTTTCCTAGTCTGTGGGCAATAAAAACACGGCGTCCACTCACCCTCAGCGCTTTCACTGGGAGCTGCAATCCTGAGCTGTTCCTAAACGGCCATCTTGGATCCACCTCCCATTTTAGCATCCAGACTTGGATTTTAATCTAAATTTTGTCACTTCTGAGCTATGGGATCTTGGATAATTGCTTAACCTCTCTAAGTCTTAGAGTTAGTCTGGTTTCATCATCTGGAAAATGGCAATGGTAGGAACCTACCTTATAGGATTTTGTACTGGCTGTCCCCTCTGCCTGGAACGTTTGTCTTGTGTGGCTGGCTCTCTTATTTTATTCTGGTTTTTGCACAACATCACAGCCCCTTATGCTTTATTTTTCTTTATCTCATTTGTGACTTCCTGACTTTATATCGTGTATTTATTTTTTGTTTGTTTCTTTCTATAGAGTCGTCTATGTGAGAGTAGAGACTTTGTCTCGGTCAGTGCTGAACCTCTGGGAACTAGAGCAGTGTTTGGCACACAGATGATTTACTGCACACCTGTTGAATGAATGAGTGAGTGCGTGGTGGGGCTGAGCAGAAGGCTGAGACAATGGATATAAGCGCTTAGCAGAGCACCTCACTCACTGTGAGCCCTTGGTGAATGTTGGAGGTTTGTTCTTGGCTTCGACTCCTTCTTACAAGGTGATGTATTAACAAATTTAGATTCTAATCTTCTTGAAGGAAAGAAAGGTGCCTTTCACAGTTCCGTGTTTCCTGCTCATGTTGGGTGCATCGAGGTGGCTGAGTGAATGCTTTCATTGCAAGAACTAAGGTATGTGGAAGTGAGATTAGTGCCTCTATGATGTCTATTGTTCCTTTTATTGCTGGGCACAATGAAGATGCTCGATTAGTATTTGTTGAGCAAATGAATGAACCAAAACAATCCTTTTATGCACACCATTAAATGGAGTGGACTGTGGAAATGTATTAGTCCATTCTTATGCTGCTAATAAAGACACACCTGAGACTGCATAATTTATAAAGGAAAGGAGGTTTAATGAACTCACAGTTCCATGATATGAGGAGACCTCACAATCATGGCGGAAGGTGAAAGAGGAGCAAAGGCACATCTTACATGACGACAGGCAAGAAAGCGTGTGCAGGGGAACAACTTCCATGTATGAAACCATCAGATCTTGTGAGACTTAAGCCTTTTTCTGTCTGTGGGGCCCGTGGGTGTAGAACTGAACCCAGATCCCACTCTGCCCGTGCCAAGAAGCCAGTGGATGTAGGAGGCAGATGGTAACCTGGCAATTAGACCACAGTGTGACATGTGGAGCTTCATGGGATGCTGAGAACATTCTAAAGGGGCTGTAATTCAGCTGGGGGAATCTGGAAGGGTACTTGGAGGTACAGACACCTAAAGTGGAATCTGAGGGATGGACAGAGATTAAACTAGGGGAGGAGAAAGGAATGGGATGCTAGGGGGAGAGTGTTCCAGGCAGGAGGAACAGCATATGCAAAGGTCCTGAGGCAGGAGAAACACAGGGTTTCTGGTATGGATGGAAGAAGGGGACCAGGCTGGCAGAGGAGAGATTAGTAAAATTTCTGAGAGATAAGGCTGGAGGGGGAAATAGGGGCCAATCCAAGAGGGGCGGTACACCCAAAGCTCCTGCCCAGGCCTCACTGCTCACTGGCCCACCTTATTCCTGCCTCTCGACTTTGTTCTTAGACTTCCTCTTACAAACTATGCTTTCTCTCCTCCTTGGAGCTAACCAAATTCCTGTTGACTTCAGCCCACTTAACTCACCAGCCCCAGCATCTGTCCTCAACTCTGCTCTTGCAACAAATAGAAACAACCCCTACTCTCTCAGTTGTAACTACCACGGCCTCCTTGCTGTTCCTTGAGCACCTCCAAGAACATGCCCTGCCTCAGGGCCTTTGCACTGGCTGTTACCTCAGCCTGGAATGCTCTTCCCTGGGAGATTTGCCTGGCTCTTCCATTTCCTCTAGGTCTCAACACACGTGACACCTCCCCTGACCATCCTGTTTAACATGGCACCTTCTCTCACTTTCTAGCCATTTCTGGCTTTCTTTCTTTCTTTTTAATCACAACAATGAATCCTTTATAAATCCATTTGTTCATTCATCTCTTGTCTGTCTCTCCTGCCCCCTGCACCATTTGCTCCATGAGGGCAGGGACCTTGTCTGTATCCCTGCTAAGTGGAACACAGAAGACGCATAATAAACATTGTGGAATGAAAAATAGTAAATTGCGCTGGCTCACGCCTGTAATCCCAGCACTTTGGGAAGGTGAGGGGGGGCAGATCACTTGAGGTCAGGAGTTTGAGACCAGCCTGGCCAACATAGTAAAATCCTGTCTCTACTAAAAATACAAAAATTGGCTGGGCGTGATGGTGCACACCTGTAATCCCAGTTACTTGGGAGGCTGACGCGGGAGGATCGCTTGAACCCAGGATAGGGAGGTTGCAGTGAGCTGAGATCATGCCACTGTACTCCAGCCTGGGCAACAGAGCAAGACTCCATCTCAAAAACAAAAAAAAAGTAAAAGAAATATAATATAATAATGGGGCCAGGCTCTGGGCCAGGCTCTGAGCCACTTGCATCATAGACTTAAACCAATTTCATTTATGTGACACTAATTTCTTCATTTATGATGATCACCCATTAGTATTGAGAAAAGAGGCTCAGAAAAGATAACGGATTTGCCTAGGGTCACAGAGCCAGTGAGTGGCACAGCTGGAGTGGCACTTCGCTGTGGCTGATTCTGCTTAGCTCTTGCAGCCACCACGTTGGAGACCACCCTGCTGAATGGGGATTCTGGTCTTGACTCAATCACCTTTCACCCAGTGACCTTGAGCAGGTCCTTTCTCTCTGGCATGGGAATCCCATAAGCCATAGAATACCAGAAAACCTATGTTGTTTCTGTAACCCACAAAGATAGCACAGCCCTTCCTCATTCTGTGAGTCCCCCCCCGTGGGGTGGACATCAGGGTTCAGTGTCATGGAAATGGCTTGTAGGGTGACTCAGATTTGGCTCAGGCTCAGGGCTGCATTGTTTTAGAGCTGAAACAGAGTACCTTAGGACCGCTGGATGAATTTGAATAGCATTTATATTTTGTTCAACCCAAAGTGTGTTTGAAATAATTTTATTTAATTTCTATGTTTAAAAATTGAGAGATCTCACATAAAAATTCATATTTCCAACTTCTCTTAAAATCTAAAAATAAGCATAGGTAGCAACACTTGGGTGACATTGAGGAGCACCTTTCAAAAAGTTAATTAAGAGATGGGTCTCACTGTGTTGCCCAGGCTGGAGGGCAGTGGCGCAACCGTAGCTCACTTTGAATCTTAGGCTCAAGTGATCTTCCTGCCTCAGCCTCCCGAGTAGCTGGAACTGCAGTCATGTGCCACCACACCCAGCTAATTTTAAAAAAGTGTTTTTATTTTCTTTGGTAAAGATGGAGTCTCACTATATTGCCTAGACTGGTCTTGCACTCCTGGCCTCAAGGGATCCTCCCACCTCAGCCTCCTGGGTAGCTGGTACCACAGGTGTATGACACCGCACCCAGATAATTAATTTTTTTTTGATAGAGATGGGGTCTTGCTATGTTGCCCAGGCTGGCCTCAAACTCCTGGGTTCAATGATCCTTCCACCTCAGCCTCCTGAGTAGCTGGGACCAATGTGTGTGCCACCACACCCAGATAATTAAAAATTTTAAGAGATGAGGGCCTTATTATGTTACCCAGGCTGGTCTTGAACTCCTGGCCTCAAATGATCCTCCCACCTCAGCTTCTCAAAGTGCTGGGATTGCAGGTGTGAGCCAATGGGCATGTGCCTCCTTGTTTGCTCCCTGTCCCATGAGCTTCTCTCGTTTAGTGGACCCTGTAGTCATTTGAGTTGGAGACCTCCGGTGAGCTGAACTTCAGTACCAGTTATGCACAAGCTGTGATGTGCTGAACTTTTCACTTTCAGAACAGCACCCAGTAACTCAATCCTGGGCATGATGCCATGCTGGGCTGTTCTTACAGATGCTGTGAGAATCGTGTGGCTCAGTTTCTGCACTCTGCATTGTTTTTGGTGATTTGTGCTCAGAAATGAAATCACTGCTTGGATACTGCTAGGCTACAGGGACAGATAACTCAGTAGAACTCCTCACCTGCCTTTGAGACAGTCTGTGATGGATTGTTGTTTATTTCATCTGTGGTTTTATGTTTGTGGCTACTGCATTCTGAAGTTTTAATTCAGGAGCCCGAGCCAGGTCATCCAGTTAAAACCTTCCTGGCACATATCGCTATGGTAATTATAATCGCCCCTCAGTATCCCCAGGGGCTGGTTCTAAAACCCCCTTTGTTACCCAGATCTGTGGGTTCTCAGGTCACTGGCATAAAATGGTGTGGTATTTGCATGTAACCTATGCCTGTCCTCTTGTATACTTTAAATCACCTGCAGATTCTTTATAATACTTAATACAATGTAAATGCTATGTAAATAGTTGTTGTATTGTTGGCTGGGATTAGTGGCTCACACCTGTAATCCTAGCATTTTGGGAGGCTGAGGTGGGTGCATCCCTTGAGCCCAGGAGTTCAAGACCAGCCCAGGCAACATGGCGAAACCCTGTCTCTACCAAAAATACAAAACTTAAGCCAGTCTTATAACCTGGTCTCAACATAAATAAATAAATAGATTAAAATAAAAATAAAATAGTTATTATACTGTATTGTTTTAAAATAGTTATTATTATTATTATTATTTGAAATGGAGTCTCTGTTGCCCAGGCTGAAGTGCAGTGGTATGATCTCGGCTCACTGCAACTTCTGCCTCCCAGGTTAAAGCAGCTTTCCTGCCTTGGCCTCCCAAGTAGCTGGAATACAGGCACACGTCACCATGCCTGGCTAATTTTTGTATTTGTATATTTTTTTTTCTTGCTTCTTTTTCACCTAGTAAATATATTAGTAGAAATGTGGTTTCACCATGTTGCCCAGGCTGATTTTGAACTGCTGAGCTCAAAGATCTGCCCATCTTGGCTCTCAAAGTGCTGGGATTACAGGCGTGAGCCACCTCCCCCAGCCACACCTAGTAATTTTGGATTAGATGCCAGGCATTGTGAATTTAACCTTGCTTGACATTTTCCCCTTTCTTTTTTTTTCTTTTTCTTTTTTTTTTAGCAAAGGTGGGGTGAGCTGGTGGGGTCAGGCAGGCCCAATGAGGAATAGCCATGGGATT
>NW_016107323.1:9668256-9678024 GCF_001604975.1 Cebus imitator
AAAGTCTCCTTGCATACTGCTGGCCTCTTGTATAGAACTTGTAATTAGGATGACAGTCATTTCCTATTAATTGCAGAGATTATGATTTTTTAGGTGAGGTTAATTGGTAATATGGGTGTGTAACATGTTCCCCTCAGATATCTTAGACGCTGGCAATTAACCTCTCTGTTCCGGAGTGCAGCCATTAATCATTTGTCTGCTCAGCATTCTGCTGTCAGCATTTTTCCACACTGCCTGCTGCATTGGCTTTGACATATTATCAGGACCAACATGGAAGAATAGGAAAATGAGTTGTAGTGTGTGCGTAGCAAGACCAAGTTAACTTTCTATTCATGCGGCCAAGATGGCAGCTGATTTATCCATGCGGCATCACGAGGCTCAGTGCTGGGTACTTATACGCCTTATAAGGGCCTGTGGGAATGTTTGCATCCTAGAAAGAAGTCGTAGCCTCTGAAACAAAAGAAGAAAACCATAAAACTGAAATTAATACATGTCTCATCTCATGTCTACACAATGTAACATTGCATTAACTAGTCAATGGCAAGTCAGCCCCCAGTTGTCTCTATGTTTTATGTGGCTACATTTTAATATTTTTTATAAAATCGAGGTGAGAGCCTCTACTGTAAAGTTGTCCAGGATTTATATTGACCCTGGCCTGGGCACAGGCTACTGATTGCAATTTGATTTGTAGGAATTTGATTTATTCAGAGGGCCCTGGGTTAGTTATAGCTTGAAATATTTTTTAACTTGCTCATCTGATTTTTTGGATGTTCTTTGGAACTTAAACATTTTAATTGTAAAAGTAAATATGCTTGTTGAAATAGAATAAATACAACCATGTATAAAGCAAAATGTCAGTGGTATCCCATCACCCTTCCCCTCTCTTCCTGCTATTAAAAAAGGTTAAATGTAGTGTTTCTTAAACTTTCTTAGGGGTTGGAGAGACTTGGTACATAGCTGTCCTGATTTTGCCCCCTGCATATTGTTAACAGGCACATCATTTCTGCCACTAACTATCCCAGTGACTTCAGATAAGTGGCTTCATCCTCTCTGAGCCTCAGCCTTCTGGAGTGCATCGTGGGATGGTGACAGTGACTGCCTCTGGGGTTGCTGTGAGGACTGAGTGAGTAACTATGCTTAGAGAATTCAGCTTCGTACCTGGTACAATGTGTATGTTCAATAAGGGCACTATTTCCTATCCCTGAACCCTGAGCCTGGTGAAAAGAGATTGTATAACATATATTTCTGAATCATAGTGGTGCAATTTTCCAATGTTTGCAGATTTAGGGCACTCCCTGTGGGTATAATTAGAATCAGATTTTGAAAAAGGTTGATCCACTCAGTCATCTGTTTTCTTCCTCTTAATTTAAATACAGACTATACTGCAAGGCGCTCTCCCCAGGTTGTACTGAATAATTAATGCCAGCTCTGATAATCCTGCCTGACTTAAAAATGGTTCATTATTACCGATAACAACCATTACCATTTACTGAGAGCTCACTACCTGTGAGAACCTGCCCTAAGTCCTTTTTCTGTCATTAGGGTATGAAGTTAAGCAGTTGGGATTGTAAGACAGAGATCTGAGTTCCAATCCTACTCTGGTCTCCTCCAAGCAGTATGTCTTCAGTCAAATAACTTACCCTCTCTCTGAGCCTCGTTTCCGCATCTGTAAAATGGGACACCATTAGCTACTCCCTGCTCTACGTGAGACCACCTTGGCCTGGACTTCGTTGTCCATATCACTATCAGCATTTTGGTCAAAACCATTCAACAAGTCTCTAGGAAGTTCCGAAATTTCCCATATCTTGCTTCTTCTTCGGAACCCTTCAAACTGTTCCAACCTCTGCCTGCTACCCAGTTCCAAAGTCACTTCCACATTTTTGGGTATCTTTACAGCAGTGCCCTACTACCTCGGTACCAATTTACTGTATTAGTCTGTTCTTATGCTACTAATAAAGACTTATTTGAGACATCTTATTTTTGGGGACGGAATTTTGCTCTTGTTGCCCAGGCTGGAGTGCAATGGTGCGATCTCAGTTTACCGCAACCTCTGCCTACTAGATTCAAATGATTCTCCTGCCTCAGCCCCCTGAGTAGCTGGGATTACAGGCATGCACTATCATGCCTGGCTAATTGTGTATTTTTTTTTTTTAGTAGGTTTCTCTGTGTTGATCAGGTTGGTCTCTAACTCCCGACCTCAGGTGATTCGCCCCCCTTGGCCTCCAAAAGTGCTGGGGTTACAGGCGTGAAACACCTTGCCTGGCTGAGACTTCTTAATTTATTAAAAAAAAAGAGGTTTAATTGACTCATAGTTCCACACATCTTGGTAGGCCTCAGGAAACTTACAATCATAGTGGAAGTCACCTCTTCAGAGGGTGGCAGGAGAGAGAATGGCTGTAAGCAGGGGAAATGCCAGATGCTTATAAAACCATCAGATCTCATGAGACTCACTCATTATCATGAGAGCGACATGGGGGAAACTACCCCCATGATTCAGTTACCTCCACATGGTCCTGCCCTCAACACATGGGGATTATCGGGATTGTAATTCAAGGTGAGATTTGGGCAGGTACACAGAGCCAAACCATAGCAGTAGTTGTGTTGAGAATTAAATGCACAATTAACACAAAACGCCTAGCCTGAAACTGGCAGGCTGCAAGTGCTTGATAAATGTTAACTTGTATTATCATCATCATGTTCTTTAGCCCTTACAGCAGTCCTTAGGGTAAATAGGAAAAATGTTTGGTTCATTTTCTAGGACAAACCTCTGAAAAAACAGAAGCCTTCAACATTTAATTCCATTTCTTTTTATAATCTTTTGCATAGTGTATTTGGGAATGGGGATGTAAATTTGCCCTATCAATAGGAAAGTGGATATGTACATTATATTCATACCACTGTTATAGGTAAAATTTTGATGCTGCAAAAGAAATAGCACTCGAAGATATGTCCTTTCAGCAAGGCAGTTTACTTCTATAGAAGGGTGCAGCGTGTGGATGGAACAATGGTAGCCACAAGCTTGGACAAGGGGGGAAGGGGTACTTATGCCTGATGGGGGTTGTCCCTACTGTTGTGTCATTCCCTATTGGCTAGGGTTAGACTGCACAAGCCAGACTAATCCTGATTGGCTATTTTAGAAAGAGCAGAGGTCTGAGCTGGAGTGGCAGGGTGGGTGTTTTGGCAGGAAGGACGGTTACGGGTGGGTCAGAGCAGGTAGCCAGAGGTGATCAGGTGACCAGGATGAGTCAGGATGGAGCTGAGGGTAGGGGGCTGGGGGAGCAGATGTGAACTACTGATTAGAACCAGTGGAGAAGGTTGTTTACTGGAATTACAAGGAGGTTAAACTTTATTTTATTTTATTTTACCTTAGGTGCATACTATATCTGTCATTTCTCCCCATGTTATCCCTCCCCACTCTCCTCACCCCCTGCTGTCTCTCCCCTATCCCCCACAACTGCCCCCAGTGTGTGATGCTCTTTTCCCTGAGTCCATGTGTTCTCATTGTTCAACACCCACCTATGAGTGAGAGCAAGTGGTGTTTGGCTTTCTGTTCTTGTGTCAGTTTGCTAAGAATGATGGTTTCCAGATTCATCCAAGTCCCTGCAAAGGACACGAAACATCTTTTTTTATGGCTGTGTCGTATTCCATGGTGTATAGGTACCACATTTTCTTCGTCCAGTCTATCATTGATGGGCATTTGGGTTGGTTCCAGGTCTTTGCTATTGTGCACAGGGCTGCACTGAACATACATGTGCACGTGTCTTTATAGTAGGATGATTTATAGTTCTTTGGGTATATACCCAGTAATGGGATTGCTGGGTCAAGTGGAATTTCTATTTCTAGATCCTTGAGAAATCACCACACTGTCTTCCACAATGATTGAACTAGTTTACACTCCCACCAACTGTGTAAGAGTGTTCCTGTTTCTCCACATCCTCTTCAGCATCTGTTGTCTCTAGATTTTTTAATGATTGCCATTCTAACTGGTGTGAGATGGTACCTCAATGTGGTTTTGATTTGCATTTCTCTAATGACCAGTGATGATGAACATTTTGTCATATGTTTGTTGGCCTCATATATGTCTTCTTTTGAAAAGTGTCTGTTTATATCCTTTACCCACTTTTGAATGGGCTTGTCTTTTTCTTGTAAATCTGTTTTAGTTCTTTGTAGATTCTGGATATCAGCCCTTTGTCAGATGGGTAGATTGCAAAATTTTTTCCCATTCTGTTGGTTACTGGTTTGCTCTAATGATGCTTTCTTTTGCTGTTCAGAAGCTCTGAATTTTAATTAGATCCCATTTGTCTATCTTGGCTTTTATTGCCATTGCTTTTGGTGTTTTAGTTATGAAGTCTTTGCCTATGCCTATGTCCTGGATGGTTTTGCCTAGATTTTCTTCTAGTGTTTTTATGGTGTTAGGTTTTATATTTAAATCTTTAATCCATCTGGAGTTAATTTTAGGATAAGGTGACAGGTAGGGGTCCAGTTTCTGCTTTCTGCACATGGCTAGCTAGTTTTTTCAACACCGTTTATTAAACAAGGGATCCTTTCCTCATTGCTTGTTTTTGTCAGGTTTGTCAAAGACCAGATGGTTGTAGATGTGTGGTGTTGCTTCTGGGGCCTCTGTTCTGTTCCATTGGTCTATGTCTCTGTTTTGGTACCAGTACCATGATGTTTTGATTACTGTAGTCTTGCAGTATAGTTTGAAGTCAGGCAGTGTGATGCCCCTGGCTTTGTTCTTTTTGCTTAAGATTGTCTTGGCTACGAGGGCTCTCTTGTGATTCCATATGAAGTTTAAAGTGGTTTTTTTTCAGATCTGTGAAGAAGGTCATTGGTAGCTTGATGGGGATAGCATTGACTCTGTAGATTACTTTGGGCAGTATGGCCATTTTCATGATATTAATTCTTCCCAACCATGAGCATGGAATGTTTTTCCATCTGTTTGTGTCCTCTCTTATTTCATTGAGCAGTGGTTTGTAGTTCTCCTTGAAGAGGTCCTTTACATCCTTTGTTAGTTGTATTCCTAAGTATTTTATTCTCTTTGTAGCAATTGTGAATGGGAGTTCACTCTTGATTTGGCTGTTTGTCTGTTATTGGTATACAGCAATGCTTGTGATTTCTGCACATTGATTTTGTATCCTGAGACTTTGCTGAAGTTGCTTATCAGTTTTTGAGAAGATTTTGGCCTGAGACGATGGGGTCTTCTAGATATACAATCATGTCATCTGCAAATAGAGACAGTTTGACTTCCTCCTTTCCTAACTGAATACTCTTTATTTTTTCTTGCCGATTGCTCTGGCTAGAACTTCCAATACTATATTGAATAGGAGTATTGAGAGAGGACATCCTTGTCTAGTGCCTGATTTCAAAGGGAATTCTTCCAGCTTTTGCCCATTCAGTATGATATTGGCTGTAGGTTTGTCATATATAGCTTTTATCATTTTATGATAAGTTCCGTTGATAACTAGTTTATTGAGAGTTTTTAGCATGAAGGACTGTTGAATTTTGTCGAAGGCCTTCTCTGCATCTATTGAGATAATCATGTGGTTTTTGTCTTTGGTTCTGTTTATGTGGTGGGTTACGTTTACGGATTTGTGTATGTTGAACCAGCCTTGCATGCCCGGGATGAAGCCTACTTGATTGTGATGGATAAGTTTTTTTATGTGCTGTTGCAATCGGTTTGCCAGGATTTTATTGAAGATTTTTGTGTTGATGTTCATCATGGATATTGGCCTGAAGTTTTCTCTTTTAGTTGCGTCTCTGCCTGGTTTTGGTATCAGGATGATGTTGGTCTCATAAAATGAGTTAGGGAGGATTCCCGCCTTTTGTATTGTTTGATACAGTTTCAGAAGGAATGGAACCAGCTCCTCTTTGTACGTCTGGTAGAATTTGTCTGTGAACCCATCTGGACCTGGACTTTTTTTGGGTGGTAGGCTATTGATTGCTGCCTCTACTTCAGCCCTTGTTATTGGTCTATTCAGGGTTTCAACTTCCTCCTGGTTTAGTCTTGGTAGGGTACAAGTATCTAGGAATTTATCCATTTCTTCCTGGTTTACCGGTTTATGTGCATAGAGCTGTTTGTAGTAATTTCTGATGGCAGTTTGTATTTCTGTGGGATCAGTGGTGATATCCCCTTTATTGTTTTTTATTGCATCTATTTGATTCTTCTCTCTTTTCTTTTTTATTAACCTGGCTAGTGGTCTGTCTATTTTGTTGATCTTTTCAAAAAACCAACTCCTGGATTTACTGATTTTTTTGAAGGTTTTTTTTTTTTTGTGTCTGTATCTCCTTCAGTTCTGCTCTGATCTTAGTTATTTCTTGTCTTCTGCTAGCTTTTGAGTTTTTTTGATCTTCCTCCTCTAGCTCTTTCAATTTTGATGATAGGGTGTCAATTTTAGGTGTTTCTTTGTTTCTCATGTGGGTATATATTGCTATAAATTTCCCTCTCAACACTGCTTTAAAGGTGTCCCAGAGATTCTGGTAAGCTGTGTCTTTATTCTAATTGGTTTCAAAGAACATCTTTATTTCTGCCTTGATGTCGTTATTTATCCAGTCAACATTCAGAAGCAAGTTGTTCAGTTTCCAAGTGGTTGTGCGGGTTTGAGTGTGTTTCTTTTCTTTTCTTTCTTTCTTTTTTTTTTTTTTAAGCATACCTCTCTGATGCCTGGGAATAGAGTGTGTTTCTTAATCCTGAGTTCTAATTGATTGCGCTATGGTCTGATAGGCTGTTATGATTTCCATTCTTTTGCATTTGCTAAGGAGTGATTTGCTTCTAATGATGTGGTCAATTTTAGAGTAAGTGCAATGTGGTGCTGAGAAAAATGTACATTCCGTGGATTTGGGGTGGAGCGTTCTGTATATGTCTATTAGGTCCACTTGGTCCAGCTCTGCATTCAAGTCCTGGATGTCCTTGTTAATTTTCTGTCTCGTTGATCTGTCTAATATTGAGAGTGGAATGTTGAAGTCTCCCACTATTACTGTGTGGGAGTCTAAATATCATTTTAGGTCATTAAGAACTTGCTTTATGTATCTGGGTGCTCCTGTGTTGGGTGCGTATATGTTTAGGATCGTTAGCTCTTCTTGTTGGATTGATCCTTTTACCATTATGTAGTGTCCTTCTTTGTCTCTTTTGATCTTTGTTGGTTTGAAGTCCATTTTATCAGAGATTAGGATTGCAACCCCTGCTTCTTTTTGTTCTCCATTTGCTTGGTAAATCTTCTTCCATCCCTTTATTTTGAGTCTATGTGTGTCTTTGTATGTGAGATGGGTTTCCTGAATACAGCACACCAATGGGTCTTGACTTTTTACCCAGTTTGCCAGTCTGTGTCTTTTGATTGGGGCATTTAGGCTGTTTACATTCAATGTTAATATTGTTATGTGTGAATTTGATTCTGCCATTTTGTTACTGGCTGGTTTTTTTCCCGTTGTTGACTCATTTTCTTCATTGCATTTTTGGTCTTTTCCAACTGGTTTGCTTTTGCAGTAGCTGGTGCTTGTTCCTTTCCATGCTTAGTGTTTCTTTCAGGAGCTCTTGTAGGGCAGGTCTAGTGGTGATGAAATCTCTCAGTAATTGCTTGTCTGTAAAGGATTTTATTTCTTCTTCATTTACGAAGCATAGTTTGGCTGGATATGAGATTCTGGGTTGAAATTTCTTTTCTTTAAGGATGTTGAACATTGGCCCCCACTCCCTTCTGGCTTGTAGGGTTTCTGCGGAGAGATCTGCTGTGAGTCTGATTGGCTTCCCTCTGTGGGTGACCTGACCTTTCTCTCTGGCTGCCCTTAGCATTTTTTTCCTTCATTTCAACCCTGGTGAATCTGACAATTATGTGCCTTGGGGTGGCTCTTCTTGAGGAATATCTTTTTGTAGTTCTCTGTATTTCTTGAATTTGAACGTTGGACTGGAGGCTTGGGAAGTTCTCCTGTATAATATTCTGGAGCGTGTTTTCCAGCTTGGATTCATTCTCCCGATCAAGTGTAGACTAGGTCTTTTCACATAATCCCACATTTCTTGGAGGCTTTGTTCATTTCTTTTCACTCTTTTTTCTTTTGTCTTGCCTTCTCTTTTTATTTCGTTCAGTTGATCTTCAATCTCTGATATCCTTTCTTCTGCTTGATCGATTCAGCTATTGAAACTCGTGTTTGCTTCACGTAGTTCTCATGGTGTGTTTTTCAACTTCAAGTTGTTTATATTCTTCTCTAAGGTGGTTATTCTAGTTAGCATTTCGTCTAACCTTTTTTCAAGGTTTTTGGTTTCTTTGCATTGAGTTAGAACATGTTCCTTTAGCTCTGCAAAGTTTGTTATTATCCGTTTTCTGAAGCCTGTTTCTGTCAATTTGTCACACTCCTTCTCGGTCATGCTGTGTTCCTGTGTTGTTGAGGAGTTGTGATCCCTTGAAGGAGAAGAGGTGTTCCGGTCTTTGATGGTTTCATCTTTTTTGCGCTGTTTTTTCCTCATATTTGTGGGTTTACCTGGCTATGGTCTCAGGGAGCTGCTTGATGAGGTCACTTGTCTGCCTGTCCAGGCGCCACTGGGTTTCTAGGGACTCCTTCAGGTTGCTAGGGAAGCTTCCCGTGTATTTTTTGTTTACAGTGGGGGTTTAGGCCCACCTCTTCTGCTGACCTGGTGGCACTGCTGGGTCATCAAGAACGCTGTCTGGTTGCTACGTAGGCTTCCTGTGTTTTTTGTTAAAACATGTAACCCAGTCCCACCCCTCTATTGGTAGGTTGTGCCCTTCCTCCACTGGGCTGGATCATTCAGCGTTCAGCTCAGATTGTGGCACTGGCTGTGCAACCTGCTAGAGTCAGAGCTTCAGCCCTCTGTGGTTTGTGGGGGAGGGTAGGGACCTACCCAGTCGCACCCTGCTGTCTCCCCCTTTCAGCTTCCTCTCTCTCTGGTCATGGGGTAGGGGCCTGCCCAGGTGCTCCTGCTTACAGCTCCCTCTCTCTCTCTGGGTAGGGGGAGGGGGCAATAGCTCCATCCTGCAGGCTCTCCAGGCCGGCTTTTGGGCTTATGTGTCTGTTTAGGTCTATGCGCCAATCCGGGACACCATCCTGGATTATTACTCAACTCCGTGCTTGTAATTCCTGGTGCTTGACTGGCAAAGATCCCCTGTTCTGTGTATTGCTGAGGATTTGGGGAAGCACTGTAACTGGACCGGAGTGCCAGAGGGGGAGCCTCCGACTCGCTGGTCACATGCACTTTCTGAGTGAAGCAGCACCCCTCCCCGCCTCGGTCTGCCCTGCTTAGACTTTGCTCACCACGGACCAGACCCATTGAAATGCACCTGGTACCTCGGTTGGAGCTAGGAGATCTCTGGATTTCTGCATCTTTCTTGCTGGGTGTTGTGCACCGGAGTTGTGTCTATTTGGCCATCTTGGAGAGTCTCTGGAAGTTAAACTTTAAAAATAGAGATTTAAAAAGAATAAGAGAGCTGAACATACTGACATACCGATTCTTTGAAGAGAAACTCGGAGTTCACTATAATACCACTGAAAATGAGTGAGCCAGTGTTCTGTGAATTAGCCATGGGTGAATCCCCCAAAAAACATGCCAAGAAAATAAAAGCAAGTTGCATAAAAAAGTACATATAGACTATTTTTTAAATATAAAGTTTAAAAATATGCACAGCAACTACATGAAGTTAGAGATACACACATTATACAAATAGGTTATAAATAGGCTGGGTGCAGTGGCTCATGCCTGTAATCCTAGCACTTTGGGAGGCCGAGGTGGGCAGATCACTTGAACACAGGAGTTCGTTACCAGCCTGG
>NW_016107323.1:9680239-9709699 GCF_001604975.1 Cebus imitator
AATATATATACTATATATATTATATAGTATACTATATATATTATATATATATAATATATATACTATATATATTATATAGTATACTATACTATATTATACAGTATATATATACTATATATACTATATAATATATAACATATATAATATATAACATATACAATATAATATATAATATATATTATATATATAATATGATATATAATATGATATATATATAGTGTATATATATATATATATATATAAAATATGATAACAACAACAACAAGAAATCATGGGGAGATGTCCTTTGCTACAAGGGTTTATGAAAAAGGATTAAGTTTCTTAATTACTGTATTTTGTAAGAATCGATGTTATCTTTAAAGCAAAATTAGGAAGGCTTTGGTTCTCAAGCTATCGGGCTATCAGGACATTCCTTGGCTTGGGTCTTTTTAGTAAACATTATTAATCTGTTCTCTCAACTGTGAACATCTAGAGTCCAGACATCCCTAACACCCTGGGAATACAGCCCAGCAAGTCCCATTCTCATTTTTCTTAGCTGTCACTCAAGATGGAGTCCCTCTGGTTTGAATACCTCTGACAAAGGGAAAGGGATGTAATATAACCCAGCCCCTCAGCATACTGCCTAGTTGAGTGTGTGTGTGTGTGTGTGTGTGTGTGTGTGTTTCTTCGTTGGTTTGTTGGTTGTGGAAGGCAGAAGGGGACACATTAATCAGGCAACTGGTTCTGATCTCTTGGCCATTTTACCTGGAACCCCAAGGTAGATAAAGTTCTAAATAAGTACATTTTCTAGGTCAGCAAATCATACCCCATTGAGATAATCAATCTTTATGTGCAGAACGTGAGGTTCAGAGAGGTTAAGTGATTTCCTCAAGAGCATACAGCTGGTAAAGTGGCAGAGCTGATCTGTCTGAAGTCAAGGGATTGTGTTCTTATCAATTTGCTAGTGTGTTGATATAACTTTTCTGTTTTACTGAGGGTGACTTCACTGGCAATCATTTCAAGAATCACTCCCTCACCTTTAAAAATTGTGTTGCATTCTAAAAGAGGATACAGAGCAGTTTAACTTTTTCCCACATTATAAAAGTAATCTGTGCTGAGAGCTCTATTCTCAGGTATGTTTGAGGGGAAGGTAGGGAGGGAAACTAACGTGTATTCGCCAACTACAACATGCCAGGCATTTGCTAGACATCTTATATACTCCTACTTATGTTCCCTGTCCTCGCTTGTTATTCCCATTTTACAGATAGGGAAGTGGTGTCTCAGTGTATTAGTTTACTATTACTAGATAACAAATTAACCCAACATGTAGCAGCTTACAGTGACAAACATTTATGATCTCATGTAGTTTCTGAGGGTCAGTATTTCAGGATAGCTTAGCTGTGTGATTCGGGCTAAGGGTCTCGCATGAGGTTGTAGTCAGAATGGAGCAGGGGCTGCTGTCGTCTGAAGGCTTGACTGGGGCTGAGAAATCCACTTCCAGGATGACACACTCACATGGTTGTTGGCTGAAGGCCTCAGTTCCTTGCCTTGTGGATCTATCCATAGTACTGCTTAAGTGACCTCCTAACATGGCCATTGGCCTCCCCCTGAGTGAGAAATCTGAGAGAGGCAGAGACCAAGATGGAAGACTCATGTGACTTAGTCCCTGAAGTTGCATATTGTTAATTCTGCTTCATTCTGCTTGTTAGAAGGGGAGGAGAATTGGGCTCTACCTCTAGAAGTGGGGGATACCAAATAATCTGTAGCTATTTTAAAACCACCACACTCAGGCTGGGTGCAGTGGCTCACACCTGTAATCCCAGTACCTTGGGAAACCAAGGTGGGCAGATCACCTGAGGTCAGGAGTTCGAGGCCAGCCTGGTTAACGTGGCAAAACCGCATCTCTACCAAAAATACAAAAATTAACCGGGCGTGGTGGCGCACACCTGTATTCCCAGCTACTTGGGAGGCTGAGGCAGGAGAATGGCTTGAATCCACAAGGTGTAGGTTGAGCCGAGATTGCACCGCTGCACTCCAACCTGGGTGCCAGAGCAAGACTCCATCTCAAAAAACAAAACAAAACAAAAAACCCAAAAACCCCTAACAATGAGCCACTAGACTCAGAAGTGCAGTAACCTGCCAAAGCTTATACAGTTATGGGTGGTGGAGGCTGGACTTGCCCATAGTTCTCCACACTCTTCACCAAACTGTGATTTCTCCCTGAATAATGGAGCACTCAATAGCCCTAGCCTGCAAGCCTTTTTATTTGCTTTTAGAGTTCCCCTCAGCTCTTTCTCTATCTGCCCAGCTTTTGTCCATTTTATCCAAGCAAGTCTTTCTCCCGGACGTCAGAGTTGTGAATCTCCTGTGGAACTAGCATGCATTGTGCGTAAACCAAGAGTCAGGGGGCTCTGAGTGAATATCTGAGTGAATATTTGGGGTTCCCCCTTTAGCCAGTGGGTTTTATAACATTTTGGAGTGCTCAGAGAGCTTTCTTCCTCTCTTCATGAAATAATTATAAGGGTCTGTTCAATGGATCCTTTGTATAACTCTTCCTAACTCTCCAAGGTCATTCATATGGAGTGTATCACTTGATTCTCAAAAAGTTCTGTTAAAAAAGTTGAGGTGAGTGATACAATCTTCTAGATAGCTGAGGTGTTGAACAGCGCTTATCTGTCTTTCTTCTCTTAGTACCTGCTTGACCCTGGCTCCTTCCCTTCCACAAGCTCCAGCTCTGTTCAGGGTCTCGGAGTTAATATTCTAAGTTGCATATGCTCTTATGAAAAGAGCACAGGTTTGTTTTAAGACTTGGGTTCAACTTCTAGCATTTACTAGATTTTACCATTTACCAATTTTACTATTTACTAGCTGTGGGTTAGGATTAGGGCAAGTATATTAGTCTAGTTCTCATACTGCTATAAAGGACTACCTGAGACTGGGTAATTTATAAAGAAAATAGAGTTTTGTTTTTTTTTTTGAGGTGGAGTCTCACTCTGTCGCCCAGGCTGGAGTGCAGTGACGCGATCTTGGCTCACTGTAACCTCTGCCTCCCAGGCTCTAGTGATTCTTGTGTCTCAACCTCCTGAGCAGCTGGGATTATAGGTGCCTACCATCACAGCTGGCTAATTTTTGGATTTTTAGTAGAGAAGGGGTTTCACCATGTTGGTCAAGGTGGTCTCGAACTCCTGAACTCAAGTGAAGAAAATTGGTTTAATTGGCTAAAGTTCTGCAGGCTGCACAGCATGGATGGGAAGGCCTCCAGAAACTTACATTATGGTGGAAGGTGAAGGGGAAGCAGCGTGTCTTTACATGACAACAGGAGAGAGAGAGAGATGGGGGAGGTGCTAAATACTTTTAAATAACCAGATCTTGTGAGAACTCATTTAGTGTCATGAGAACAGCAAGGGGGAAGTCCACCCCCATGAGCCAATCACCTCCCACTAGGCTTCTTCTCCAATGTTGAGGATTACAATTCAACATGAGATTTGGGTAGGGACACAAATCCGAACCACGTCAATAAGCAACTTCACTTCTTTAGACCTTGCTTTTGCATGTGTAAAATGGGGATAAAACAGTACCTACTTCATAGGACCTTTAAGGGGGGATTAGATAATACATAAAAAGTGCTTAGCTCAATAGACGGCAGAGTGTCAACACTTAAAGTCACCACACACCTGTACTTACAGATGCTACTTCCCTGTGTACCAAGATCCCAGCTTGCTGTGTGACTTGGGGAAGTTGCTTGGCCTCTCAGGGCTACTTTCATTTGTAAAATGCATGGGTTCAGTTGCATAATATCAGAGGTTCCTTCTGGCTTGAACCATTCACCACTCTTAGATTGCTTATATAGCTCACCCATACTATTTATTTTCAAAAGTCTATTCATTATATCCTACTTGCTGTAATAATTTTAGATAATAGCTGCACAGATTTAATAGAAGCCAGAGGAATTGTTCAGTATTTTTTTTTGATGCAGGAAGTGAACAATATATTTATGTACATAATTACTTGTTTTTTTCCTTTGTAATCTAAAAGGGCATATTAAAAATTGAGCAATGATTTTTTTCTCCTCCTGTTGGGGCAAGGAACTGGCTAATGCAGTTTTATGTTAATCTGAAGACACACTAGATAGCCTTGCTAAAAGAAAGAGAAGCACTCAGTTGTAAAAGTGATTTTTAATCACCAACATGAGTTTGAGCATCTGAAGGGGCTCCAGCAAGTTCTGCGACCCCTGAAGGAACACTTGTTCTGTCCTCACTACAGAGTTGATAAATAAAGGATTTCTTGAGTGTGGCTGTTGGTGAAATTCCCAAACACTGATAAACCAGATTTTTCTTAGCTTCTCCCTGCAATTTCTCTTCCTCCTAAATGCCTTGCTGTGATTTCATCCTGGTCTGTTGTCCATTAAATACACTGTTCTTTGCCCCATATGTAGTTCATTTTATGGCTAACCAGAAGGGAGTTTGCTTTGAAGTCACTTTCCTGCTCTAAAACATTTAGTGGCTCTCTATTGCCTCTGGCATTGAATACAGACTCCTCAGCCTAGTACCTGGTCTTAACTTTCCTGAAATGCCAAAGGGGATGATTTGCTGTTCCCCACACATGCCCTGGTACTTTAAAATTTGTCTCTGTGCATTCATTTATTCTCTTCTCCCATTTTATTTATTTTGCTCCCCCTCCTCTTTTTATTTTTATTTTTGTTATTTATTTATTTATTTATTTGGAGCTGGAGTTGTGCTCTGTCTTCCAGGCTAGAGTGAGGTGGTGCAATCTTGGCTCACTGCAATCTCTGCCTCCTGGGTTCAAGTGATTCTCCTGCCTTGGCCTCCCAAGTAGCTGGGATTACAGGTGTGCACCACCACACCTGGCTAATTTTTGTGTTTTCAGTAGAGATGGCATTTCACCACGTTGGCCAGGGTGGTCTTGAACACCTGACCTCAAATGATTGGCCCACCTCTGCCTCCCAAAGTGTTGGGATTACAGGTGTGAGCCACCATGCCTGGTCCCCCTCCTCTTTTTCTACCTATCAGCATCAAAGCCAGACTTCCAGGACCCATAGACAAAGAGTTTCTCTTTGGTGATGACTTTCAATTCTGCTTTTCTTTTCTGAATCACTGTTGCCAGGCAAGGTGTCAGAGCCGTGGCATTGGAAAGTGGTTGGCCCGTGGGTCGTAGGGTAGTAAGTACAGTTTACCAACAGTAGTGTAGGTTTTAAAAGGAAAATTTATTAGAAAGAATGCTGCAGAAGAGTGCAGCAGCCGCCACAGCAGAAGAGGATTGAGCTGTTGCTGGGGATTTTTCCTTAGGGTTATTTATGGACCTTAAAGCAGGAGCTTCAGGGTAATTTGGACCATCTTAGCCACATAGGTCATGAAAAATGATCACGTGTGTAGACATTTTGGTGCCTCGATGTCATTAAGTGTTGCACAGTCAGTTTCGACATGTGTACATTCCAGAGATGTATAGAAATTCTAGTTACGTATAAATTTTGGGGAAAGAAGCCTGGTATCAGATAGATGCCTGCTTCAGATAATAGGGAAGTCTAATTAGTTCTAAATTCCTTAGATGAGAAGTTCTGCCTCCTGATGTTCTGCTTGATGGCCACCAGGTGGTCTTTGCTCTCCTCACCTGCTATTTAGTTTCAGGAATTCAGTATCCTCAGCATGTTAGGAGCACAGGCTTTGTTGTGGTTATAGACCTAGGACTGAATCTGGGCTCCGTTACTTGCTGTGTGATCTCAGCAAAGCCATTCTGTTTCTTTCTTTCTTTTTTTTTTTTTGGAGAAAAGAGTGTCACTCTGTTACCCAGGCTGAATGCAAAGGTGCCATCATGGCTCACTGCAGCCTTCACCTCCTAGGCTTAAGCAATCATATATCATATATATATGGCAATCCTCCTGCATTAGCTTCTCAAGTAGCTGGGACTACAGGCACGTGCCACCATGCCTGGTGCTCTCACTTTCTCTCTCTGTGTGTACACAACACACACACACACACACACACACACACAATATATTTGTATATATGATTGCTTGAGAATTTACCATATATACGTGTGTATATGTTGGGGTAGCCCCACGTTGGATGCCTCTGTTGGAGTCACCACCTGTGGAGGTCTGTCCTGCAGACACTGACTCAGTGACAGATGAATAAAGTACATTGACACACAGATATTATGCTTTGTCAGTTTGACTGTGTGTGCCTGGGTGGCTTACAGGCACCCCAGAGAGTGCTGTAAACAGTTGAGACCACTAGCCCCACCAGCCAGTGAGAGTCACATTTATTCAGTAAAGTTTAATTGACAAAGACTGAGTCAACACCACTAGGGTTGAAGATTAAAGGACAGGTTCTGATGCACAAAGCAAACACCATTAGTGGGTACTATCTCCGGTCGACCTCCTCCCAGGAGAGCCATCTGGAATGATCAAAGGTTAATGAGTAAACAAGTTAGTTAGGTAAAACCCCTACGTTCCTTTGTTTCTAGTTTATTCAACTAGGGGGACAAGGTTCCCTTCAGCCAAGAACTATAGAAAAAACTCTTAGGTCTTCCAAAAGGGTTAGAGACTATATTCTATATAGTCTATATTCTACGACTTTCCCTAATATTTTTCCCTTAATATTTTTTGTCACCACCCTGACTGAGCTCCTACTATAGAAACTCGTACATATATTTGAGATTGCTTGAGTTGAGCCTAGGAGGTCAAGCTGCAGCAAGCCTCTATCTCAGAAAAAAAAAAAAAAAGAAAAGAAAAAGAAAGGAAACAGAATGGCTTTGCTGAGGCTGGGTGTGGTAGCTTATGCCTATAATCCTGGCACTTTGGGAGTCTGAGGTGGGCAGATCACCTGAGGTCAGGAGTTCGAGACCAGCCTGGCCAACATGGTTAAACCTGTCTCTACTAAAAATATAAAAATTAGCCAGGTGTGGTGGCAGGCATCTGTAATCCCAGCTACTTGGGAGGCTGAGGCAAGAAAATTGCTCGTACTTGGGAGGTGGAGGTTACAGTGAGCTGAGACTGTGCCATGGCACTCCAGCCTGGGCAACAGAGCGAAACTCTGTTTCAAAAAAATAAAAAGAATGGGCTGGGCGCGGTGGCTCATGCTTGTAATCCCAGCACTTTGGGAGGCTGATGCAGGCAGATCACGAGGTTAAGAGCTCGAGACCATCCTGGCCAATATGGTGAAACCCTGTCTCTACCAAAAATACAAAAATTAGCTGGGCATGGTGGCGCATACCTGTAGTCCCAGCTACTTGGAAGGTTGACGCAGGAGAATTGCTTGAACCCGGGAGGTGGAGGTTGCAGTGAGCCAAGGTCACGCCACTGCACACCAGCCTGAAGCCTGGCGATAGAGTGAGACTCTGTCTAAAAAAAAAATAAAAATAAAAAAGAAGAATGGCTTTGCTGAGATCACACAGCAAGTCCCAGCATAAACCACCATGCATGGCCCAGAGTTTCATTTTTAACATCTGTAAAGTGGGAACACTTCATTGTGTTGTGGGGAGTAAATGAAACAATGCATACAAAACAGCACACTGCCCGGCTCATGTTTATTTTCAGAAATGGAGGCCAGAATAATGTGTTTTGTATTCGTGTTACCGGAAGGGGGTCCTGATCCAGATGCCAAGAGAGGCTTCTTGCATCTCATGCAAGAAGTAATTCGGGGTGAATCCATAAAATGAAAGCGAGTTTATTAAGAAAGTAAGGGAATAAAGAATGGCTACTCCATAGGCAGAGCAGTGGCTTGAGCTGCTCAAGCAAGGATTCTTATTGTTACTTCTTGATTATATGCTAAATAAGGGGTGGGTTATTCATAGTTTTCCACGAGAGGGTGGGCAATTTCCAGAAATGAGGATTTCTCCCCTTTTAAGTCCATTTAGGGTAATTTTCTGACGTTGCCATGGCATTTGTAAACTGTCATGGTGCTGGTGGGAGTGTTCTTCAGCATGCTAATACATTATGATTAGTGTATAATGGGCAGTGAGGACAACCAGAGGTCACTCTTGTCGCCATCTTGGTTTTGGTGGGTTTTGGCTGTCTTCTTTACTGCAGCCTGTTTTATCAACAAAGTCCTTATGACCTGTATCTTGTGCTGACATCCTATCTCCTCCTGCGACTTAGACTACCTTAATCTTCTCAGGATGCAGCCCAGTAAGTGTCAGCCTTATTTTGCCCAGCCCATGTTCAAGGTAGAGTTGCTCTGGTTGGAGTGCCCCTGACATTTGTTTGTGTTCTGTTTTTTGCACATACCATAGTCACTCCCTTCTATTCAACATTCTCATCCGAGGACAAACTCCCTGCGTGCTCATCTCTGTATCACTGTGTGGTCAATTTCACCATTGACCTTAGTTCTGTGTTCTTTCTTCTATCCAAGCCCTTGGTCATGTGACTTCACAGTAACAACATTTGCCATCTTCAACCAGAGAGATTTAAACAAAAATGGTATGTTCATATTAGAAATTTATAACACTAAAAAAGTGAGAAAGAAATTTAAATAAATAAACTTTCAAATGATGTGTTCTGTATGTTTGTGGCACTTCTAAGGCTGTTAAAGCTTGAAGCTGCATCAAAACTCTCGGGAACCCCCTACATTTTCCCCCCTTGACTTTGGTTCAGTCATATACCTTACTCTGGCAAACAGTGAGAAGGACGTGATACCACTGGAGATTTGGGGAGCAGAGCTGCTCTGGAAGCCAAACTCATCAGCTGATCTGCATTTACATGAGAGATAAATAGTCCTTGGTTGACACTACTGAGACTTGGGTTGGTTTATTCCATAGCAATAGATACCACATAGACTGTTTTTTTTTTGAGATGGGGTCTCACTCTGTTGCCTAGGCTGCAGTACAGTGGTGTGATCTCAGCTCACTGCAACCTCTGCCTCCTGGGTTCAAGTGATTCTCCTGCCTCAGCCTCCCGAGTAGCTGGGATCACAGGTGTGCACCAGATGGGGTTTCACCATGTTGGCCAGGCTGGTCTTGAACTCCTGACCTCGGTGATCCACCTGCCTCGGCCTCCTAAAGTGCTGGGATTACATGTGTGGGCCACCGCACCCGACGTTTTTAAGTAGCCGACATTGTTAAGTAGTGTGCTGCCAATGGGAGATTCTTGGTAAATATTTATTGAATTAAATTAGCAAATTCATATATTGTGCTTTGGGAAAACACTTCTATTCTCGAGGTTAATTATTTGTTTCATTAATTAAGGACTTCTGCTTTTAATTGAGATGTTATCTTGAGATATTTGGGGAAACTGGCTTTTCAGATGCCTCGACTTAAGACCTGAGAAATGCAAATCTTCTTGTGAAAAGCAAGCAGCTGATAATTCCCAAGGGCTTGAGCTTCTGTGTTAAATGCTCAGTAAGCTGTGATAAAAGGGGAAGCAGAAACACAATTTCTTTTCCCGGACCACGTCTTCAAAATCTGCTTTACACATACAGTACATTTCACATTGGATGCTAACTTTTTATGAGAAATATTTCATTTGGATTTTGATTTTGTTATATTTACAGAGTAGATTGACATCCCCAAGTCCTAATCATCCTTAAAAATGCTCCAGTAACTGAATCAGATTTGAGTTAAAAACTAAGATTAAAATAGATTAAAATGAAATAAAATAAAAAATTCACTTGTTTAGTCATACGAACCACATTTCAAGTTTCAATAAATAGCTATGTGTGGTTTGTGGTGATCTCATTGGACGATGCCAGATCTGGATGTGTCCTGAACATCACCTTCCCCAAGCCCTCATAGACTGTTTCTTATCTAACACCATCACCAGATAATTGATCTAGAAGGTAGAAGTTCAAGGGTTATCCCCTACCTCTTCTCCTTTCAAGTAGCTTGGATTACAAGTACATACCACCATGTCTAATTATTTTATTTTATTATTTTATTTTACATAGAGATGGGGTCTTGGTATGTTGCCCAGGCTAGTCTCAAATGCCTGGCCTCAAACAACGCCCCCACCTCAGCTTCCTCAGTAGCTGGAATAAAATAGTTCTTCCTGACATGCAGATCTGACCGTTCACTCACATTCTCTATTCCAGTTGAGTCTTACTGCTGTTCCTTGAGTTTCCTCTGTAATCTCTGGGTCTTTGCACATGATATTCTGTCTCTCTAGAATCCTGTTTCTTCTCCCCTTCTGCCTCTTGCCTATTGTTCAGTGTGCCTCCACTGAGAAGCCTTCCTGGATTCCTTCCGATCTGCACTGGGTGCTCCTTCTTGGTGCTCTCACATCTCTGTGCTTCCCCTCCTCTGTCACCTTCTAGCATTGATGACAGAGCTTGGTGTGAGACTGGACCTGGCCTGTTTGTTCACTGCTGCATGCCCCGTGCCTACAGTCAGCACCTGTCAATATGCATGAATAAATTACAGACCTGCCCCTAAACCAACTTGTCATCTTGGCGCCTATTGTTCAGAAGCATCCCAGTGATGGGAGGCATAACCGGCCCTGCTTTCTGGAAAATCAACCCTAGCACAAGTGTGACACACAGTGGGCCAGTGGTCCTGGTGTCCATGGTGGCAGAGCAGCTAATGTAGCTCCCAAAGCATCCCTTGAACCACTGGAATAGTTGGTCCACTTTTGCATCCTCGCTTGAAATCTACCAATGGCTTCCTATTGCTTTCAGGATAAAACTCAGACTCTTCCTACAGCCCACAAAGGACAGAGTGATCTGACCCTGCCCTGCTGTCCCTTGTCATCTTTCCCTGCTTCCTTTCTTCATCGCCACTGTCTCCCGGCTCGCTTGGCTCCAGCTATACCACACTGACCTGTGTCCAACGCTGCATTTCCTTCTGGCTGGTGCTTCTCCTCCTTCTGGTTTCAGCTCAAATGGCTTTTCCTTTAAGAAGCCTTCCTTGGGTCGGTGTGATGGCTCACGCCTCTAATCTCAACACTCTGGGAGGCTGAGGCAGGCAGATCACCTGAGGTTGGGAGTTCGAGACCAGACTGGCCAACATGGTGAAACCCCTTCTCTACTAAAAATACAAAATAAGGCATGGTGGTGGGTGCCTGTAATCCCAGGTCTTTGGGAGGCTGGGGCAGGAGAATCGCTTGAACCCAGGAGATGGAGATTGCAGGGAGCCAAGATTGTGCCACTGCACTCCAGCCTGGTCAACAGAGTGAGACTGTCAAACCAAACCAAACCAAACCAAACCAAACGAAACCAAACCAAACCAAACCAAAAGAAGGAGGCTTTCTTGATCTATCTAAAGGAGCAGCTCACCTAGTCCCTCTCTGCAGTCCACTCTTTTATTTGATTATCTTCATAGCACTTAAACATGTCTAAAGTTATTTTATGCATTTACTTTCTTAGTTACAGTTATGTCTTCCCGTTTGAATGTAAATTCTTTGAGGACAAAGACATTGTCATCTCATTCATTGCTGTTTCCCCAAAGCCAAGAACAGTGTCTTAAACATAGTAGGTGCTCAATAAGACACTTGTTCAATTAATGAACCATTAGAGAATTCAGCTTTTTAAGTAAGCAGAACGCTTCCAAGAACCAGTTATAGTCAGACATCAAGCATTCTTTCTTTCCTTTTAGCTTGTTAATCAGTTTCATTGATCAATATCAATGATATCTTTTCATTTTCACAGGAGAGAGCTGGTTCACAGCTCCCTGGTTTTATGAGTTTAGACAAATGAATTCAGTCATGTAACCACCACCATGATGGATGGTGAAGACACCTGAGCATTCTTTCTATTCCCTAGAAAAGGTGCAAGAATTCCGCCATGGGAAAGTCATCCCTGCCACTCTTCTGGAAATAGCTCCATCCAGATCCCTATTCATCCTACCCAGAGCATCTTGGATCGTCTTGTTGTTGTTGTTGTTGTTTTGCGATGGGGGTCTCTTGTTCTGTACCCCAGGCTGGAATGCAATGGTGTGATCTTGGCCCACTGCAGCCTCCACCTCCTGGGCTCAAGGGATTCTCCTGACTCAGCCTCCTGAGTAGCTGGGATTACAGGCGCACACCACCATACCAGCTAATTTTTGTATTTTCAGTAGAGATGGGGGGTGGTTTCACCATATTGGTCAGGCTGGTCTTGAACTCCTGACCTCAGGTGATCCACCTGCCTCAGCCTCCCGAAGTGCTGGGATTACACGTGTGAGCCACCACGCCCAGCTAGGGCCGCTGTTGTTATTTTTTACTTCAATATTTAATTCTAGCAATAGAAATACTCTTATGTAACTAGCATCGTCCTAGCCAGCAAGGGAAAAAAAAAGGGAAAAATAATAGAGTCCCCTCAATGAAATTAGCAGCCTGCAGTAGGGTAACTGTCCCTCCTACGCTTTAATTTAAATGGATGTGCTTATGGCTAGCGGCTGAGGCATTTGTCAAATATAGGCACATCCGCCAGAATCTCAGTTGTCACTACCACATTTCCTCTGATCTGCAGTGTGGCATTCTTGGAACTGTAATGAAATCCGGACTATAAAGACTCCAGTGAAGAAATAAAGTGGAAACAAAACAGCCTTTTGCCAACCCACACTCTGCTTTAAATAAGGAGCAACGTCTATTGAATAACTCAGCCCCGCCTGTCAAAATATTTTTTTGGGGGGTGGGCTATTCATTTGGAGACACTCCAGGAGGCCTTTAACTACCGCCTTTACTGCATTTGCAGTGCTGAAAGGGGTCCACGTGTTTCTTGCTTCATCTTCCACATCACGACTCTGGCTTTTGAAAGGCTCTGTTGGCGTAATTGAGGTTAAGTGTGGTTACTCTGCTTCTGAGAACACACACCCCTTTAATGGGCTTGAGAAACAGGGTTTTTCCTTTTGAGAAGTTGTGAGCACCTTACATTTGCTCTGTTAAACTTTTGACCTGTGATGGGGGTTCTCTTTTCTGTTCCTGGAGTTCTCTGAGGAGTGTCTGGGCCCTAAGGAGAGAGTTTTGCTTTTTTTTTTTTTTGAGACAGGGTCTCACTCTGTCACCCAGGCTGGAGTGTAATGAGGTGATCTCGGCTCCCTGCAACTCCAACCTCCTGAGCTCAGGTGATCCCCCTGCCCCAGCCTCCTGAGTAGCTGGGACTACAGGCCTGCGCCATCATGCCCAGCTAATCTTTGTATTTTTTTTTTTTTTTTGTAGAGACTGGGGTTTCGTCATGTTACTTAAGCTGGTCTCGAACTCCTGGGCTCAAGCAATCTGCCTGCCTCAGCCTCCCAAAGTGTTGGAATTACAGATGTGAGCCACAGCACCTAGCCTGAGTTTTACTTTTTAAACTCTAGGATATCCAAGGTGAAGTCCAAAGAGAGCATCCAGGTATAAACAAGGTTATTCTGGAAGGGTGGCCAGTCTCTACCTTTCCAATAACAATGATAACGATGATGGTGATCATTCCTGTCTAATGAGCGCTAGTTCTGCACTGGGTCTGTGCTAAGCCCTTTCTCTACATAACCTAATTTAATCTGCACAACAGCCCTGTGAGGTGGATCTAATTATTCCCAGTTTACAGAGGAAACTGAGACTCAGAAAGGGCCAAGTGCATGGCCAAGGGCACAGAGCTGGTACAGGTCATTGTTGAGACTGAAACCCAGGACTTTCTGACTCTAAAGCCTGCTGAGCTTGTTGTGAAGTGCGCTTTTGGCAAATCC
Source organism: Cebus imitator (assembly GCF_001604975.1). NCBI lineage: Eukaryota > Metazoa > Chordata > Mammalia > Primates > Cebidae > Cebus > Cebus imitator. Next base: position 9,693,809 of record NW_016107323.1, read on the forward strand.
CCCTGTCTACTGATTGGAGAGGCCAGGCAGTCCCCTCCCTGGAAAGGAGGTGTCAGGGATATTCTTGGTGGCCTTGTGGTTCTAAGAATGGACTCTGCACTTAGACAGACCTGGCAATTTAGATCCTGGCTCTGCCTCTGACCAGCTATGGTGGTGGAGTAATGGCTCCCAAAGATGTCCATGTCCTAATTTTGGAGCCCATGGATTTGTTACCTTCCAGCAAAAGGGACTTTGCAGATGTGATTATGGATCTTGAGATGTAGAGATGATCCTGGATTATCCAGGTGAGCCCAATCCATCACCAGTGTCCTTATAAAAGGGAAGCAGATCCTGGGCAGCATGGTGAGACCCTGTCTCTACTAAAAACAAACAAAATTAGATGTTCCTGCCTATAGACCCAGCTACTTGAGGGTGAGGATGGGAGTCTGAGGTGAAAGGATCTCTTGAGCCTGTGAGTTCAAGACCAGGCTGGACAACATAGCAAGACCCTGCCTCTGCAAAAAAATTAACTAGTTGGATATGGCGGTGCATGCCTGTATTCCCAGCTACTCGGGAGGCTGAGGCGAGAGGATTGCTTGAGCCCAGGATGTGGAGGCTGCAGTGAGATATGATTGCACCACTGCACTGCAGCATGGGTGACAGAGTGAGATCCTGTCTCCAAAGAAAAGGCAAGAAGTAGGGTCAGAGATAAGAGGAGACATGATGACAGCAGAGATTGGGCTGATGCGCTTTGCAGTTAGAGAAAGGGGCCACGAGCCAAGGAATGGCTGTAAGCCACTAGAAGCTGAAAAAGGCAAAGACGCAGATTCTCCCTTCAGAGCTTCTAGAAGGAAGCAGCTCCCCTGACAGCTTGACTTGAGCCCAGTGAAACTGATTTTGGACTTTTGACATTCACAACTGTAAGATAATAAATTTACATTGTTAAAAGCTCCTAAATTTGTGCAATTTGTTACAGCAGCAATGGGAAATAGAATACCAGATGTTCGTCCTTGGGCTAGGGAATAAATCTCCCAAGCCTCAATTCCGTTGTCTGTGAAATGGGAATAATAATATCAATGCCCACATCATAGCATGATAGTGGAGATAAAAGTTGACGCATAGAAGATGCTTTGTGGGGCCAGGTGCGTGGCTCACTCCTGTAATCTCAGCACTTTGGGAGGCTGAGGCGGGTAGATCACTTGAGCCCAGGAGTTTGAGACCAGCCTGGGCAACATGGTGAAACCCTGTCTCTGTTTTTTAAAAAAGCAAAATACGGGCATGGTGATGTATAGCTGTAGTCCCAGTTACTTGGGAGGCTGAGGTGAGAGAATCACCTGAGCCTGGGAAGTCCAGGCCGCAGTGAGCCGAGATGACACCACTGCACTCCAACCTGAGGGACAGGAGTGAGACCTGGCCTCAAAAAAAAAAAAAAAAAATCTTTTGTGGATTAGGTGCTGATTGAATGTCAGCGATCACTACTGATGTTACCACTGTTATTATCAGAGTTGGAGTCTTGCTCTGTCTCCCAGGCTGGGGTGTGGTGGTGGTGTGATCGTGGTTCACTGCAGTCTTAAACTCCTGGGCTCAAGTGATCCTCCTCTCTCAGCCTCCCGAGTTGCTGGGATTATAGGTGTGAGCTTCTGTGGCTGGCTGTACTATTATTAATGCTAATATGAAGATAAGCATGACAATGAAAGAACCTCAAAACAAAACAAACACAGGAACAACTTCCTGTTGAACTCAGCCATATCCTCTATTTGGGGTTCTTATACTACTTTATAGTGGGGGCTTATATGTTGATCTGTGTATTCCCTGTGATTATATCCCAGCACCCTGGTAGGATCTGGCACATAGTAAGTACTGCAAAAAGATCTAAGGCATGACGTGACTAAAGACAGAAAATGCGTGTTTCTGTGCTTTTTTCTTTTTTTTCTGGAAGAAGCTTTGTTGTTTTGAGGGGAGCCTTGCAGACCCTGGCAGAACTAGAGACCTGTTGTGTGAAGATGGGCTGGCCTCCTGCCCCCAGCCATCTGCTAAACCCTGGTGCCACCTCCTTGGGGCCTCCAGTGATCGTTCTCCACACGCAGTGCCAGCCCTTTCTCTTGGCCTCCTGGCACTTGGCTCCAGCTCCTGGCTCTGGCCACTAGAGAGGTGGTCTCCATGGTAACAGTTTCGGGGGGGCATTGAGAGGGAGCACAGAAGGAAAAGGTATCATGTCAGCCAGCCGTTGTCAGGGACCCACTCAAACCAGGGTGCTGGTTCCTGTGCCTCTGATAGACATCTCGGCTGCAGAGAGGCAGGTCCAGGAGCAGGTGGAGAGGGCTGGGGCTTGTCTTTCTGCCACTTCTTTTTGTACCATGCCCCCTACTTTTGCCCTCTCCTGCACTCGGTGACCCTGTTCAAGGATCTCAGTGCCTTCAAAGAACCATAGCTATCCACTGTTGCCAACTGAAGGCTCTGGAAATTCAAGATGGCTGTCTCATTTACTGGTGGGGTGAGCTGTGGAGTAAGTTACGTCACCTCCCTGGCCTCAGTTTCATCATCTATAAAATGCCGTTTTCATAAAGAGAATCTGTGAAGCCCTTATAATGATGCCTAGCGGCTAGTAAGTGCTCAATAAATATTTATTTACATTATCTGTTGTTTGAGATGGGGAAATTGAGGTCTCAGTGCTGTTCCCAGGATTCTCTGTGGCATCAACCCTCATCAACCCTATTTTCCTTGCCTATGGGAGCAGCTTCTTCTCTGGGCTTCTTTCCTTCAGTCAAAATGTACCTGTCTGTTTTCTCCCAACCTCGGGGCCCTAAAACCAGTGGCCAAATGCTGATCTAATAGCTGAAATTGTTTATCTCTGATAAATGGATTCATTCTTTTTTGTTTTTGTTATTTTTGAGACGGAGTCTTGCTCTGTCACCCAGGCTGGAGTGCAGTGGCATGATCTGGGCTCACTGCAACCTCTGCCTCCCAGGTTTAAGCGATTCTCCTGCCTCAGCCTCCTGAGTAGCTGGGAGCACAGGCGCCTGTCACCATGCCAGGCTAATTTTTGTATTTGCAGTAGAGACGGGGTTTCACCATGTTGCCCAGGCTGGTCTTGAATTCCTGACCTCAAGTGGTCCTCCTGCCTCAGCCTCCCAAAGTGCTGGGATTATAGGTGTGAGCCACTGCATCTGGCCTGGATCCATTCTTGAATGTTCATGGCTGAGTTGGAGACTTTTCAAGAGGTTTTTGCATCTTAGAAGATAATTTCCAGAGACAATAATACTGTAATTCCAAGACAAAAACCTCGGCAGAGAAAAAGTTTCCAGGCACCAGGCAGTGGGGGTATTAAAAAATAGTAAATGTGTCACTGAAGCTCAGAGAAGTTAATCAGTGTGCTCAGGGCCACACAGCAGGTTAAGTGGGGAAGCTGGGCTTGGAACCTAAGTCTGCTTTTCAATGAATCTCATGGAACATTTTTCTTTCCTTTCTTACCTGATCTCTTAAGTATCCACCCAGAGTGATGGATAGGAGTGATCAGCTGTCAGATGCCCTAAAACCAGTGGCCAAATGCTGATCCAAAAGCTGGAATACAGGAGTCTGCAGCTTCTTGGCAGAGGCAAAGGAGATACAGTCTTTCTCAGCTCAGCTGGGAGAACAGACTTTATCGAAAGCATTCCTTCCTCCCTGGGTAGGTTTGAGAGGCATTTGTAATGCAGATTTTGACTCTGGGCAAGGACCCAGCTCCCTATCCTCACCTCTGGCTGAGCCATTTAAAAAAATACAAGAAGACAGTTTTTTCCCTCCTGAGGTCTGAGCCCTGAGGTCTGAGGCTGAAGTAGATGAGCTTCCTGCAGCCTGAATCCTTTCTCTCACCTGGTTTGAAGCACATCTCTGCTCCCGGTTTGTCCTCTGCTTTCCTTAGGGAGCTGGGGGTGTCAGGAAGAGAAAGGGGTATAAGGACTAACACTGGAGACTCTGGGGTCAGCGTTTGCGAATGAGCATTCCTGCTGGTCCCTGCATGTATTTAAGACTTGCAAATCCATGCTGCTGAGGTGTTGGCGGCAGTGTAATTAATCTCAGGTTCCTTGGGGTGGCTCAGCATCCCCAAATGGCCACCCTTGTCATTTAGCCAGTCTCAGTAGGATGAGCTTGGACAAAGGCTGGTGGGATTCATGTTGCTGTGGGCATAGCTGAACTCATTCACTTACTCACTCACTCATTCACTCACTCACCTGTTCATTTATTCCCCAGATATTTACAAAGGACCTTTTATAGGCTCAGTATCAGAGAGAAAAAATGAACAGCCTCTGACCTCCATGGCTCCCAGAACAGTGAATTCTCCTCAAGTGGCAGGTGCTGAAATAGCGGAAGGAACAAAGTTTAATTGCAATGCAGAGGAGGAGTTTTTATTTCTGCCTTGGAGACTTCCTGGAGGAGGTGGCACTTAAGTTGTCTGTTTTCTTTCTTTTTTTGAGACGGGGTCTTGCTTTGTTGCCCAGGCTGGAGTGCAGTGGCACCATCATGGCTCACTGCAGCCTCTACTCCCTGGGCTCAAGTGATCCTCCTGCTTCAGCCTCCCTAGTAGCTGGGACCACAGGTATGTGCTACCAAGCCCAGCCTGAGCTGTCTTTTTTACTTTTTAAGAATGACAAAATCATTCATACTCATTGTGATAAATCCAGACGAGGCAGAAGACTGTAAATGAAGCAAATAAAAATCTTCTCCTTCCTTGATGTCAATTCTATCTCCAGAGGTAATGGGTGTTAATGGTGTGGCATTTATCCTTTTGGAGTACTTTCTGAATTTATGTATACATGTATCCCAGATGTCAGTTTCCAAGTCTTAGTGTGATTTGTGATTTTCCCTATGCCAACCGACATGAGAATCTAGCACATCTCTGAGTTCTAGCACATCTCTGCGGAAAAATCTATCCCATGCTCACAGCACTGGGGAGCAATGCAGCACTTATAGAAGCCTTCTTAGAGGAGGCAGAGGAAGTGGTTATACTATGAGGTACCTCCCAAGGCACCCCCTGCCCTTGGCCTTGTCACTGCAAGGACTTCTCCCTCAGTCTCACCTGCTGCTTCTTCTCTACTCCAGGTCTCCTCCCTAAATTTCCTGTTGCTATTCTGCAGAGCCATTCCACAGCGCACCAGATCCTTCTCCAGTTCAAGCCCAGTTATCACAGGCTGCAACTAACAAAGGACCCTCTAGTTAACAAGACCCTCCCCCCTTAGAAGGCAGTTTTGGGATCACCTCTTGCTAGTTGGGCATGTCTTGGGGTCCCACCCTCTCCAACTTGCTTGCTGAAACATTTCTTTCTCAAAAGTACATTATCCATTTCAAGAGGAACCCTGGGGAATTAAATATTCTCTATCTTATAATGTAGAGATTTGTACCTGTAATTATTTTTTTTGTTTATCATGTTTATTTATTACCAAAGTAGGATATTACTACCCATATTATTTTTATAATTTGCCTTTAAATAGCTTTATTGAGATATAATTCTTATACCATACAATTTTCCCATGTAAAGTGAGAAACTCAATTATTTTAGTATATTCATAAGGTTGTATAACTATCTGCACATCTAATTTTAGAACATTTTGGTCTCTCCTGAAAGAAACCCATTAGCAGTAACTACACATTTTCCTTCCCCCTCCCTCAGCCCCTGACAACCTCTGCTTTATTTTCCGTTTCTTTAGGTTTGCCTATTCTGGACGTTTCATACACATAGAATAATAGAATATTTGTCCTTTTGTGACTGGCTTTTTTCACTTAGCATCGTGTTTTCAAGGTTCATCTGTATTATAGCATGAATCAGTGCTTCGTTCCCTTTTCTGTTTAAATAATGTTTCATTATATGGGTGTACCACATTTTATTTCTCTGTTCCTCAGTTGATAGACATTTGGTTTGTTTCTGCTTTTTGGCTATTATAAGTCATGCTGCTGATAACATTTGTGTTCAAGTTTTTGCATAGACATATGTTTTCAGTTCTCTTGGGTGTATACCCAGAAATGTAATTACTAGGGCTTATGGTAATTCTCTCTCTCTCTCTCTCTCTCTCTCTCTCTGTGTGTGTGTGTGTGTATGTGTGTGTGTGCTTTTTCTTTTTTTGACACAGAGTTTTGTTATTGTTGCCCAGGCTGGAGCACAATGGTGTGATCTCAGCTCACTGCAACCTCCACCTCCTGGGTTCAAACAATTCTCGTGCCTCAGACTCCTGAGTAGCTAGAATTACAGGTACACTACCATCCCTGGCTAATTTTGTATTTTTAGTAGAGATGGGGTTTCACCGTGTTGGCAAGGCTGGTCTCAAACTCTTGACCTCAAGTGACCTGCCCACCTTGGCCTCCCAGAGTGTTGAGATTACAGGCGAGAGCCACTGCACCTGGCCTAATTCTATGTTAGGTATTTTGAGAGACTGTGAAATTGTTTTTCAAAGCAACTGCACCATTTGATATTTCTACCAGCAGTGTATGAGGGTTCCAATTTCTTCATATTTTTGCCAACCTTTGTTATTGTCTTTCTTTTTGATTATAGACATCCTATTGAGTATGAAGTCTGATTTGCTTTTATTGCTTATTAATAATCATGGACTTATTTCCAGATCAACAGGTAGTGATCTACCTAATTCTTTTTAGTGGCATAATAATATTCTATTAGATAAATGTACCCAAATTATCTTATTCATTCCCTTTCTGAATTAGTCAGAATTATTTTTTCTGAGTTACCAAAATAGTTCAACCCAAACTGGCACAAGTTAAATAGTTCACATAATTGAAAACTATAGGACATCTGAAGCTTCAGGTGTGCTTGATCCAGGGAGCAAGTGAAGTCATCAGGATCTTTTCTTTACCTCCAAACTTTGCTTGGTTTGTGTGGGCTTCATTTACAGATAATAAGCAGCCTCTGTGATGATGTGATGATTGCTGGCAACTCCTGCTTCACTGCAAAGTTCAAATTCTTCTGAAAATAATGTTTCCCAGTAGTTCCTGCAGTGGTCCTGAGATTCACTCCAATTGGCTTGGCTGAAGTCACATGCTTATCCCTAAGCCAACATGTCTTCATGGTGCTCTATGCTTGGAGCTGAGCATACAGCCCCATGCAGATCACATGGTCTGAGCAGGGATGGGGTAGATATCCAAGTGAAAATCAGGGGCAGTTGCTGGAAGAAGAGGTGTGGATACTGAGCAGGTTAATCACGAAAGCTCATTACACTCACTGAGTTTTCACTGGGCTTCCAGAACACCACATTCTGGTTTTCCTTCCACCTCTAAACAGTGTTATGTCCTAGGACTGAGTCCTTGCACCCTTCTCCATCTACATTTGACTTAAAGTACCATCTCAGTGTATATGATTTCAAAATGTATCGTTTCCAGCCTGGCGGATTCCCTACGTTCTAGACCTGCATAGCCAACTCCTTACTTAGCATCGCCACTAGGATGTCTCATAGGAAGTTCAAAGTTAACATGTTCAAAGAGCGTGATATTCACTCTCTTTCCAAACACAGACCCGGCTCCTTCCATGGTCTTGCCAATGCCCTTGAGTGGCAACTCCATTCTTCCAGTTGCTCAGACCCCAAACCTGGAGTCATCCTTGATTCCTCTTTCTTTCCTATTCTACATTCAACCCATCAACCAATCCTGTCTGCTCTACATTGAAGCCATATCCAGAATCTGAGCACTTCTTGCCACCTCCAATGCCATCACCCGGGGCCAACTCACTGCCAGTTATCTCTGACCCTCCTCAGCCTGTTCTGTTTTAGTTCTCATGTATCTTTTTATTTTTTAACATTATTATTATTATTATTTTTGTAGAGACAGGATCTTGCCATGTTACCCAGGCTGGTCTTGAACTCCTAGGCTCAAGCAATCCTTGTGCCTCAGCCTCCCAAAGCCCTGGGACTATAGACATAAGCCACCATGCCTGACCAATGAATTCCTTCAGTGACTCTTTACTGAGCAGCTACTTAAAAAATACTTGTATTATGCACTATACATTTATATTATATTATGATCACATGCAAGATAGAATTATAGCATATGTTATAATTCTATGTAATATACAGTATTTATTACCTATGTCATTATGTACTATATATTATATGTAAACATAATATAAATTATTATATATATTTAATATTTCATTATGATGTGATAATTATATATAACACATAATTGCAATATCATATGATTACAAATCATATAATATGTAGGTATAATGTATAGTATATATTATATAATTTGTTATATATTGTGTCAATACTCTTTATGTTTATATTATGTAGTATATTTAGTTTAGCATTTATTTATTGTGCCAGACATTCTTCTAGGTGGTAAGAACAAACTAGAGAAAGACCCCTGCTCTTCCAGTGCTGACATTCTAGTGGGGAAGATGAACATATTATATGGGATGCTGGCAGTGTTAGGTGCTATGGAGAAAGATGAAACTGAGAAAGGAGAAGCAGAGTGTGGGTGAGGTGTGGGTATGCCTGCTATTTTAGGGAAGGAGGTCAGGGAAGGCTTCCCTAACAAGGTGTATTAGTCTGTTCTCACATTACTATAAAGAGCTACCTGACACTGGGTATTTTATAAAGAAAAGAGGTTTACTTGGTTCATGGTTCCACAGCCTGCACAGGAAGCATGGCTGGGGAGGCCTCGGGAAACTTACAATCATGGCGGAAGGCAAAGGGGAAGCAGGAATGTCTTATCTGGCTGGAGCAGGAGCAAGAGGGCAAAGGGTGAGGTGCTACACACTTTAAGCAACCAGATCTCATGAGAACTCACTCACTGTCATGAGAACAGCAAGGGGGAAATCTACCCTCATGATCCAGTCACCTACCAGGCCCCTCCTCCAACACTGGGATTGCAATTTGACATGAGATTTGGGCAGGGACACAAATTCAAGCCATATTGCAAGGCGACATTTGAGCAGAGACCAGGAGAAAGTTTGAGAGTGAGGCATGTTAATAACTGGGGAAGAGTGTTCTGCACAGAGGAACAGCAAGTGCAAAGGCCCTGAGGCTGGAATCTGCCTGGAATTTTTAGGTAAAAGAAAGGAAGCTAATTTGCTTGGTGGTGGAGCAAGTAAGGAGAGGGGAGAGTAGTAAGAGATAAAGTCAGTGAAATGGGGCAGATTGGGAAGAGTCTTGGAATCACTATGGGACTTGGTTGTTCCTCTGATAAAGAGGGGGACTCATGGCATGCCTATAATCCCAGCACTTTGGGAAGCTGAAGTGGGAGACTTGCTTGAGGCCACGAGTTTGAGACTAGTCTGAGAAACATTCCAAGACCTATCTTTACCAGAAATATAAAAAAAAATTAGTGGGGTATGGTGGTGCACCCCTGAAGTCCCAGCTACTCAAAGCAGGAGGATCCTTGAGTCCAGGAGTTTGAGGCTGCATGAGCTGTGATCACACCAAGAAGACAGAGTGAGACCCCATCTCTTAAAAAATTAAAAGTTAAAACAAAAGAGGAGCCATGGGGAGGTTTCAGAGCAGAGTAGCAACATGATCTGACTTACATTTGAACAGGATTTTCGTGTCTGCTGTGAGGGGAACTGGCAGCAGTGAGTGAGGGAAAAAGCAGGGAGACCAGGAAGGAGGCTCCCAATGGTGCCTTGGAAGGTGGCATGGAAGGTGCCTTGGAAGGTGGTGGCATGGGTGTGGGTCAAAGGAGAAGCAGTGGATCATGTGTATCTTTGCTTGATCCAGTGGAAGAGAACCATTTACCCCAGTGTCTCACACTTTCAGAACTTTCTATGTTATTAATTCCTGGTGTTTACGGATAATGTAAAAACTGCCACATAGACCCATCTGCATCTAGCAAACCAGAAATAATGAAAACAGCTAATCACAAACCAGAGAGGGACCTGGAGACACTTATCGATTGGCTCTAGATAAAAAAGGCTGTGAAAATACTCATTGATAAATGCTTCTTGGGAGGCCCCAGGTTCACAGAACTCAGATAGGGTATCTCCCTGTGATGAGATTGTTACTTTCTTCTTTACCTCAAGAAATTAACCTGCTTCTTTGTGATGGGTTTAATTTTACCAAAACAAGAAAAAGCTTGCTTTCTTGAACTTAATCTCTCTCCTTTGAACAATTAGCTACTGGTGTTTGCTTTTTTTAAAAAAACAAAACAAAACAAAACAAAAAAACTACCTTTTGCTTGTTTAACAATATCATGGCACAATAGGGGAATGCACTTTGCATTTTTTTTTTTTTTTTGTGAGGTCTTGCTCTCTCACCCAGGCTGGAGTGCAGTGGCAAATCATAGGATTATAGCTTACTGCAGCCTCGACCTCCTGGGCTTAAGCAATCATCCTACCTCAGCCTCCCCAGTACCTGGAACTACAGGTCCACATTATTACACCTGGATAATTAAAACATTTTTTGTAGGGATAAAGCCTCACTATGCTGCCCAGGCTGGTCTCAAACTCCTAGCTTCAAGCGATCCTCCCACCTAGGTCTTCCAACGTATTTCACTTTTAATTGGGTCAGTTATTATTACTACTAATAGTAGATGCTATTTATCAAGCCCTTATGTGCCAGGCACAGTGCTAACATCTTTATATAAACATTAAATCATTGGCTTATTATAACAATCTGTGAAGTAGATATTATGAGTATCCCCAATATTATAGATGAGTAAATTTAGGCTTAGAGGTATTTGTAACTTGCCCAAGATTACACAGGTAGGAAGATGTAGAGAAAGATTCAGACTCAGGTCCATCTGATGATCTATTACCACTCCCTTCAATGTGAAGTCAATATGTTTTGTTTTGGCCTTCACAGGGTAACAGATCCTCCTGTCCATCCATCCACCCAACCACCCATCTACCCATCCATCCATCACCCACCCATCTGTCCATTGATCCATCCATCCATCCATCCATCCATCTACCTACTCACTCACCTGCCCATTTATGCACCCATCCACCCATTCATCCATCCACCCATCCATCCATCCACCCATCCATCCATCCATCCATCCATCCAATCATTTCATAAATATTTATTGAGCCCCAGTATGTATTAGATAATATTAAGATGCTTTTCCCAGATCTTATCAACTCCTTGAAGCTCACAATGATTTATTCCCATTTTAGGGTTCTCTGAGATTGGAATTCTTGTTCAAGTGATTTACTGAGGGAGAGTTCTCAGAAGAACTGGAATGAGTAATGCAGGAGAGGGCAGAAAGATACTAAGCACACATGTGGTCTTAGGTGGAGATAACTTCAGCCTGATGCCATGGGGAACTCTGGGGCATAAATTGTACCAAGGAGTTGGCATCACCTTGAGACAAGGGGGCCAGCCTTCTGCACCACAGTGTCTATCAATTACTGGCTTCAGGCTGCCCCAGGGGGGTGGGTTAGGGGCAGAGCCTCCTGGGGAAGGTGGTTTTCATCTGGTTTTCCAAGGCCTGTTCTTTGGAGAAAGGTGTAACCGTGAGCCCTTCACAGCAGCTGGGGATAAAGAGATTCTGGGCAGGGCACCAGTAGCCATCCATTCCCTTTCCTCTCTTTATCTCCTGTTATTTAGGTCAATCTAGCATTCATTTGCTCAATATATAGTTGTTAGTGGCTCCCTCTGGGCTGGCACTGTTCTAGGCACTGAGGACTTTGTGGTGGAATAAGACAGGTACAGTCCCTGCTGTTATTCACCGTTTGTGGGATGGGTTGGTGGGGGGCAACATTCAACAGGTGAATATAATGTAGTGGGTTAAGCCCCTGGGGTGGGAGATGATGACTAAGCTGACACTCCACTGGCCTAATTAAGGGCAGGTGTGAGGGTCAGATGGGCAAGTTAGGGGTGAGGGGAAAATATTCCAGGTAGAGGACACAGGGTGATATGGGGTCTGCATGACTCCCAGCTTGCATCTATCTGTAGAGTTTTTACAGGTGCACAGTGGTGGGTAACTCAGATAGCAGCTGTACCCTTGTCCTGTGGCTTCTGCCTGTGCTCATGTGGTCTCTGCTTTACTCTTGTGGCAACCTTGGACATGAAACTCCACACCTCTACGGGTCCCTAAGAGAATCTTGTCATACACAAGCACTATTGAGCAACATGGACTTTACTGAAGATTTCATAGTGAAATGGAGGCAGGGTGTGTCTTGCACAAAAGTGTCTTGACAATTAAAAAACATCCTCATCGGCAATTTCTGTTGTTCTTCTCAGAGAACAAGGAATGGATGCCCTCCTTGGAACTAGCTGCCATGGACTTTCTCTTTTTCAATGGGGTAAGGGGTTTAGCCTTTTAATTCCTCCAAATTTTTCTCAGAAGTTCAAACTCAGTTTTAACCAAAAGTGTATACATTTATTTTCTTATTAAATTTTTTTTTGAGACAAGGTCTCTCTCTGTCACTCAGACTGGAGTGCAGTGGTAGGATCATGGCATCATAGTTCACTGCAGCCTCGACCTCCTAGATTCAAGTGATTTTCCTGCCTCAGCCTCCGGAGTAGCTGGGACCACTGCACTTTGCTAAGTTTTACTTTTTTTTTTTTTTTGTAGAGATGGGGTCTCTCCATGTTGCCCAGGCTGGTCTCGAACTCCTGGGCTCGAGCAATCCTCCCTCAGCCTTTCAAATTGCTGAGATTACAGGCATGAGCCACTACCCCTGTCCTAAAAGTGTATAAATATAAGGGGATACTAATGTAATTTAGCTACGTGGATATATTGGATATGGTGAAGTCTTGGCTTTTTAGTGTATCTGCTACTTGAATAATATGCATTGTGCCTGATATGGTTTGGTTGTGTTCCCACCCAAATCTCATCTTGAATTGTAACTCCCACAATTCCCACATGTCATGGGAGGAACCTGTTGGGAGATGATTGAATTTTGGGGGTGGGTCTTTCCTGCACTGTTCTTATGACAGTGAATAAGTCTCATGAGATCTGATGGCTTTTAAAAAGTGGAGTTCCCTTGCACAAGCTCTCTCTCTTTGCCTGCTGCCATCCATGTAAGATGTGACTTGCTCCTCCTTGCCTTTCACCATAATTGTGACGCTTCCTCAGCCACGTGGAACTGTAAGTCCATTAAATCTCTCTTTCTTTTGTGAATTTCCCAGTCTCAGGTCAGCAGTATGAAAATGGACTCATACAGTGCCTGTTAAGTAATTTCTCATTACCCACCCTCCTTCTGTGCTCCCTCATTTTTCTGAGTCTCCAATGTCTATCATTCCACATTCTCTGTCCATTGTATACATTATTTACCTCCCATTTATAAGAACAATTCCTCACCCTTTCTGATACCAAGCAGTTCCACTCTGTTCCAGCCTGGGTTCAAGTCTGCATGACAAACTCACTGTCCTTGGAGGAGAGTGCATGTTTAGAATGCTTTTCACCAGGTGGCTTTATCAATTTACGTATCCTTCGCTGGAATAAAGAAAAGATACCATAGAAGTGTTTTTGTGTCCCCTGTCCTTCAGGGCACATGTGGCCATGCATGGAAACATTTTTGATTGTCAGGACTGAGGGGGCAGTGCTATTGGCATCTAGTAGGTAAAGGACCGAGAGGCTGCAAAGGATCATGCACTGGACAGCCCCTCTAAGTGTCATCCTGTGTGGCTGGAGCATAGTGGACAAGGGGGAGAGGTGAGAGGTGAAGTCTGAGAGGAGGGCAGGCCCAGCCTTGTGGAACCTTGCAGGCCATAGTAAGGAGATTATGTTAAAAAGCTGGATCTAAGGGGGTTGGGTGTGGTGGCTCATGCCTGTCATCCTGGTACTATGGGAGCCCAAGGAAGGAAGATGACTTGAGTCAAGGAGTTCGACACTAGCCTGGTCAACATAGTGAGATCCTGTCACTATAGAGAAAGAAAAAGAAAATTAGCTGGGTGTGGTGGCATATGCCTATAGTCCCAGCTACTCAGGAGGCTGAGGCAGGAAGATCACTTGAATCCAGGAGTTCACTTGAGCTATGATTGCGCTGCTGCACTGTAGCCTGGGCAACAGAGAAAGATCCTGTCTCTAAAAACAGTAACAACAAACGAAAAAGGTAACTAAAACTATATGAGTCATCCTCCAAAATAGTGATTGTTAGCTGTGTTTAATTTTGTTTTCATAAAAAATTATTGCTGTGGTTTTAATGTTTGTCTCCTCCAAAACTCATGTTGATACTTAATCCCCAATGTGGCAGTATCGAGAGGCGGGGCCTTTAAGAGGTGATTGGGTCATAAATGAATTAATCTGTTCATGGGTTAATGGGTTAGTGAACTAATGGATTATCATGGGACTGGGACAGGTGGCTTTATAAGAAGAGGAAGAGAGACCTGAGCTGGCACGTTAGCACATTCAGTCTCCTCACTGTGTGATGCTGTGGGCCACTTGGGACTCTGCAGAGAGTCCCCACCAGCAAGAAGGTCCTCACAAGATGCTGTCCCTCAACCTTGAACTTCTCAGTTTCATAATTTTAAGAAATATAAAATTTCTTTATAAATCACCCAGTTTTAAGTATTCTGTTACAAGCAATAGAAAATGGACTAAGACAGTCAGGTTTTTGTTAAATGATGGTAAATTTTTACTTATTTTGAATTTGGAAACATGTTTCTTGAAGGTCAGAACTTATGAATATTTCAAAACCTGGAATGAGACCGAGGTCTGGATCTTGGTTTAGCCAGGTGACCTTGGACAAGTTATTTAAAATCTCTGTTGTCTTCCCATGCTAGACTTGTAGCACTGCTTGAGCTTGTTAGGTCTCTAATTTTCTGACCATGAGATGGCTTTCAAGTTCTAAGTCAAGATGGGAAGCAAACACTATTCTTCCCAAAGAATGTGATTCTCAGGGGTGACAATGATGCTCTTGTTTAATGCCAATTTAAAAAATAAATGGATCAACTGGGCGCGGTGGCTCACGCCTGTAATCCCAGCACTTTGGGAGACCAAGTCGGGCAAATCACAAGGTCAGGAGTTTGAGACCAGGCTGGTTAGTATGATGAAACCCGGTCTCTACTAAAAATACAAAAACTTAGCCAGGCGTGGTGGCAGGCGCCTGTGGTCCCAGCTACTTGGGAGGCTAAGGCAGGAGAATCGCTTGAGCCCACGAGGTGGAAGTTGCAGTGAGCTGAGATCACGTCACTGCACTCCAGCCTGGGTGACAGAGCGAGACTCCGCCTCAAAAAAAAGAAAATTAGGGTCACCATTTTGAATGGATGATAGGTATGTACATCACTGCTTTTTTTGGTGATTCATGTGATAAGTATCTCCTTAAATGCAGGATTCAGTCCCATCTGTTGTACACCAGGTGATTTCTGATGGTACCTGCAATAATGTGGGGGCACAGCATTACATAATCTCATAAGTCATATAGAGAAAAGTGGATCCTCTTTTCCATCTTTGTCAGTCTTCCATATGAGATCATGAAGAAAGTCTCAGTTGGGTGCTAGTGGGTCTCTAACACCTGCTCCAGTCCCTCTCTTTAGCAAACAGACAATGTCTTAGACTCAGAGCCTTGGAAGAAGTGAAAATATTTAACTAGAATTTTACATCAATTTGTTTCCATTGTTTTTACATTTTTTTCCTCTTCCTTTCAGCAAAGATTGGCTTTCCACTTATGGTAGTGATATAAAATTTTCCTTTAAGAGAATTTTGAGTACAATAAGTTAATCTAAGAAAACAAATAATACAGTAGGTCAGGGCTCAGCCAACTTTTTCTGTAAAGGAGTGGATAGTAAATATTTTAGGGTTAGGGAGCCATATGCTTTCCGTTTCAACTATTCCACTATAATATGAAAGTAGCTACAGACAATATGTAACCAAGTGGGTGTGGCTGTGTTTCAATAAAACTTTATTTACAGAAACAGGGTTGGGATTGGCCTATGGGCTGCTGTTTGGTATTCCACGTACTAGGTGATATCCTGGCAACATAGTTGATGGTTAAGTGCTAGGCTCTGGAGTCAGCATGCTTGGATTTGAAGCTCAGCTTTGCCACTT
>NW_016107323.1:9709734-9711778 GCF_001604975.1 Cebus imitator
CTGTTGCCAGGCTGGAGTACAGTGGCATGATCTTGGCTCACTGCAATCTCTGCCTCCCGGATTCAAGCAATTCTCCTGCCTCAGCCTCCCGAGTAGCTGGGACTACAGGTGCATGCCACCACACCCAGCTAATTTTTGTATTTTTAGTAGAGATGGGGTTTCACCATGTTGGCCAGGATGGTCTTGATCTCTTGACCTCGTGATCCGCCCGCCTCGGCCTACCAAAGTGCTGGGATTACAGGGGTGAGCCACCGCGCCCTGCTATTCTTTACTTTCTTTGCCTCAGTTTCTACATTTGTAAAATGAAGATAATTCTAACTCATAGGATCTTCATTAGGTTTATATAAGTTCACTTAGAATAGTGCCTGATGTGCAGTTAAATGCCATGTACATGTAGGTGGTCGCTAGTGTTGGTTTTATACATAGACATGACAAAAAATGCCAAAGGAGGTTTATGATTACCTGAAGATTGGGAAACACTGAATTTAGTAGAAAATATAATGATGTTTGTTATTGCTTCTAACTATTTCCTACTTCTTTTAGTGATTCCCTGGTGTCCTGGCATCTTTGGCGGGTTGGCAGAGGTGGGGGAGTAAATATAAGGAGGACAGAGCTCCATCTGCTTTCTGAGCACTGGAAAAGCAAAGCTCACAAGGGAATGGACTTTGTAGACCTGGCTCTGAGTGTGTAAGTTGGCTTGTTCTTCTTCCTCTATGACCTGACTCTCTTTGGCAGCAACAAGGGAAAATATTGGGTGCAGCAAGTGCCACTAATGTTAGTAACCCATGTCAACTTACAAAATATGCCAGAAGAATGAGGTCATTATGTCCCAGGTAGAGCACTGTAGGTAATATGGATTCACAAACATTTAATAAAAAAAATCATCATCCTTAACATGATATAAGTTTATTTCTCTGTAATGTAGCAGCCTGGGTAGATAGCTCAGGAGCAGTAGAGCGGCTCTACAATGGCCAAGCTCCTTCTGTCTTGTTGCTTAGCACTTGAAACACTTGACCGTCACCTGATGGTCCAAGATGGTTGTTTTAGCTCCTGCCATCACATGTGCATTCAGCCAATGGGAAGGAGGAATACTTAATGGAGACCACCCACTTTCCTTTAAAAATAGGACCCAGAAATAGCACATATCACTTCTACTCACATTTTATTGGCCAGTATTCAGCCACATGGCCATACCTAGGTACTTGGAGGGTTAACAATGTAATATCTGGCTAGGTGAACTTGTACCCACCCAAATGTTTTATATAGAACAGTGTTTCTCAACTGGAGGCAAAATTACCCTCCTAGTGAACATTAAAAAATATGCAGGGGCATTTTTGGTCTTCACGATGTCTGGGGAACATTCTTGGAATTTGATGGGTGGGGCCAGGTGTGCTAAACTTCCTAAACTATGTGAGACACTCTTTTGCAATGAAGAAGTATGCCATTCAGGAGACCAACAGTGCCCATGTTGAGAAAGACAGCTATGGGAAATGTAGAAAACAGAGGTTGGGAGACAATTTGCCATCTACCACACTCGGTTTATTTATGGTGATCACAACTGTGCCAGAGAGCAATGCCAGGGATGTTCTTGAGTGTAGGGGCTTGAGGTAGACCCCAATTTGCCATATGATCACATTCTCTGAGGTATACTCAGCCCTTTCCCACACTCTACTCTAGACCTTCTCCCAAGAAAACCTCAACACCCATTAGCTCAGACACTCTGCCCCAGTTCCTATATTTTAAAAATCTGTATAGCGCTTACTGTCATTCTCATGTGGAGGAGGGACCCCATCTGCAGGGCAGCTGGGAATGATGCCTGTGGGGCTCAGCCTCCATCAGACTCTCTACCCCACTTTGTTGAACCCCGAATGTAAATCCCTTCTAGCCCCCTCCTCCTCCTCTTCCCATCCTGTATCTCAATTCACTCCTTCATTACATTTTATTACTATTAGCATAATACGCAGAGTATTTCCGAACATAATTACATCTTTATAATCCTCCAAACCAATACACTGTATATATATATATATATATATATATATAT
>NW_016107323.1:9712161-9713368 GCF_001604975.1 Cebus imitator
GCTGGGATTACAGGCGTGAGCCACCGCACCCGGCCTTACACTGTATATGTTTACTGCTTATCTGCACATATGTCTCCTTTCTGATACAACAGGTTTCCTTTCACCATAATCCTCCCCAATGTGCTTCTCATTTAAGTATACACTTTATGCCTTTTCCATGGGCAATGTCCAACATGCGCAGAAGTAGACAAAATAGTATGAGTCTGTGAGTACCTAGCACCCAGCTTTAACAAATGATGAACTCATGACCAATGTTGTTTGATCTTTTCTCCTTCCTACTTCCTCCCAGAGTGAATATTTTGGGAGGAGCATTGGGGAGGATCATGCTGAAGGGAAATCTGTTGTATTAGGAGGGAGAAATATGTTCAGATAAGCAATAAACACATACAGCATATTGGCTTGGAGGATTATAAAGATGTAATTATGAATGGTTGTGTATGTTTGGAAATACTCTGCATGTCATGCGAATAGGAATAAAATACAATGAAGGAGTCAATCGAGGAGATACAGGATGGGAAGATAAAACTTTTTTGAATGCTGAATAAATCAACTTTTCCTGTAGTTCCTGTAGCCAGGCTCCTTTCCATATTATGTTACCTTTTCCATTTTCCTCTCTGCTCCACTACGTCTTGCACTGTATCACATGATCCACGATCAGCAGCAAGAGCAGTGATAAGGAGAGCCTGAAGGCAGAAGCTTCTGGGCACCCCTTTCCAGGGGCCCCACCTGGTTATTTTACAACCTTTGAATTCTCATCATCTCATGATATGGATGGTGTCTGCCAGTTGGTACCATAATATTTCCTGGACAGATCTAGTTGGTGTTGGTTTCTGCTATAGTTTGGACGTGCGTCCCCTGCAAATCTCGTGTTGGAATTGATCCCCAACATTGGAGGTGGCGCCTAGTGGGAAATGTTTGGGTCATGGGTGTGGACCTCTCATGAGTAGATTAATACCCTCCCTGGGCCAGGGGAGTGAGTGACCTCCCTGTTAGTTCCCACGAAAGCTGATTGTTAAAAATGATCCTGGTACTGCCCTCTCATCCTTTCTTGCTTCCTCTCTCACTGCTTGATCTCTGTACCTGCCAGCTCCCCCTTTGCCTTCCACCATGAGTGGAAGCAGCCTGAGGCTTTCACCAGATGCCCGGGCTTCTAGCCAGCAGAATCAGGAGCCAAATAACCCTTTTTCTTTATAAATTACCCAGCCTC
>NW_016107323.1:9713513-9725666 GCF_001604975.1 Cebus imitator
CTATCTTATCCTGATGGCCATCTCCACACACCTTAATTAGATAACCATCCGAGTAAATAAGATGAATGCTTCTATCGCTAATCAATCCTTAATCTAGTAGTTGCCAAAATGTGTTCTGTGGAACACTGGTTTCTATAGGGATCTTGAAAATTAATAATTCAAAAAATGTTTTATGTCAACAGGGTAGTTTTCTGTGGGACTTCTCAGAGCCTTTAACATGTTAATGAGGTCTTGAGGCTCCTGGAAGGGTTAACCCAGAATTGCCCCCAACTTATTTCAGCCCTTTATTTTTTACACTACCTCTCACAGGACCACTGCTTTGGAGAAAGGTCTGTAGAAATGCTGCCTTAATCATCTCTTCAAGTATCCTGAGATAGAGAAGGCAGAATGCCCTATATTGAGATGAGGAAACCCGAGATGGTAGAGAAACTGCAATCTATTATCAGTGGAATAGGAGGAGACTATGGCTGAGGTCTGCAGTGTTTCCCTTTCCTGGGTACCCAGGAAAACTCCCATTGATCGGCGCTTCCTTCCTAAGCATTGACATATCATTGTTTTTAGGGAGGTCAGATGGTAAGTGGTCCCAGCCTATGTGATAGCTCTTGTTCAACCCCTCCCCTCCTTTGTTTCATAGTTGTGTGATTTGGGCAATTGCCTCAGCCCTTCTGAGCCTCTGTCTTCTTTGGAGGTCTCCTGAGAAACTGACTCTAAGGCCAGTGGTTTACAGGTGTATCATTACACTGGCCTCCAGAGCAGGCAAGGGACTGGTAAGTAGAAGGTGACCTCCTGGGTGGGGATGGGGGTTGGGTTTGCATCCTGGTACTTCCTGTTCCGTTTGCACAGCCAGAGAGGCTTTTGTGGTTCTATGAAAAGCCCACAGAGGAATCCTATGCAGCCATATAAAGGAAGGAGATCAAGTCCTTTGCAGGGCTATGGATGGAGCTGGAAGCTGTTATCCTGAGAAAACTAATGCAGGAACAGAAAACCAAACACTGCATGTGCTCACTTGTAAGTGGAAGCTGAATGATAAGAACACATAGACACATGAAAGGGTTGGGGTAACACACAATGGGGCCTGTCAGGAGGAGAGGTGGTGGGAGGAAGAGCATCAGGAAGAATAGCTAATGTATCCTGGGTTTAATACCTAGGTAATGGCCTGATCTGTGCAGCAAACCACCATGGCATGTTTACCTATGTAACAAACCTACACATGTACCCTAGGACTTAAAATAAAAGTTGAAGAGGGAAAAAACCCCACAAAGATGCAGATATTGGCAGCTGGAAATGGCTGAAAGACACCAGAGGGCTGAGTCCTGATCATCTGCTCCGACTCCCGAACCTCATCTGTACGCATCAGACTGACCCCTTTATCGCAGGGGTAGGTGAGGATGAGACCCAAAGTGTTCTATATGACCTCTGGTAATAGAGATGACATCTATCTGTTGGTGGGTATTGAGTCATGTGCCAAGCACACAGTTGAATCCTCACAACAGCTCAAGTAGCTCTGGGCAGTTAACTCTGTATACAAATGAGAAAATGGAAGCTCAGAGAGGTTAGATAATCCATCAAGGGTCACACAGCTGGGGAATAGTGGAGCTGGGGTTCAAAGCAGGGGTCTGGCTGAAGGCTGCGACCTTAATTACTGTACTACACAGTCTTTAATAATTAGGGGCTCATTAGCGATCCCTTCTTTTCTTTCACCCCTTCTTTTCCCCTACCTTTCATCTCTCCTTTCCCTGCCTTCTCCTCCACACCCCCTTCTCTTTTCTTCTTTCTTTTCTGGACAGTTACCCTGGGACATTCAATACCCAGTAAATATTTTTTGAATTGAATAGCATCTCAGTTTGGCGCAATAGATGCTTACTTCACTAAATTTTGATTGAATCGACTGTCAGAAAAATCTGAGTGCATGGAAGTTCTGCAGAGTAGGGGATTGTGGCCACAGAATTTAATACCCTTTGCAAATCTCAATAACTTCCTGAAATTCTCTAGGGGGCATGGAGTGGAGGAGTGTGAAGAATGATGAACATGACAAGTGAGAATCCTTTAGTCTCTGACGTCTCCTCCTCAGCACTCTAGATTTTTCTCTCCTTTCTTTGCCAGCTCCCTTCTCCTTCAGCATCTTCCCTCCTCCCCAGTCCTCAGCATGGAAGGTGGGAAAAATAACTGCAGTGGAAATGCAGTCATTCTTAATAGGACATTTGTGTGTCTGGGGCATGGAAAATGGTTGGGTCATGTTGAACAGCCAAATATTAAGAAGCTTGGTTAAGAAACATGGCATAGCTGAATTAGGGTAAGTTTCTGTTTTCTGTGTTTAGAATTACGTGGCCATAAATCTCCTAATCAGATGTGATAAATATCTGATTGCAGCCATATGCTGGTATTTGCATCACTGAAAGCAAATTTTGAAAAGGTCACCATTTAACTTCTGCAGCCAGCCTGCTTCTTGGCGCTATTAAATTCAAAGCTACACAGTAAAATACCGCTTGTTCGCTGATTTTGCCCTATTGAGCCTATCTCAGGATCCTAGCCATCGCTTGCTACAGGATGCTTTAAGGACCTGGATCAGAAAGGGTGTTAAATGTGGTCACATGTGAAGGTTGGAATCTTTTAGTTTATTTATTTGAGACAGAGTCTTACTCTGGCACCTAGGCTGGAGTGCAGTAATGCATTCTTGGCTCACTGCAAACTCTGCCTCTCAGGTTCAAGTGGTTCTTGTGCCTTAGCCTCTCGAGTACCTGGGATCACAGGTATATGTCACCACACCTGGCTAATTTTTGTATTTTTTTTAGTAGAGGCAGGGTTTCACCATGTTGGCCAAGCTGGTCTTGAACTCCTGACCTCAAGTGATCCATCCACCTTAGCCTCCCAAAGTGTTGGGATTACAGGTGTGAGCCACCACGTCCAGATGAAGGTTGGAATCTTATCTCAGAGAAGTGCTAGAAATTGTAGAGATTTGTAACTATCTTGTTAGGAAAGAGGTAGGTGGACTTTTTATAGATTGAGATATGGTAAAAGTGCAGCTTCCTTCCTTCCTTCTCCCAATCAGGACTCAGTGAGCACATAACAGAATCATGGCTCTTTTCTAAGCATTCTATATTAATTATTGACTCAATTAATCTTTGCAACGACCCTACACTATAAGTTATATTATTTCTATTTTTCAGGTGAGGCACAGAGAGGTTAAGTGACTCACCCGGAGTTACACAGCTAGTTAAGTGATGGAGCTGGGATCTTAAGCCCAGGTGTTTGGCTTCTGAGTGCAAGCTATCCCTGGAGCCTGCTAAATGCTGGAGATGCAGCAAGGAGCAAGACAGCATTGTTCCCAAGGATCTCATCTTCTTCATAAATAACAAACATAGCACAAAATCTCTGCATATATAATTCTGGCAACTGCCATTTATTTCATGCCTACTGTATGCCTGAGGCTAAACTGCATATTTACTATTTTCTCTAATCCTTTCAAGAACTCTATGAGGTAGGAAGTTTTACCCCCATTCAGCAGATAAGAAACTAAAGCATAGAGAGGCTAATTTAAATTGTCCAAAGTCATACATTTACAGGGGTACCAGATTTACCAAATAAAAATTCAGGATACCCAGCTAGATTTGAATTTTCTATAACAAATACATTTTTAGTTTAAGTATATCCCATGAAATCTTTGGGAACATACTTATACTAAAAGTTATTTGTTGTTTAACTGAAATTCATATTTAACTGGACATCCTATGTTTTATCTGGCAATTCTGTACAATCAGGATGTGGGTGGCAGTGTTGCGATTCAACCTGGCTTTTCCTAATTCTAAATTTCTCAGTTGGCCAATTTGTCAAAATGGGTGACCTCAAACTCATTTTTAACCTTGAGTCACACGAGCTGCTTTTGCCCATGATTTATTAAATGTTGATAGGACAGATGATAATAAATAATAATAATAATAATAATAATCCATTCAACCAGTACTCATTAAGTGCCAGGCACTCTTCTAAGACTTTCAATTGTTTAACTCATTTAATCCTCACATCAGTTCCATAAGATGTGTTCTATTATTAGTCCCACTTTCTAGCAGCTTTTCAGTTGGGAGTGATTTCTCCCCCAGGGTCCTTTTGACAAGGTTTGGAGACATTTTTTGGTTGTCTCAAATGTGGGTGCTACTGGAGTCTAGTGGGTAGAGGCCAGGGATCCTGCTAAACGTACTGAACAATGGACGGGACAGCAGCCCTCCCCTCCAAGAATTACCTGGCCAAAATGTCAGTAGCTCTAAGGTTGAGAAACCCTATACTAGAGTAACTGGAGGTAAGAGAAGTTTGGTAACTTGCTCGAACTCACCCAGGTAGCCAGTGGCCAAGGTGAGATTTCAGTCTAGGCAGGCTGGCTCCTGAATCTGTGCATTTAACCACGAGGTTGTACCCAATTTGCATATGAGGATGAAGAGGCCTAAAAGCTTGGGTTACCCACCTAAGGTCCCACAGCCAGTGGGTAGCAAGGATAGAACCACAACTCAGGTGTCTTGCTCCTAATTCATTACTTCTACCCCTCCTTGAATCCTATTATCTAATTTCCTAAGCAGTAACTCCCAGCTGCTGATGCAGAAGTCAAATCCAGATTACGTAAATGCTAAGCTAGAGCGAAGCATTTGTGTGTTGGTGTTGCATTTCGACGGAGTGTAAACTATTTTATTCATCCATTCATTCAGCCAACATTTCTGTGTGCCTACCCCTGCTCTGGCAGTGCAGTAATAAAGAGAAGACATTGTTTCTGCTATATGAAGCTTAAAATCCAGCCTCACTTTCATCTCAGTGTAAAATTCTGTGATTCTAGGCTGTTTGCCTTCATGTTCATGTTATCCTGGGCTTCCCCAGAAGCACACTTTGTGATGGGAATTTGGGTACAAATGGTTTATTTGGCAGGTGATCTCAGAAAACACAGGTCAGGGAGTTGGGAGGTGAGACAGGGAGGGGAAGAAAGTTAACAGACATTGTTCTGCAAAAAATACAACTACCATTTGATCCAGCAATCCCACTATGGGTATCAACCCAAAGGAAAAGAAATCATTAAAGAAAAAAGATACCTGCACTTTATGTTTATCACAGCACTATTCACAAAAGCTAAGTGTCCATCAACAGATGAATGGATAAAGAAAATATGGTATATATACCATGGAATACTACTCAGCCATAAAAAGAATGAAAGCATGCCTTTTGCAGCAATGTGGATGGAACTGGAGGCTGTTATCTTAAGTGAAGTCACTCAGAAACAGAAAGTCAAATACTTCATGTTCTCACTTGTAAGTGGGAGCTAAATAATGGGCACACGTGGGTGTAGAGAGTAGATTAACACTGGAGGCTTGGAAGGGTGGGAGTGTGCAAGGGGGCTGAAGGATGAGAGATTATCTAATGGTACGAGGTACACTATTCAGATGACGGTTACACTACGAGCCAAGGCTTCATTAGACAACATATCCATGTAACAAAACTGCATGCATACCATCTAAATCTATGAATAAAATTAAAGATATTGTTTAGATTGAGCCTGTTTGCACTGTGGGTGATTGGAGTTCAGTCCTGCTGGGGAACGCTGGGAGAGGGCACAGAACACAGACTACAGAGTTAACCTACTTGAGGGGAATTTATCCTGCAGCATTCACCGCTTGTGGACTGGGTTGCTCCTGATGGCACGAATGCTCTGTCATTTCTGATCTTCCCTGCAAATGGGCCAAGAGAAACACTGTGGGCAGACAGTCACAGGTGCATGCCATCTGATAAGTACCTAGAAGATATGGCTTAACACCATCTATCTCTGCTACAGTGGCTCAGAAACATTTATTGGGCACCTACCGTATGCCAGATACTTTTGTATTTTAGCTCATTCTTCTGATCTCTTGAACTTCACCAAAGATCCTCAAATAACCGTCTTTAACAGCTTTGCTCAGTTCTTATCCTCATCGTTAGCTGCCATGTAGGTGAGGTCAGTATCCACAAAAAACTCAGCTGAGTGGGGAAGAAGTTCGCTTTCTACTACAATAGATAGCTATATAATAAAAGCGCAATGTTACCCTGAATAGCTGCAGCTCATTACATGGAAGGAAACCGAAAATAAAGTCAACACAGAGAAAGGCAGAATCATGCCCTGGGGAGAGACCAAGCCTTGATCACATGATTTGAGTGTCTGGATGCAGCTGTACCTGAAGCAAAAGACTCCCAGGCTTTTCATATGCCAGAGACAATACATTTTCATTTGCTTTTTTTTTTTTTTAAAAAAAACTTTAAAAGTTGAGTATTGTTCAGATATAAGCTGGAGAGTTCTGACTGATAGTCAAACAGAGAGATATGGTGACAGTTGTATAAATAAATAAAGCTTATGAATGAGGTCCAGAGTTTGAATTGATAGTTACTAGACAAATCCACAAGGCAACATTGAATTCAGTATCACACCGTATACTATCCTGGATTTTTAACAAAGGCTCATATTGTCCAACATCATCACGTATGAATTTTTGCTTTGTTTGAAGTTAGTACACTCGGTCTCGTTAAATGTCTGCTAGTTTCTTTGGTGTGTAAAATGATGTCCTTAGCCGTGTGGCTTTTTTCTAGATTCTCTGGGGTATAAATCATCCAGGCACATTGTGGATCTTCTCAGTTTATTGCCAGGAAAATTTGTTGTTCTCTGAAATGTGTGCTTGAACCACTGGAGCAGAGCTCTTAAAACTGTGTTTTAAGATTATCACAACAAGAAAAAAAATTCTGCAAGCAGTGCTTGAACTCAATTAGGATCTTGCTTTTAGAGAGGCAGGTGTAGGGCGTTTCGAAGCAAAGTAAGCTCTCCTTTGAAAATTGCATCTTTCTACTCCATCTGGAGCTTGAATTTCCATCCTTGGGGATAAATCACATCTGCTTTGGATTTCATAGGATGTCTCTTAAGTATCTTCACAGAATTGTTCAAAGATTGCTATTGCTTCTAGTAGATCTGATTCATAAGTTCGTGGGTGCAACAGCTGCTCTCTGAATCAAATTGTCAATATGAGTGGCATTTTGAATGGGGGCAGGGATGGGAGCAGACAGCCATAGGAGGTGGTTTTATAGAAGAGTGGTAAGCCATAAGAGTACCACCCCAGGTTCAAAGCTCAGCTCTGCCACTAGCTATGGGACTCTGGGCGATTTTCGTATTGTCTTGAGCTTCAGTTTCCTCAACTGGCAGGTTAATAACAGGACCTGCCTCATGGGTTGCACTGGATTAAATCTGAGAAGAAATGTACACCATTTAGTCTGGTGGAGAGTTGCAGGTGCCATGTGCTATGGGCACATAGTAAATATTCAATAAATGGTAGCTATTTGTATCCATCAGGATGCTTTTGTTGCGACCAAAAGAAATAGTATCCTGATTCAAATGGCTTAAACAATAAAGAAAAATTTATTATCGTATGTAACAGTGACTCCAGGATTAATTCTTATGTCATCTTCTCCTTTGTCATCTTAGTGTCAGTAAGTAGCCATAATGGTGATAAGATGGCTCTCTCAGTTCTAGATGTTATTTCAGATGTAATATAATATCCACTCCATTTTTGTTTGTGTGTTTCTTTTTAAGAGCAAAAATATCTTTCTCTAAAGACCCTGGCAGATGTCTGCACGCATCTCACAGGCTGTGGGTCTTCAGGGACCTGGAAGGTGTGGCATTTGAAGGCTGACGGCTGCTCACACTCCTTCCAGCCACTGCTCATAGCCAGCACATCACCAAACGGGCTTGGGGAACTTCTCTTTTTTCAGCCTCAAAATGATTATGTGCACAGTGAGGTTGGACAGTTTCCTGTCTACTAGCTGTGTGACTTTGGAAAAGTCCCCTCTCTGCGCGTCAATTTTCTCATCCCTAATGTTAATTCCACTTTTCAATACTTATTGTTTGCTGATTTTCTGCCAGATGACACTTGAGGGTCTTGGGACTCAACAGTGAATAAGACACACAGTCCCTGTCCTCATGCTGCTGGCGAGAGTCCCCCAACTCGCAGGGTTGGTTTGATGACAGATGTGGAGATGAGCTTCTAAATGGGCTGGTCCTAACTGCGTGGTCCCTTTTGCTAACAATGGAGGGTACACATCCCATAGTTTTGGGACTACATAATTTTTTTTTTTTTTTTTTAGGTAGAGTCTCGCACTGTTGCCCAGGCTGGAGTGCAATGGCGCAATCTTGGCTCACTGCAACCTCTGCCTCCCAGGTTCAAGCGATTCCCCTGCCTCAGTCTCCTACGTAGCTGGGATTACATGCGTATGCCACCACGCCTAGCTAATTTTTTGTATCTTTGGTAGAGATGGGGTTTCATCATGTTGGCCAGGCTGGTCTTTAACTCCTGACCTCAGGTGATCCACCCGCCTCAGCCACCCAAAGTGCTGAGATTACAGGTGTGAGCCACCGCACCCGGCCGGGACTGCATTAATCTTAAAGGCTATGGGGGTACTCTAAAGTGTGAATTTTGCCACAGATTAGCTTAGGTTTTTTCCAGAGCCCAGAACAGACCAAGAGTCAAAGGAGCCTAGTTGTATTACACTTGCACAAACCAGTTTTTCTTTTCTGGATTGAAGACCTACATTTTATGCTTAATGAATGATGTTTCCCTTGGCCTGTCTTTTTTGAAGATATCTTTCAAAAATTCTGTCCTATTTTCATCAATACGATGATGATTACAACCCCGCCTGAAACCAGTTGTTGACTAAGAGTTAGGGTTCTGGAGCCAGACTGTATATTTGAACCCTTGCTCTGCTACTTACTGGCTGTGTGACTCTGAGCAAGTCTCTCTATGCCTCAGTTTCATAATCTGTACAATGGGGAGAATAAGGGTAACTACTTCCTAGGATGATTATCTTTAGGGATATATTTAGTCACCTTTTATTGAACAACTGATGCTGGAGACAGCAGTGAAGAAAACAGAGAGATGTTCTCATGGGGGTGATGGGCAATCAAGAAGTAAATTTCATGCTGTGACCAATATAATAAGCTATGAAGAAAAATAAACTAGGGTAATGGGGCCAGAGAGGGTGTGTGTATGTGTGTGTGTATATGTGTGTGTATGTGTGTATGTGTGTGTGTATATGTGTGTGTGTATATGTGTGTGTGTATGTGTATGTGTGTGTATGTGTGTATATGTGTGTATGTGTATGTGTGTGTATATGTGTGTATGTGTGTATGTGTGTGTATGTGTGTATGTGCATGTGTATGTGTGTGTGTATGTGTGTATGTGTGTGTTGCTTTAGGTTGGATGGCCTCTCTAGGGAGGTTACCTTTGAGCAGAGACCTGGAGAAAGTGAGCCATGTGGATGTACACTGGCGGGAAGAGCAGGGAACTGCTCTTCCAGGCAGAGGGAACTGCAGGTGCAAAGGCCCTGAGGCAGCAAACAGTTTGAGGAATAGCAAGGAGGGTGGTGGGTGCAGCTGCAACAGAGTGAGTGGGCAAAAGCTTAAGTGAGTGAATAGAAGTCAAATGCTTTGAACAGTGCCTGGCACACAGTAAATGCTTAATAAATGTTAATTGTTATTGTTATTATTCTTGCTATTAGTCTTAGAATAAAAGACTCATTTTGAGGAGACAAGTCAGGATATGTTTTTTCCTGACATTACAAAATATATTAAAAAAATCAATTTAGTTTTCTTCTGCGTTGAAAGGAATATGTCTATATCGTTGTAGATAGTTTGGAAAATACAGTTGAGGAGACAGATGGAAACAATCGCTGTTAATGTTTTAGTGTGTTTCCCACTGGCATTTTTATATGCTTAGTTTTTGATTTATCACAACTGTGATCACTACATATACTGTATACAATTCTATATTCTATTTTTTTACTTGACCTGATAACATAAATATTTCCCATAAAGGTATCATACCTCATTTGTTATGAATGATGAATAATGTTCCACCAAATGAAGTGTACTTATTCCCCAGTTAATGGGCATTTAGGTTGCTTTTTATTTTTTTCGAAGTATATAATGTGCAACTTCGACTTAGAGTTGTTTTATTTTCCTTCGACTTAGGGTTATTTCTCTAGGTGACATTCTCAGATGAAATTACTGATTTAGGCCAGGTGTGCTGGCTCGCTTTCCTGGAGTCCCAGCACTTTGGGAGGCTGAGGTGGGAGGATCACTGAGCCCAAGAGTTTGAGAGCAGCCTGGACAACATGGTGAAACCCCCTCTCTACAAAAACTAAAAAATTAGCTGGTGTTGTGCACATATCTGTAGTTCTAGCTACTCAAAAGGTTGAGGTGGGAGGATCACCAGAGCCTGGGAGTTTGAGGCTGCAGTGAGCTGTGATTATGCCACTGTCCTCTAGCCTGGTTGACAGAGCAAGACACTGTCTCAAAAAAAAAAAAAAAAAAGAAATTACTGATTCAAAATTTGTGGTGGTTGGTTTTTCCTTTACACAAATTTGTTTATTTATTTATTTTGAGACAGAGTCTCACTCTATTGCCCAGGCTGGAGTGCAGTGGCACAATTTCTGCTCACTGCAACCTCTGCCTCCTGGGTTCAAGCAATTCTCATGCCCCAGCCTCCCGAGTAGCTGGGATTAAAGGCATGTGCCATCATGCCTGCCTAATTTTTATGTTTTTAGTAAAGATGGGGTTTCACCACATTGGCCAGACTGGTTTCGAACTCCTGACCTCAAGTGATCTGCCCACCTTAGCCTCCCAAAGTTCTGGGATTATAGGTGTGAGCCACCATGCCCAGCCCCTTTATACAAATTTAAAACCAATAGTATTTATTTGTGTGATTCTTTGATGTAGAATAGACCAGATCTCTTGGTAGACTTCAGATAGAGCTACATTCCATTTTATTCCCTTTCAGAGTTGGAAAAGTTCATGTCCATTCATCTTGCAGAGGAATGAGATTTTCCATTTTGTGCCCCAGCACATTTTAATTTTGAATTATTTTTAAAAAGTCTCTATGCAATGCTTTAGTGAGAATTTATGATTCTTGGTACTACTGGAACTAAAGTGATGGAGGCAGTAAGAGTGAAAATTTTTTCCACAGGTCATCAGTGGTGTCAAAGATGGAGCTACTAGCCAGGTGTGAGACCTGAGGTAAGTCCCACCTTCTCTTTGGATCTGTTTCCGCATGTGTATTAAAGATTGCAGGGCTTGTATATTCTTAGCAGTTGTTATGTATCAGGCCCAGTTCTAAGCAATGTCTGCATTCAAAGACGTAAGTTCTTATAGTAATTGGGTGCTCATACTTTGAGCAACACTGTATTAGACTGTAAGCTCCATGAAGGCTGACACCTCATTTTGTTTTATTTGCCATCTGTATTAGCCTGTTAAGGCTGCCATAGCAAAATGCCATAGGCTGGGTGGCTTAAACATTGGAAATGTATTTCTCACAGCTCTAGAGGCTGGAAATCCAAGATCAAGATGTCAGCAGGGTTGGTTTCTCCTGAGGCCTCTCTCCTTGGCTTGCAGACAGCCACCTTCTCTCACATGGCTTTGCTATAGGAGCACACATCCCTGGTGTCTCCTCTTCTTCTAAAAGGGTCCCACCCTATTGGCCTCATTTTGACTTAACCATTTAAAAACCTTATCTCCAAACACAGTTGCATTCTGCGGTCTTAGGGTTGGGACTTCAACATGTGAATTTTGGGAGGTTACAGTCAGTCAATGCAGATCCAGCTTTCAGCACCACCATTATCATCATACATCGAGCAGCAAATGCAGAGCCACGTCCCTCAGTTACTGGCGTGGAGAACAAATGAATGAATGAAGTCTGGGAAAGCTGACATTTCCAGTTTGGTCCCAGCAGCTAAGGCAATTGCATTCTGCATAACCTCATCTCTAATTTTATCCCTGTTCTGCAGGTGTGGACATTGAGATGTAGATGTGTAAAATGACTCAATGAAGGTTATGGAGGAGGTGGGACTTGAGTTGGGGCCTCCCTGATGTCGGGGCCAGAATTTCTGTCCTCTCTGCTGCACTGAGAAGATTGGCTTGATCATTGCCAAGCTCCCTTAACCCAATTTTAGAATTTTCTAGAAATTTTCCTCTCTTCATTGAACTTCCTCTCTTCAAGCCTTCCTTATCAGATTGGGTAAGAGGAAGCCAAGAAGAAATTCTTCACAATGAGGGATAATTTGGGGTTCATAGTGGAATCTTTCCCATCATCCCCTTTATATATATATATATAT
>NW_016107323.1:9725681-9732581 GCF_001604975.1 Cebus imitator
TTTTTTTACAAAACGTAGCGTATGCCAGCTCCGCGAAGCAGGGAGTTTTGGCTTTTTTCCCCCAGAGCTGCATCCTACTTCCTAGATTAGTGTCTGATACATGAAGACAATAAATATTTATCGAATGAATTAATAGATATGTATGCACATATCTTTTCTTTTTTTGAGATAAGGTCTTGCTTTCTCACCCAGGCTGGAGTGCAGTGGCACAATCACAGCTCATTGCAGCCTCGAACTCCTGGGCTCAAGCCATCTTCCTCTGCAGTGGCAGATCATAGTTTACTACAACCTCCACCTCCTGGTCTCCAGTGATCCTTCCACCTTGGTCTCTGAGTAGCTGGGACCACAGGTGAGTGACATCATACCTTGCTAATTTTTTAATGTTTTTGTAGAGACAAGGGTTTCACTATGTGGCCCAGCTGGTCTTAAACTCCTGACCTCAAGTGTTTCTCCCACCTCGCCTTCCCAAAGTGCTGGGAATTAAAATGTTGCTCCTGGCAACACTTAATTTTTAATACAATTGTGTTCATATTATTAATACCATTCACGGCCAGTGTGGTGGCTCATGCCTGTAATCCCATCACTTTGGGAGGCTAAGGCAGGTGGATCGCTTGAGCTTAGGAGTTCTAGACCAGCCTGGGCAAAGTGACAAAACCCTGTTTCTATCAAAACAAAATAAAACAAAAATTAGCTAGGCAGGGTGGTGCATGCTTGTAGTCTCAGCTACTCGGGAGGCTGAGGCAGGAGGATGGCTTGAGCCCGGGTGGAGGTGGAGGCTGCAGTGAGCAGGGATTGCACCATTGCACCCCAGCCTGGGCAACAAGTGAGACCCCTTGTTACCAAACCAAACCAAACAAAACCAAAAACAAGCAAACAAACAAACAAAAAACACCCAAACAAAAACCAACCCCCCACAAACTCAAACCATGCAACATTTAAAAAATAAACTTAATTACATCTTGGTATGTTTGCTTGTGAGTTTTATAGCTCTGTCTCATTCTTGCTACAGGAGACATCAAATGCCATGGAATGCATGAACTTTCATTTTTTTATTGTCCTAAATATAAAGTAGATAAAACTTACCATTTTAGCCATCTTTTTTTGGATAGAGTCTTGCTGTGTCGCCCAGGCTAGAGTGTGGTAGTGTGATCTTAGCTCACTGCAATCTCCACCTCCCGGGTTCAAGAGATTCTCCTGCCTCAGCCTCCTGAGTAGCTGGGATTACAGGCACCCGCAATCGTGCCTAGCTAATTTTTGTATCTTTAGTAGAGATGGGGTTTCACCATCTTGGCCAGGCTGGTCTCAAACTCCTGACCTCGTGATCCACCTGCTGTGGCCTCCCAAAGTGCTGGGATTATAGGTGTGAGCCACCGTGCCCGGCCCCATTTTAGCCATTTAAAAATATACAGTTGACTAGCATTAAGGACATTCACAACATTGTTCAACCATTCCTACTATCCATTTTCAGAACCTTTTCATAATTCCAAACAGAAACAGAAACATTAAACAATAATTCCCATCCGCATTCTCTTCTCCCCAGCCCCTGGTAACTACGTTTCTATTTTTTGCTTCTCTGAACTTGCCTATTCTAGATACCACATGTAAGTGGAATCATACAATATTTGTCCTTTTGTGTTTGGCTTCTTTTATGTAGCACAATGTTTTAGAAATTCCGTGGTTTGTAGCATGTATCAGTATTTCATTCCTTTTTAAAGGCTGAATAATATTTCACTGGATGGCTAGGCCACATTTTGTTTATCCATCCATTCATCTGGTGGTAGAATTGGGGTTATTTCCACATTTTGGCTATTGTGAATAGTACTGCTATGAACATTTATGTACAAGTACCTGTTTGAGTCTCTGCTTTCATGTCTTTTAAGTATATACCTAAGAATGGAATTACTGGATCACGTGGGAATTGTTTTTGAGAAACTACTGGGTGGAAACCTTCATTTAAAAATATCTAAAGCCAGGTTGTGGTGGCTCACACCTGTAATCCCAGCACTGTGAGAGGCTGAGGTGGGAGGATCACTTGAGGGCCAGAGCTTGAGACCAGCCTGGGCAACACAGTGAGGCTCTGTCTGTACAAAAACAAAAAAAATTAGCTGGGTGTGGTGGCGCTCACCTATAGTCCGCGCTATTTGGGAGGCTGAGGTGGAGGTTCATTTGAGACCAAGAGTTTGAGACCAGCCTGGGCAACATAGTGAGACTCTGTACAAAAACATTAAAAAATTAGCCAGGTGTGGTGGCGCTCACCTATAGTCTCAGCTATTTGGGAGGCTGAGGTGGCAGGATTGCTTGTGCCCGGGAACTTGAGGCTGTCATGATTGTGCCACGATACTCCAGCCTGGGTGATAGAACAAGACCCTGTTTCTCAAAAACAGCAAAACTCCAATCCTGTTACCCCCTGCATTTGTGCTAATAACCACAGGATCAGAGTGGATGGGGGCTGGATTGGTGGCTGTTGAGTGACCCAGGAGAGAACGGAAGCTCTGACCTTGGAGATTCCCATCACCTGGTGTGGTTCCTGCACAGTTATTCTCCTCCTCCTTTCTTTCCTCTGCCCCATGCAAAAACTCATTCATTCATTTTTAACAATATTCCCTGATTGCTTTTGTCATGTTGCAGGCACAGTTTAGGTGCTGGAAAGTTTTGGTGAAAATAAGCAGCCAAAACCTCTGCCCTCAAAGAGCAAAACAATCATGCGTGCCTTAATGATGGGGATGTGCTCTGAGAAATTCATCCTTAGGTGATTTCATTGTCATTCAACCATCATAGAGTTTACTTACATCAACCTAGAGGGTATAGCCTATTGTACCACTAGTCGTATAGTATAGCCTATTGCTACTAGGCTGCAAATCTGTACAGCATGTTACTGTACTGAATACTCTGGGCAACTGTAACACAACTGTAAGTATTTGTATAGCTAAACACATTGAAACAGAAAAAGTGCAATAAAAATACAGTATAAAAGACAAATACAGGCTGAGGGTAGTGGCTCCTGCCTGTAATCCCAGCACTTTGGGAGGCCGAAGTGGGTGGATCATTTGAGGTCAGGAGTTCAAGACCAGCCTGGCCAATGGCGAAACCCTGTCTCTACTAAAAACACAAAAATTAGCCTATAATCCCAGCTACTTGAGAGGCTGAGGCATGAAAATTGCTTGAACCTGGGAAGCGGAGGTTGCAGTGGGCTGAGATTGTGCCACTGCACTCCAGCCTGGGTAACACAGCGAGACTCCATCTGAAAAAAAACAGATAAATATAATGGCACACCTGATAGAGAGCTTACCATGAATGAAGCCTGCAGGACTGGAAGGTGCTCTGGGTGAGTCAGTGAATAACTGGTGAGTGAATGTGAAGACCTAGGACATTACTGTGCACTACTGTGGACTTTATAAACACTGTATGCTTAGGCTATGCTTAATTTATTTAAAAATTTCTTTCTTCAATAATACATTAGCTTACTATAACTTTTTTACTTTATATACTTAAAAAAACTTTTAGGTTCGGAGGTACATGTGAAAGTTTGTTATAGAGGCAAACTTGTGTCATGGGGGTTTGTTGTATTAGGTATTAAGCCTAGTACCTAATAGTTATCTTTAATCTTCTAAAATTTTGACTCCTGTCAAAACACAAAGACATTGCTAAGTCACAAACACATTGTATAGCTGTACAAAAATATTTCATTTCCTTACATCCTTATGCTATAAGCCTTTGTTGTTGTTGTTGTTGTTGAAAACTAAAACACGCCGGGTGCTGTGGTCACACCTGTAATCCCAGCATTTTGGGAAGCTGAGGCAGGCAGATCCCAAGGTCAGGAGATCGGAACCATCTTGGTTGACACAGTGAAACCCCGTCTCTACTAAAAACACAAAAAATTAGCCAGGCATAGTGGCGGGGGCCTGTAATCCCAGCTACTGGGGAGGCTGAGGCAGGAGAATTGCTTGAACCTGGGAGGGGGAGGTTGCAATGAGCCGAGATCGCGCCCCTGCACTCCAGCCTGAGAGGGCAACAAGAGTGAGACTCCATCTCAAAAACAAACAAGAACAAAAAACAAGTGAAACACAAGCACACACATTAGCCTAGGCCTACACACAAAGACGTTGTTAAACACATGTACACTGTATCAGCTGCATTAGTCAGGACCATTACCTTCCACTTCACAGCTTGTCCCACTGGAAGGTCTTCAGGGGCAGGAACTTGCATGGAGCTGTCACCTCCTATAACAATCCCTTCTTCTGGAATCCCTCCCGAAGGACCTGCCTGAGGCTCTTGAGGAGATGTCACTCTTTTCAGAAACACGTCCACGGAGGTTTGCTTGGCTTATTCCCTTTTGTCATCATAGATGTAATTTAAGCTGATAATACACCATGAACATTCCACTCTATTAATGAAAACCTTTCAGTGTTGGGGTCCATTTTATTTTTTCAAACTCTTTAAGAAGCTTGTTGAAGTCTGCAAAAGCATCTACTAAACCCGTCCCTGTCAGTTTTCTTGGGGATTCTTCTTTTCCTTCTTCTGCAGTTTTCTTTTTTCTTGCCTGTTTTTTTTCACTATGCATTCTTGTTCCAGTTCCCACTCCTCATTGTTAATTCCTCGGGAACCACCTCTAGGAGCTCCTCAGTGTCATCTTCATCTACACTCAGGTTAAAGTTGTTTCCATCTCAACCACATCTTTGTCGATTTTTGCAACCTCCCTGTTCCTGGCAAATCCTTTGAAATTATGGACAAATTTCTTGAGTGTCTTCTTGCAGATGCCATTTATATACTCCTTGGTGACATCACCCCAAGCCTAAGCAAGGTTCCTGATGTAGTTATAGATGTGTTATGTAGTTATAGATGTGAATTCTTTCAGAATTCATCAGTGTCTTCCTCAGTTGCAGTAATAGGCTGGGCAAAGCTCCTCCTCCGATGGTAGGCCTTCCAAGCTGCTATAACTCCTTGATCCATTGGTTAGTTTGAAGGAGGTAGAAACACCACTTTGATATTAGGATGAAGATCATCAATAAAAGGAGTATGTGTGAGAGCATTATTAACACTAAGCCAAAATTGAAAGGTGTGTTCTTCTTCAATCAGTGTTTCCCCATTTTGCTGACAGAGCAATTCAGGAGGGCATCTGGGAAGAGGAGTAGTCATCTACAACTTCTTATTCCTTGTACTCTGTCAGTGTGTGCTTATTGTTATGCTTGAAGCCCATGGCTTGAAGGCCAGACCACAAAGGGCTTCATTTTGTAGCCTGCAACATTGTCTCAGGGCAAGATGGTTTTCCTGTCCTTAAAAGCCTTGAAACCTGAGATTGACTTGGCCTCCTTATGGGTGAAAGTCCTTTCAGGCACCTGTTTCCAAAATAGGGAAGATTTGCTCTGGCAAATAATTTTCCTCTGCAATCCGCTTATTTAGAGTTTCCAAAAATTCCTCAGCTGCCTTCACATCAGCACTCACAGACACATCCCTCACATTTTCATTATATAACGAATAATGATTCTTGAATTGTTTAAACCACCCAGCATTAGCAGTGAACTCAACATCATAGTCGAATCCAGTCTTTTTTTTTTTCAGCATTGCAAACAAACTTTTTGCTTAGGCCGTGATCTTCCTGGTGCTAAGAGGGATCCCCTGTGTGTCTGGTCTTCAATCCAGGTCAGTAGAAGTTTCTTCATGTCTGATTTGGGCCCATCTCGAATTTTTGTTAGTCTTTATTTTTTTTTTTTGAGACAGAGTCTTGCTCTGTTGCCCAGGCTGGAGTGTAGTGGCATGATCTTGGCTCACTGCAACTTTCGCCTTCCAGAGTTCAAGCGATTCTGCTGCCTCAGCCTCCCAAGTAGCTGGGGCTACAGGTGTCCACCAGTATGTCTGGATACTTTTTTTGTATTTTTAGTTTGAGGTCTCGAACTCCTGACCTCAGGCGATCTGCTCACCTTGGCCTCCCAAAGTGCTGGGATTACAGGCATGAGCCACCACGCCCGGCCCCATTTTTATTAGTCTCGTTGCCTTCAATGAAGCAGATCCTTAAACAGCTCCAGTCACTTTGTTCTCATTCAAGATCATAGCACTTTCAATTTGATTTTTTCATTTCCAGGTCAGTCACTCTACGTGGGCTCTTACTGGCAATACTAGCTGTGGATTTTGTACACTTAGGAGCCGTGATGGACAGAACAAGAGCACAAAAGAAAATGATGCAGTCATGAGTCTTGGAAAACACAGATGTATGAGGCTGCTGCTGGCCTAACATGACATCCTGCTTGACAGCAAACTTTTCTTTCATTATTATAGATTCAGGGGCACATGTGCAAAGTTGTTGCCATCTCAACCACAGCTGTGTTGACTTTTGCAGCCTCCTGAACCTTGGCAAAACCTTTGACATTACGGATAAATCTCTCAAGTATCTTCTTGCAGATGTCATTTGTATACTCCTAGGTGACATCACCCCAAGCATAAGCAAATTTCTTGATGTAGATATTGTAATTCTTCCAGAATTTATCAGGATCTTATCAGTGTCTTCCTCAGTCGCACTGATGAATATATTGTGTAATGGTGAGGTTTGGGCTTCTAGTGTATCCATAACCCAAATAATGAACATTGTACCCAAGAGGTAATTTTTCAACCCTCAGTTCCCTCCCACTCTCCCCACTTTTGGAGTCCCCAGTGTCGATTATTGCCCTCTCTATGTCCATGTGTATCCATCGTTTAGCTCCCCCTTATTGGTAAGAATATGCAATATTTGATTTTCTGTTTCTGAGCTGTTTCTCATAGGAAAATGGCCTCCAATTCTACCTATGTGCTGTGAAAGACATGACTTCATTCTTTTTAATGGTTATATAGTATTCCAGTGTGTGTGTGTGTGTATGTGTATGTGTGTGTGTATATATATATATATATACTGTGTGTATATATATATAC
>NW_016107323.1:9732989-9743598 GCF_001604975.1 Cebus imitator
ACACACACACACACACACATTTTCTTTATCCAGTTATCCATTGATGGACACTTAGGTTGATTCCATGACTTTGCTATTGTGCATAGCAGTGTGATAAACATATGAGTGCATGTGTCTTTTTAATATAATAATTTATTTTTGGGGGGTAGATGCCCAATAGTGGAATTTCTGGGTTGAATAGTAGCTTATTTTTAGGTCTTCGATAAATCCCCATACTGTTTTCCATAAAGGTTGTACCAGTTTGCACTCCTACCAGTGGTGTTCCCTTTTCTCCACATCCTTGCCAACATCTATTATTTTTTGACTCTTTAATAATCAAAAAAGAGAGCCAATCCAATTGGTGTAAGATGGGATCTCATTGTGGTTTTAATTTGCATTTCTTTGATGATTAGTGATGTTGAGCATTTTTAAATATGTTTCTTGGCCGCTTGTGTATCTTCTTTTGAGGAATATCTGTTTATGCTCTTTGCCCATTTTTTAATGGGGTTATTTGTTTTTTCCTTGTTGAGTTGTTGGAGTACCTTGTAGATTCTGGATATTAGTCCTTTGTCAGATGCATGAACTTTCCTTTGTAAAAGTAGAAGGAATACACTCTAAAATAATGATAAGGTATAGTAAATATATAAATCAGTGACATAGTCATTTACTATTATTTTCAAGTATTATACATAATTGCATGTGCTATACTTTCATACAACTATGGCATAATAAATTTGATTACACCAGCATCACCACAAGCAAATGAGTAATGCATTATGCTATGACCTTATGATGGCTATGATGTCATTAGGTGATGATAGGAATTTTCTAGCTCCATTATAACCTCATGGGATCGCTATTGTAGGTTTATGTGGTCCATCATTGACCTAAACATTATGTGGTATGTGATTGTATTATGATCATTATAAACAGTCCAATAAACCAACAAAATGAGTAAATAAATAATACAGAGGCTTTAGAAAGTGAAGATTGCCATAAAAAATGAAATAGGGGAAGTGGGTAGTGAGTGCTGAGATGATGGGTCTTGTGATTATAAATAGGGGGTCAGAGGAAGCCTCACTGGGAAGGTGGCATTTGAGCAAAGACCTAAAGCAGGGAGGGAGTTGACTGTGTGAATAAGGGGAAGAGCATTCTAGGCAGAGGGAACAGCCAGTGCAAAGGCCTTGAGGTGGGCACCTCCCTGTTATGCTTGTGGAACAGTGTAACTGGAGCAGTGTGAGCAAGAGGGAGAGTGGAAGGTGATGAGGTTGGTGAGATCGTGGGACAGACTGTACACAGCCTTGTAGAGCTCGGTCAAGTCTATGAAGTAGGGCATCTCTGGAAGACTTTGATGGAGAAATAGTGGGAGCTGATTTTAAAATCTTATTTTATTTACTTAGTTATTTTAAAAATTTTTATTTTTGAGATGAGCCTCGCTCTATCATCCAGGCAGGTGCAATCTCAGCTCACTGCAACCTCTGTCTCCCAGGTTTAAGCGATTCTTGTGTCTCAGCCTTCCAAGTAGCTGGGCTACAAGGTAGGTGCTACTATGCCTGGCTAATTTTTGTATTTTCATTAGAGGTGGGGTTTCACCATGTTGGCGAGGCTGGTCTTGAACTCCTGACCTCAAGTGATCTGCCCACCTTGGCCTCCCGAAGTGTTGGGATTGCAGGCATGAGCCACTGTGCCTGGCCATCTTATTTTATTTTTAGCAGGACCACTCTGCCTGCTGTGTTGAGGGTAGACTGCAGGGCATTGAGGGCAAAGGCAGGGAGATCCATTAGAAAGCAGTTACAATGATCTGGGTGAGAGAAGAGGACGCCTGCTTCCAGGGTGTCAGCTGTGCAGGTGATAAGAGGTGTTTGGATGCTGAATATATTTTACAGGCTGAGCCAACAGAATTCGCTGATGGATCGTATGGCTTGTTTGTCTGTAAAACACTCTAATGAAAACAAATGTTTTGCTGTATCTGTAGGAATGGCTGCTAAGTGTTTGATCTATTGAGGCAAGATCAATTTGTTGATAGGTAATGGTTGCTGTTGGACTGGTGCCCAGATTGTCAGATTAATTAACCTTCCAGACTGCCTGGTGCCTCATGGTCCATCTGCTTGGGCTTGGAGGAAGGGGAAAAAAGATGCTAATATTAACAGTTAACATTGAGAGCTCACTTTATG
Source organism: Cebus imitator (assembly GCF_001604975.1). NCBI lineage: Eukaryota > Metazoa > Chordata > Mammalia > Primates > Cebidae > Cebus > Cebus imitator. Next base: position 9,735,143 of record NW_016107323.1, read on the forward strand.
CCAGATACTGTGCTTAGCACTCATATCTCATATAGTAGATAGACAATCTTTGTTATGTACTTAGCCATTTTTTAAAACAATCACGAAGTTACAGAAAAGTTGTGAGTACAGCACCAAAGTTATTTTCCCACTGAATTACTTGAGAGTAAATTGCTACCTGCTGTCCTATCACCTAGAAATACTTTAGTGTTTATGTCCTATAAACAAGATATTCTCCTGTTTAGTCACATTACAACCATCCTAACCAAGAAATGAACGTGAATACATCACGACCATCGAGCCCCCAGGAAAGTCCTTTGGAGTTGAAAAGATCTCACCTAGAATCAGGAATCACATTTACTTGTCATGTACCTTGAATCTCCTTCAGTTTGGAATGCTTTCCCAGACTTTCTTTTGCTTTTCTAACCTTGACACTTTTGAAGATTATGGGCCAGTTTTCGTTGAATGCCCCTCAATTTTGATTTATCTGATGTTTTCTGATGATTAAATTCAGGCTTTGTGTCTTTAGCAGGAGTATTACAAAAAGGATGCTGGGTTCTCCTTGCATCTTGTTGGGTGGTACATGATTTTGATCTGTCTCATAACTGATGATATTCAATTTGATCACTTGATTAAAGTAATATCTGCCAGGCTTCTGCAAGTGAAGTTAGCCTTTTTCCTTTTATAATTGGTATCTATTTTGTGGGAGATACTTTGAGGCTACGTAAAAATCCCATTCCTTATCTAACTTTATCTTTCTGTCAGTCAGTCAATCAATTTATCAATTGATCACTGTATGGACTCATTGTTGCCTATTTCATTTAATGGGGTTCTAATTCATTGCTGTCATCATCCCTGGTTTGGCCAGTAGGAGCTCTTACAAGCTAGCTCCTATGTCTGTTTGATCTGTCCGCATCATTCTTTGAGTGCCTCTTTGCTTTCTGGTACAAGATATTCCAGATTCATCTTGCACTTTTCCTTGCTCCAGCCCTGCAATCAGTCATTTCTCTAAAAAGCCCTGCCTCTTTTTAGTGGTGAATGGTTTTTAGAAGCTAGGATCTAGGTATGAGGTGTGCTCATCAATATTGGGGTATTGTTTTTCACAGGTCCTCTAATAGACAGAAGTAGGGAAGATATGGATATGAATATATAAGCATATATATGCATGCAAATATATACATATTACATGCATTGATAAACAAATATATGTGTATCATGCATATATGCATTGATAAATATATAGATATGCATAATCAATCTATATATATCAATCTACATCATTCTATATGCTGAAAACCATAGAACTCTAATTCTAATTCAATGCCACAGTGGTTATTCTAGTTTTCTCCCTTTCTACGTTTGTGACTCTCTTATCCAATATTGACTCAAGTGACACCCATTATTCTTACTCTAGTAGCTTATTTGATTAATCTTCCTATACGCGAAGAGTTTGCTTTCTTGGCCACACCCCCTGCCCTATACCAATTCCCTTCTCATCCTCTCTTGACCTCTCCCCATCTCCTGTCTTACTCTATACCACCTAATGGCTGACAAAGGGGGCAAAAAGGAAGAGCTATAAAAACTATCTTTTGGTTGGGTGCTGTGGCTTACCCCTGTAATGCCAACACTTTTGGAGGCTGAGGCAGGAGGGTCACTTGAGACCAGCAGTTTGAGGCTATAGTGAGCTATGACTGCACAAGTGCACTCCAGCCTGGGTGACGAAGTGAGACCCTGTCTCCAAAACAAACAAAAATCCCAAAACTATTTTTTTAATCCTATTTTATAGATGGACAAACTGAGGTCCAGGAAAGATTAAGCAACACACTCGCAGCTAGTGTGCAATGGAGGAGGGATTAAAATTTAGAAAGTCTAAGTCCAGCCCTTGCTCTTAATTAACCCTTAGCACACACTGATGTATGTATAGGGTGACGAATAGATTCTCATGGGATCTGACAGCTGGGCAGTGAAGCCCCAGAAGAATAGACAAGCTCTGATCATCTACCAATCTGCTTGGTACCATCTTTAGAACAGAGAAAGGAGTTTGCCTTCATTCTACCACTGGCTCATTTCTGGCCTCAGAGAGCCTTAGTTTCCTCAACTGAAAAATAGAGATAATTATAGTGCCTAACTCAGAGGGCTCGTGTGAAGAAGCAATGTGATGATGTGTGGAATGCTTCATCTAGATACACTCTTGGGTCTCTGAGCCTCAGACTCATGCTGCACCCACTCCTGTGGAATACAGAATGGTGGCTGGGAGCAGGATGAGAGCTTGGGTGCTTCATTTAGCTTTTTGGTGCCTCAGTTTCCTCAAGTGCAAAATAGAAGTGTGGGATTTAAAGTCAGACAGACCTAAGTTCAAATCTTGGATCTACTACTCATGTAATAGATGGCTTTGAGCAAGGCAGAGCCACTCCCTAAGCCTTAGCTTTTCCATCTGACAAGGGGGTTAACTATAGCCCCTGCTTTCTTAGGCGGGTGTGTGGATTCTGTGGAGGAAATGTGTGTAGAAGACCTTGAAGAGAACTGGCCCGTGGAAAGTGGTTGGTAAATATGCACCTGGGATTCTTGTTTAGGTTTTAGGAAATAGAGAGTTTTATTTAAAAGGCAAAAATAGTAGCTAGAAACACTATTTGGTCTACACATATGGAAGGGATCTTCCTGGAAGGGAATGGTTGTCATCTCATTATACAGATGAGTCACCTGAACCTCAGAAAGAGTAAGAGGCTTTTGATAGGAAGCAGCTGTGGGGTTCAGAGTTTTGCATCCTGTTCATTCTTCAGAATGTTCCCTTAAGAGTGGATGTGCTACCTTCTGTGAGCAATTAAGGGAGAGCGATTTTGGAAGCACTTCTGCTGATTAAAATGAAAACACTTTGTTTCTGTGGCAGTGTTAAACAAACTCCCCCCACCCGCCACCCACCCCCCAAGTCAAAGAACCCAGTGCATTTTGGGTTGGTGGCCACCTGCAGCTGTACCTGAGGTGCAACTGTATACTTGTGGTGTTTGAACATCAAAGCAGGGATCATCCCTTCCTCTCTACACAATGAGGACAAAATTTCTTTCTTCTGACTGAGACATAATTGTGCCAGAATCTCAGTAGGGAGGAGGGAGGACAAAATGCTGAAAGTCATTGTGTACCTTTACAAAGTTGTTTACTCTACACTCATTGAGCAGAGCAGCTTCGCTTTCTTTGGGTTTCGATTAACTTTTCTTTTTTGGTCTACCATGTATTGAGTGCTTACGGCATGAGTGGCTCTGCATGAAGCTCTTTATCTATTGTAAGGGAGTGTTTCTCTGGTGTGTCTCCTATTCGACTCATTCCAGATTAATCACTTCTCCAATTAAGTCTAACTCCAAAGAAACACAATGCTGGACAAAGAAGTTTTAGCATGATATATCTTTATGTATGCATCCATCTATCCATCCATCCATCCATCCTGTGAGGAAAGTATTGTTATTTCCATTTATAGATCAGGAACCCAAAGCTCAGGGAGGTTGTGATGTGCCTAAGGCCACACAATGAGAAGCAGTGCTGGCTTTTGCTATATGCAAAATGGGAGCTCATTTCTCTCCCATGGTGTATGGTAGAGGTCAGTAAGCATTTCTCAGAATGGGCCAGGTAGTAGTTATTTTAGGTTTTGCAAGCTATGTGTTTTCTTTTCCAACTACTGAACTCTGAGTGAGTTAAGTACCAAAGCACTGTAGAAGGAAAGCAGCCATAGACAATATGCAACTGAACGGGTGTGACTGTATTCCAATAAAACTTTGTTTACAAAAACAGGTGGCAGGCCAGATTTGACCCATGGGTCATAGTTGGCCAACTCCTGCTTTATGGTCCTGTCAATCATGGTGACTCATTCTTCCCAAACCCCTAGCTATAGGGGTGTGTGCATGACGAGGCTGGGACAATCAGAGGAGACTTCTCTGGTATTGAAAAATTCATGGTGAAGAAGTATTCTTTCCAGTGGGTTTCTAAACTTGAAGAATAAGAACATGGAGCTGGAGGTGGCTATCATGTAGAGTGAAGCTAAGCAGAGATGCGGATGGCCAAGTGATTGGGGCGTGTGTGTGTGTGTGTGTGTGTGTGTGTGTGTGTGAGAGAGAGAGAAAGAGAGAGAGAGAGAGGGAGAATGAAAATTAGTTAAGCTTCTGGATTAAGTCAAGCCTGATCGAACAGGATCTCACTCTGCTGCCCAGGTTGGAGTACAGTGGAGCAAACTTGGCTCACTGCAGCCTTGACCTCCTGAACCCAAGCAATCCTCCCACCTCAGTCTCCCAAGTAGTTGGGAGTGTTACCATGCCTGGCTAATTTTTTTTTTGGTAGAGATGGCTTTTTGCCATGTTGCCCAGGTTGGTCTTGAACTCCTGGGCTCAAGCAATCCTCCCACCTTGGCCTCCCCTGTAGCTGGGACCATAGGCATGCACCGCCATGCCCATTGTCTTCATGATATAATCCTAACTTCTCACCATGGCTCATAAAGCCCTGCCTTCTTCCTTCGTGATCTGACCTTCACCCTTTCTTGCCTCCAACCTTTCCACATGTACTCCACGCTTAAGCCACATGAACTCCCAGAATTTCCCTTGTACCTCTCTCTAAGCCTTTGTATATGCTGTCCCCTTTTCCTGAAGTGTCTTAACCTTAATATGTAAAATGTCTTAATATGTAAAAAATTATTATTATTCATTTTTATAGAGACAGGGTCTCACTGTGTTGTTCGGGCTGATCTTGAACTCCTGTGCTCAAGTGATCTTCCTGCCCTCGCCAGCCAAAGTGCTAGGATTACAGTAATGAGCCACTGTACCTGGCCCCCAAAATTCTTATTTATTCATTTATTTGCTAAAGTCTGTGTGAATTGGGTTTCTGTCACTCAAAACCAGGAGTCCAGGCCAATATACCCCTGGTGCACTGGCCTCATTGTCTCCTACTACTGTCTCATTTTTTTTCTGTGTGATAAGAAATGCTCACCCAAAGCTACCGAATCACAACTTTCCAGCATATAAATGCAGAGAAAGAGGTTGTCTTCCTCACTGGTTTTACCAGAACATCCTAAAAAAGACCACTGATGGCTAAGCTTGTGTCACATGTCCATTCCTAAAATCTCACTTTGTTCAGAAGGATGGCAGACTCTGGTTGACTGATTGGCTGGGTCTGGGTCAAAGGCCTACTCCATGGTTGGGAGTGGGATGGGGAAAGAAGTGTGGGGACATGTTCTGAGAAGCTCAAGCCAACAGTTCCCAAAGGGGATAGTTTTTGTGCTGAGTCTTGAAGACTATGTAGGTAAAAGGTTAAGACATTTCAGGAAAAGGCAACAGCATGTGCAAAGGCTTAGAGAGAGATACAAGGGAAATTCTGGGAGTTCATGTGGCTCAAACATGGAGTTCCTGCGGAGAAGTTGGAGGCAAGAAAGGGTGAAGGTCAGACCAGGAAGGAAGAAGGCAGGGCTTTATGAACCAAGGCAAGGAGTTAGGATTATGTCATGAAGGCAATGGGGATATATTTTGGGGATTTAAGCAGGAGGTAACCAATCAGGCTTTCTCTCCAGAAAGTAGCTTTTGGGTGAAGGTTGGAGAATGGGCAGGACTGGATGGCACGGAGACCAGTAAGTAATATTTGTAGTTATCCAGGCAGGTGGAAGTAAATGTGGGATGTGAAACATATCTTCTGGATGTAATAGTTGGAAACAAATCTCCTATATATAGTTTACTAGAGGCCTGGAAGTGGTAAATGGGAAGTGCCGCTGGATTGGCCCCCTAGGGGTTTTGGTTCCAGTGAATTGTCCTTGTCTTCATTATAAGGGAAAGAGAGAAAGGGGCTGAAACCTAGGGCGGTGGAGGGCAACTTCAGGTTTTGAATGGAAGGTAGCAGGGAGGTCACCCGCTGATATCTGTAGGAGATGATTTTTCTGATTTGCGTCACATCCCCTCCGCATACCTGATTTCAGCACTGAGAGGATGGACAGCGCCATGACCCCGCGTCTCTGATGGACTGCATGGTCTCTTAAGCTTTTCTGTTTCAGAGCTGTCTTCCATATCTCGGAAGGCTACTCAGTCTGTGGCTGGAAGAGCTGGAGAGCTAACACTCTCATAAATCTCTCTCATTCCATGGCGTGTGAGATAAAAATTGGTGGATAAATACCCCAGACTGTCCTTCAGAGGGACATTGTGTGGCACATTACCCATGGTCCATTGGAAGCTCCCCAGCAAGGTTAAACCGTAGTTGCCCACAGAGGTAACCAGTTCACTAATACATCTTTAGTGGATTTTCTTCCTTTTTCATCTCACTATCCTACTGCCTCATCCCTGTACCCAAGATCACTTCCCAGATAAACAATCTGTACCCGAGTCCATATCTCAGGCTTTGCTTTTGAGGGATTACAAACCGAGATGGTCCCCAACTTGGAATACAGGAACAAATGCCTCTGCTCATGTGAAACAGAGCTATGACTCTGTAGAACTTATATACATAGGGAATGTCAGAACAAAAGGAGACTTAGAAACAGTCCAATCCTATCTCATTCTTGAAACTCGTGTGTCAAAGGGCCGTATTGTCTTACTCACTTGCAGGATTCAGACTATCCAGGGTTGAATTCTGGTTGTTCTATTTACTAGAAATCGACTAATCACTTAACCTCCTCATGCCTCAGTTTCCTCATCTGTAAAGTAGGGATAATAATTGTCCTTATCTCAGAGGTTAAATTTTATGAAGATCAAATAAGTAAATCTAGGTAAAGCTCTGAGAACAGTGCCCAGTGCAAGACCAGGTCAGGGATTCTATATGTTTTAATTGTATTATTATTTAATTGCCACTGTTTGTTTGAATTGGAATGTTTGCTTGATTTGGGCTATTAGCAGGCTTTCCTCAAATTTCTTTTATCTTTTCTCCCCCAACCTCAGGCTCTCTTGTCAGAGTTTTGGTCTATCTCCTTTATTGCATGAGGAGATTAGATTTATTTTGGGAAAACCAGTTGTGGATTCATTTGATAAAGAGGAAGCATTGTCTTGTGGTGTGAATGACCTCCCATAGCTGTTTCATAAACTCAGATTTTAGAAACATTGTATTTCCTGAAGGCTACTTTGCCACTGCAAAGCCTTCCTGAGCCATGTACAGCATTTGTAGCAGCCACAGCTACTGCAAAGGCACAATCTAAGGGAACTTAGGGTGAAAAGCATGAAGTTCAAGACTAGCAGGCCAGCTCCCTTGCTACTCACTCGACACATACATTGATGTACCAGACAACTCCAACTGCTTGCCTTTACCTGAGCTGGGAATCAGGTTCTGCAGATTCAGCCATGGCTGCAGCCACAATGTAGGTCATCGACAGGAAATTATCTTGCTGCAGTTTCAGACAGAAATGGAACTTAATAGCTTGTGTCTTTTTTTCCTCTGCTGTGTGGTGCCACGGGCATTTTAGTGGTTCAGGGAAGGTAAGGGATATCTCTAAAAGCCTTGCCTTTTAGGATCCTATTTCATCCCTCAGATGGGTGGCTACATTCTGGATTTTCTTCCCTGGACAGTCTTTAGTCCTCATTGCCATCATTCTCCTTGCCTTTGGAACCAGACTATGCCTCCCAGCTCTGACACTTACAGCTGCTGTGGGCTTCACCTGAAACTTCTCATGTTTCACTGCTACAATCCAGCTGGGCAGTTGATGATGTGAAAATAGGACTGCTTTAGTTTCCCCTTCACACTTGGAACTTGGGAAAATAAGTGGCCGAAGACTTTTTTTCTTCAGCTGCAAATTTTTTTTTCAGGTCAAAGCAAACTGAATTAAAAAGCAGTAGTTTGAGTAGCAAAGATTCCTGAATCAGAGAGCTTGGTGGGGGAAGAGATGCCTGCACCTGAAAAGTAGGTTCTTAAAGGTAAAATGGGGAAAGAGAAGAGTCTCTCAGTGCTGTCCCCCAGAACATCTACCTTGCCCCAAAGCAAAAGTCTTGAGAAACTGGGTAAACCACATTTTTCAAGCCCAACTCTTAGTGTTGTTGTTACCATATGTTCAGATGGGTTTTATCTTAATCATGATTTATTTCCAGTTAGCAGGACTTAGCTTTAATTCATTCTCCATCACCATTTAGAATCACTGATCTGATTCTGTCTACCTACAACATTTCAATGGCTTCCAAGGTCTGAAGATAAAGACCTGAATCCTCACCAAGGGGACCTTACCTCACCTCTGCAGCCTCATCTCAAGCCACTCTCTTGTTCTCTGCTCTAGCCACAAAGGCTTTTTCTAAGTTCTTATTTATTTATTTTATTTTTTTTCCCCATCTATTTATTTTATTGCATTTTAGGTTTTGGGGTACATGTGAAGAACATGCAAAATTGTTGAATAGGAACACACGTGGCAGTGTGATTTGCTGCCTTCCTCCCCATCACCTACATCTGGTATTTCTCCCCTTGCTATCTCTCCCCAGCTTCCCACCCCCCACCATCCCTCCCCTATTTCCCGCCAACTGACCCCAGTGTGTAGTGCTCCCCTC
>NW_016107323.1:9745442-9770810 GCF_001604975.1 Cebus imitator
TTATTATTTTGAGATACGTTCCATCAATACCTAGCTTATTGAGTGTTTTTAGCATAAAGGGCTGTTGAATTTTGTCAAAGGCCTTCTCTGCATCAATTGAGATAATCATGTGGTTTTTGTCTAAGTTCTTTAAAAGTAAAGTGCCTCACTTCCTTCTGTTGCAGGATCTGTGCACATGTTATTTTTCTCTGAGTTTTCTCTTTCTTTCTTTCTTTCTTTCTTTCTTTCTTTCTTTCTTTCTTTCTTTCTTTCTTTCCTTCTTTTTTCTTTCTTTCTAGGTGATCTCATTCAGCCTTAAGGTTTTAAATGTTATGGATGTGCAGGCAACTCCCAGATATATATCTCTAGCCCCAACCTCTACCTTGCGTGCAGAATGGTTCATATACCTAGGAATTGCATATATACTCACAGCTTCACTTGAATGTTCATTAGGAAGCTCAAATAATATGTCAAAGGTAGCCTTTAATTCTTCCTCCCACCCTGGACCCTCTTTTCTCCAAGTGTTCATCTTGGCAAATGGTACCACTCTTCACCTAACTGCCCAGGCAGAAAATGCAGGAGTAATTCGTGATTTTTTTCTGTATAAGTCAGAGTCCTAGTGGGAAGCATGACACGCTGAAATCAGGATAATTTAAGGAGGAGTTATTTATAAAGGGGCTGATTAAAAAGATACGAATGAAGAGAACACCTAGGGACAGTGCAGGAACCCGGGTCTAGAAGCAGAAGAGCTGTCACCATTCCTGGGCAGAGATGAATGAAGTGAGAGGAAGAGAGAGAGGATGCTGGAACTCAGAAGGAGAGAATTATTTAGAGCAGACCACCTTGGAGGACCACTGAGGTCAGGGGACACAGTCATCCTGAGGCAACTTTGCAAAGAAGGAGTTGGGGAAAAATATCTTACCCTTATTCTCCTGCTTCATCTGATCTCTTGCTCCCCATTGGAACAGTGGATGGCCTGAGAAGGAACTAATAAAATGTTGTTGAATGAATGGATGGCAAGTTCTCCGCATCTCTCTTTACCTAGTGAAGCCTGATATCCTTCAGACCTCAGATCAAATGTCTTTTCCTCCAGGAAGTCTTCTCTGACACCCCTAGACTAGATCACCCCCTGACATTATACACTTCATGGCTTCATTCATAGCCCCATTGCATATTGTAATTATATATTTGTGTGATTATTTAATTGATCTGTCTCTTTATGGCCCAGCTGTAAGATCCATGGTGGCAGGGATCATATTTATCTTACTCACCATTCATCCCCTGTACCCAGCACAATGCCTGGCCTACAGGTGGCCCCCCAAAATGTTTATGAAACGAATAAATCAAATTTCTCTAAAACTGTTCCTCTTGAACATGTAGATAATGATGTATAAAGTGCTCTTAAAGTGACCAGTGACGCTTTGGGAAAAGTCAGCAAACCCTCCAATTTTTCTCTGGAAACTGAGTTTCCCTCTGGTTCATTTTAAAAAGTAAGTGGGATCAGTGATAGACTGATAAAGAAAAGGTGGCACATATACACTGTGGAATACCATGCAGCCATAAAAAAGAAGAATAAGTTCATGTCCTTTGCAGGAACATGGATGAAGCTGGAAACCATCATCTTCAGCAAACTAACACAGGAACAGAAACACTGCATGTTCTTACTCATAAGTGGGAACTGAACAATGAGAACACATGGAAACAGGAAGGGGAACACTGCACACTGGGGCCTGTTGGGGGTAAGAGGCAAGGGGAAGGAGAATATTAGGACAAATACCTAATGCATGCGTGGCTTAAAACCTAGATGATGAATTGGTAGATGCGACAAACCACCATGGCACATGTATACCTATGTAGCATACCTGCATGTTCAGCACTTGTGTCCCAGAACTTTAAAGTTAAAAAAAAAAAAAGTAAGTGGGCAGAGAATGAATTAACAGTGCAGCATCCTCAGTGCTGCCTTGATTTCACATCCTCAGAACTCCTCATGGCTTTTATTTTCTTGGGTTCAGAATATAATGCCAACAGGGATTTATATGCAGACATTTATCTTCCCTACAGCTTCATGAGCAATGAAAATGAATAAGACTCCTTCTCCTTCTTCTATTTCAAATCCCATCTGAATCCACAAAAGAGAGAAATATATCAGTGGTAACCAAAGTTGCTGGGTAAGGTTGTGTAGGTTGCTCGCTGCTCAAGGGTAAGAGGTAATTGGGAAGGAAGTCCAGCCCGAACTCCGTTTACCACGTGGGGTGGGGCTGGAGGAAGAACTCCTTTTCTTAATTTGCACAGAAGGCCATATGAACTAGGAGTGGGCCTGAAAATGACAATTAGGAGTAAAGCTGGCTTGTGATAGATACCTCATTTACCCTAATTTGATCATTCCATGTTGTATGCTTGTATCAAAACATCACATGTACTCCATAAGTATATACAATGGTCATGTGCCCATAATAATTAACTTAAAAAGAATAAAGCTGACTTGAGTTCAAAGAAATGTCGGCCAAAAAGCCTGATCAATACACTGTTACCTATTCATTGTGGCCATCGATGCTTAAAAGTTTCCCTATGATAATTTTATTTAATTACAAAGCTAACATACATTTTCATAAATAAGCCCACATCACAAAGAGTAAAAAGTGAAAGAATTATTTCACCCTCTCACAACCCACAAAGCCAGTCACTATTAGGAGTTTTCTTGGTCTACTTTCAGATTTTTAAAATGTTTTTAGAAACATGTTTTCTTGCATATACACACATGCGTTCAGCATTCATGGTTTACATAAATGAGGTCATACTGTGTAGATTGTCCAGCTACTTGTTTTCTTTGCTAATATGTCTTGTACATTCTTCTTGTAGCACATAAGTGTCTATCTCATTCTTTCTTTTTCATGGCCGTAATATTCTATTGTATGGCTATAGCATACTTTTTTTTTCAAATGTGTTAGTGAATATGACTGCAATAGCAATTGATTCTTTTTATTTGCTGGATATCATAGCATAATTTATTTAATCAGTCTCCAATTGATGGATATGTAGATTTTCCCCAATGTTTTATTACTATAAACAAGGTTATAGTATCCATATTTGATGCATATTTTTTAGTACATTCACAACTATTTCTGTAGAATTTGTTTTCGGAAATGATATTGATAGATTAAAGAATGTGGGTATTTAAAATGTTAGATATTGCCAAAAACTTCTTAAGAGGCAATATCTGTTTACTCATTTACTTGTAGGAAATCAAAGGCTTTCAACCCTTTGCTTCTTTTTTTTTTCTTTGAGATGGAGTCTTACTTTGTTGCCCAGGCTGGAGTGCAGTGGCATAATCTTGGCTCACTGCAACTTCTATTTCCTGGGTTCAAGTGATTCTCACGCCTCTACCTCTCAAGTAGCTGGGATTACAGGCGTGCATCAGCATGCCCAGCTAATTTTTGTATTTTTATTGGAGGTGAATTTCAACATGTTGGCCAGGCTGGTCTCCAACTCCTGACCTGAGGTGATCCACCTGCCTTGGAGCTGTTTTCTTCTGAGCTCTTGAGTAGCACACAGAATAGAGGGTATATATATTAGTTAACTGTTACTAGTTCACTATTACTATGTAGCAGAGCACCCAAAATTTAGCGGCTTAAGACAACAACCATTGATTCAGTTCATGATTTTGTGAGTTGCAGATTTAAGCTGGATTGAAAAATGGATTGTTATTTAGGTCTAGGCTGGGCTTACCTGGTCTTGGCTGGGCCTCATCTGTCTTGATCAGTTGGGGGATAGGTGATATAGGATGCTTTTGGCTGGGATGAGTTATATCTGCTTCACCTAGTGTTTAAACTGTATTTCAAGCTTGTTCTCAGTGACAGCTCCCAAGAGAGAACAAAAGCATACGAAGTCTCTTGAGGCAAAGGCTTTGGATTGACACCACCACTTTCATGAGATTTCAGTGGCCAAAACAAGATACGAGGCCGGCCCAGATTTAAGGGGTGGGAAAGCAAACCTCACCTCTAGATGTAAGGACCTGCAAAATCATGTTGCAAAGGGCATGGATATAGGGAGAACATTAACTGGGACCATGAATGCAATCAATCAACCACAGTGGGGAGATGCCCAAGTTTAGTTGTTAAAAAAAACTTGGCATTAAGACACTGTTCAGATTTCTGAGCCACCAGCCATGAGTCATTTACTTTAATGATTAGATTAAAAAGGTAGTGGATGATTGTATCTGACTTTGAAAAATGAACATGAAAGCACTTGGCAGGGGCCAGTTACTATTCTGGCCTCTTAGTATTAGTTAGATAAAGATTTGGCTGGTATCAAGAGACCTAAAATGAGATACAATGTTATTTCTTTCTTAGTGAGAGGACTAGTGTGGTAATTTCCTAGTCACTAGGGTGCCAGGCACCTTCTACCTGGTTGCTCTGCCATCCATGACTCACGGCTATCATCTCATCGTCTAAAATGGCTATTTCAATTTCTGTCATCACATCTACATTCCAGTAGGAAAGAGGGAAGGGGAATGGAGGCATGCTTCTTCCCTTTAAAGGAACCGTCCCAGAAATTGCACACATCACTTTTGTGCACATCTCATCAGGCAGAAATTCTCATGGCTACAGCTAGCTACAGCTAGCTTGGGTGGCTATGTGCCCAGGTAAAATTCAAGGAATCTATTAAGAAATGAAGGAGGGAAGAATGGATATTGAGGGACAAGGTCTGTGTTCCCTATTGCAATTTCCCCTGGCAGACCAGAGCTTTATGAATAATTGCCAGTCAATGAACTAAAGACCACATCTGCAGCATGGGAATTGCAGGCACTATTCAGTTTACAAATTACAGGGTAGCAGAGAGTATATGAGTAGTCTCTGGAGGCCAGCAGACTGGGGCTTTGTATTAGTCAGGGCTCTCCAGAGAAACAGAACCGATAGGATCTATCTATCTATCTATCTATCTATCTCCATCCATCCATTCATCTACACACACACACACACCTCAATAAGATATATATACAAACATATACATATATATGTATGTATGTATATCCAAATTTTAGTGGCTTAAGACAACAACTATTTATTTAGCTAATGATTTTTTGAGTTGCCTAAAATTTAGTGACCTAAGACAAGACACACACACACACACACACACACACACACACACACACACAGTCTTTCTCATATATGCATGAGAGAGAGATTGAGATTGAGATTTTGATGAACTGGCTCATACAACTATAGGGCTGGCAAGTCTCAAATCCGCAGGGCAGGCAGGCAGGTTAGAAATTCAGGCAAAAGTTGATGTGGCAGTCTTGAGTTAGAAGGCTGAAAACTCTGGCCAGATTTCTGCCTTGCAATCTGGAGGAAGAATTTCATCTTCTTTCGGGGACCACCATCTTTGTTCTTAAGACCTTCAACTGATTAGACGGGGCTCACCCACATTACAGAGAGTAATCTGCTTTACTCTAAGTCTTCTAATTTAAACGTTGAACTCCTCTAAAACAAATCATTCCACAGCAACATGTAGACTGGTGTTTGACCAAACAACTGGGCACCATGGCCTAGCCATCACGGGCTTTGATACCAGTTTTGCTGGTGACTCACTGTGTGGTTCTCTGAGCTATGTCATTTCACAGCATTGTGGTGAGATGCCATGCCATACAATGGAAAGGACTCAGGACAGCACTTGGCTCATGGCACACAGCTGCAGGGGCCACTGCTGCTCTCCCTTTGGGCTCCTAGCACTCACCTCTGCACACTGATGGTTGTTCTCCCTGTGGGCTTTAGGCTGGTCCTGGGGACATGCTCGCCTGTTCTTAGGGTAAGCTGGAAGTGCCAGGTAGCTAATGTCCGTGGAAGCAATTCTCAGACAGATTAGATCTAAAGTGACCAGCCCTCCTGGGGTGCCCAGGACTGTCTCATTTTAGGACTAAAATTCTCATATCCCAAGAAACCTTGCAGTCCTAGGCCTCCCAGCACAGCTGCCTGGTCTGCTTTGGCTCCTAGAGCCCCTACGGTTGCCTGTGTATCAGGCCAGCCAGAAGTGTCATGGCATCCAGACCCCAAGTCAGCCCTCAATACTGATGGGGAGTTAATACCCAACTTACCTTCCCCATGTTTGGGATTTCTTTGAGGTATGTCCTACACCAGGTCCTTGAGTTTCCCAGCAGGAGTTCCCCGGAGGCACCCACGGCTCATTATGCCCACCATTTCCTGGCTTTCTTTCCTCTGTCTCATTTCCTATCCTCTCCAGGTGCTTCCTGGAAACCCCTTCTAAATACACCCTTGTATTCTTCTGGAAGAACCAATCATCTGGGGCAATACAATTAAAGAATCATTATCACCAAACACTTTTTATTTTCTCCTTTGATCCTCACAGTAATGCTGTGAGGGAGGTAAGCCACGGATTATCATTCTTATTAGGAGCGTCACCATTTTCCTTTTTCTTTATATTTATATATTTATTTTATTTTTTGGAAACAAAGTCTTGTTCTGTTGCCCAGGCTGGAGTACAGTGGCATGGACACGGCTCACTGCAACCTGAAACTCCTCAGCTCAGGTGATCCTCCTGCCTCAGACCCTAGAGTAGCTGGAACTGCAGGTGCACTCCACCATGCTTGGATAAGTTTTAAAATTTTTGTAAAGATAGATTCTTGTTTGAAAATTAAAAGAAAAATCTGTGGATACATAGTAGGTATGTATATTTATGGGGTGCATGAGATGTTTTGATACAGGTATGCAATGTGAAATAAATATATCATGGAGAATGGAATATTCATCCCTTCATGCATTTATCCTTTGAGTTACAAACAATCCAATTACACTCTTTAAGTTATTTTAAAATGTACAGTTAAGTTATTATTGACTATAGTTACCCTCTTGTGCTATCAAATAGTAGGTCTTATTCATTCTTTCTGTTTTCTTCTACACATTAACCATCCCTACTATCCTTCCCAGCCACTGTCAATGATCTGTCTACTCTCTCTCTCCATGAGTTTAATTGTTTTGATAGTTAGATCCCACAAACAAGTGAGAACATGTGATATTGAGACGGATTCTTGCTATGTTGTCCAGGCTGGTCTCAAACCCCTGGTTTCAAGCGATTTTCTCACCTCAGCCTTCCAAAGTGCTGAAATTACAGGCGTGAGGTGCAGGACCCAGCCTATTTTTTAATTTTTGGAGACAGCGTCTCTGTTTGTCACCCAGGCTGGAGTGCAGTGGTGTGATCATAGCTCACTGAAGCGTCAAACTCCTGGACACAAGTGATCCTCCTGCCTTAGCCTCCTGAGTAGCTGGGATTACAAGTGTGTGCATCACATCTGGCTAATTTTTCAATTTTTTTTTGTAGAGATGGGATCTTTCTGTGTCGCCCAGGCTGGCATTTTTATATATCAGTTGAGAAAATGAAGGCTCAGAGACTCAGAGTGGCAAGAGACCGCCTAACAACTAAGGAGGGACAAAGAGGAGCCTCTAAGATGCGTGCTGAGCCTTCTATCTCCGTGTGCCACGCCCACCCCCACCCCCATGTCACTACGACCCCTTGCACAGTTAGTAGATTTTGCCGTAGTGGACATCACGTGGCACATGTAGGTATCTGATGAATGCTGGACCTCTTTTGTCAGATTTGCAATAGCTCTGAGTGGAGGCGGTTTGGGCTCTGCCACTTTATGACTTTATTTTTACCTAAAGGGACCCCTGACACAGAGGAGAGAGGGATTGTCTTGAGTCCTCTGAGGTGGACGAAGCCTCTCAGGCTTCGTCCACCCCCAGCACCCAGAGGTAGACAGTGCATAGATTTGTAATCTCTGACCCTGTTCCAGGAATCCATCAAGATAGCAGGATAAGAATGTTTTCATCCCACACACCCATGGATCAGATATCCACGTTTTTATTTCAGAAGCCCCTGCAACAGAGGCACAAAAGCAGCTGGATAATCCCTTATCTGACGGGCAATAGAAAGTTATAAGCAGGGGTTTATTTGGAAAAAAAAAAAAAAAAAAACAATCCACATTCTCGCTCAGGGGCTTTACTCCCCTGGTTTATTTTAAACATCACAAGAGAAAGTCAGGACTGGCTTTTCAGTTTGTCACAGCAGCTGTAGACTAAAGAATTCTAAGCAGTAAGGTCCCTGGGGGCAGTTTCCAAACCTGTAAAACAGTAGCAGTCTCTCTCTGCTCCAAACGGACAGCCTTTGCAGAAGCATTTTAACCAAATCCCGCTTTCTATTTTCTCTGTCAAAGCTAAAACCACACCAGACAGGTTTCATGTGTCCAAAGTTTTATTATTTGATACCAGCACTTGCTACTTCCTTGCTAAAGGAGTTGTTTTTTTTTTTCTCTGATGACTTATCTCTCGTATTTTCTTGGGAGGGATCTGGTTTTTCTGATATTGAGAACACTCTTTCACATTTCTTGGAGGTTCACGAAGGACCAAAAATATTAGAATAGGTGCTAGAGGCTGACTCACCACCCTCGAAAGGTATTTGCAGTGACTGTAGACTTTACTCAGGTCCAGAAAACCAGCGTTAATGGGACCATTAACTGTATGCCAGCATGATGCTCTCTCTGTCAAATACATGTAAAATACAGAGATGATTCTCCCCATCTTGCAGGTGAGAAGACTGAGGCTCAAGAGGCTTAAATGACCTGCTCAAGGTCCTCCTTCTGGTAGAAGGCAAAGCCTGGGTTTGAACACAAGTTGGTTTGATTCAAAAGCCCATTGTTTCACTTTTGCTTTGCTTTATTACTCCAAAGAGGCAAAAGTTTGGTTGGTAAGGTTTTTTTTTTTGAGGGATCCTTGACCCCTGGGGTGCCTTGCTTTCTGGCTTTGGATGTATCTGAAGGGCTATATATGTTGCTGTCTGTGCAAACGTGCATTCTTGAAAATCGGATATTTTCAGGGTCATATGAGCCAATTCTTGTGGTTCTATCAGTGAGGATCTTATCAGGAAAATAGAAATAATGCTGAGTTTTTAAAACAGAGAAATGTAAATACAGGAACTGGTTAAACAGGGGACGATGATATCAGAGATCCAGCCATGGCAGAAGGCTGTCACCACCTGAGGCTGGTGGGACAGAGAAAACAAAGTAGAGTCCAGGAGCTGAGACCTCCCAGTGGAAGCTGGAGCCAGGGCAGGCCTGCCCAGCAGGGACTGGAGCCACAGAGGAGACACAACTCCTGGGAGGAAATCTGCCTGTGGCCCAGTTGGGGGAGAAACACCCTGGCTTCTCCCTTTCTTATGCCCTCCGATCTCTACGTGGGCCCCCCGTTGGCCCACGTAGAGATGGACCTGAAGCCAGTTAGCAAAGGAGCCCAGGCAACCAGAGCAGAGGGGGGCAGGATGGCCTCTGAGGGTGGACGGGGTCCCAGGCTGGCGCAGATGTCGACTGAGCGCATACCATGCATCAAATGGACTTTCCCACTGTCTTGCCTTACAATGTCACCCAGGCTGTGTGCTCATTTCTGGGTTTCCTTACTAGCCACCAACACTTGGGTGCAAGGGCTCTCGGCTGAATCTACTCATCAAAGCTGCCTTGGGCTTTTTCTCACCAAATCTCTTCCCTGCCTGTCTCCCCAGCAGGGTTAAACGCACAAAGGAAACTGCAATCTTGGTGTGACTTTACTTGATTTCAAAATTGGATTCTGGCCCCAGATAATAACCTTAGATGCCAATAAGACAGCGACTAGGCCTTCCTTTAAAATGCCACTTCATTCCCTTTTGTCGGCTCCCAGGAGCTCTTTGGAGGAAACCTGAAGAGGTAGGAGGAAATTGTGCAGGGGAAGGGCCCTTTTGCTGAGAGTAGTAAATTATTCAGGTGCTCTAATGGCTTGGAGAACGCCAGGCCTGTCTCCCTCTAGAGCACACCGTCCGCAGTGCTAATGACAGCTGGAAAAACGTCTTGCTCTTTGCATATGCTGAGAGACATCTTGGCATCGCTGTAAGCTGTTCTTGGAGGCTGAGCTGGACAGAAAGAGAAGCAGCCGGAAATTAAATGACAATATTAGGGAGAAAGGAAGAGGAAGAATGAGGGGTAAGGTAGCTTTTCTGCCTTGCTAACGATGGAATGCACTCTGGCTAGCCTGTGTTTTTTGGATTTCTCCTGTGTGAGGTTTTCTAGTTCAGTAATTACCACTGGCTGTAGTGTGATGATTTTTGTTTTGGTTTTTGATATAACTTCTTTATGGATCTGTAAAAAGATAGTTTCACTCTGGTGAAGAGCCCAAGAAGTTGAGCAACTGGAGAAAGAATTACACCCAGCAAAGGAACCCCGTGGTTTTTGGAGGCTGACCAATCAAAGCCCTCTTGTGGACAGGCCTTGCTTATAAGTGCAGAGAAACAGGACCCAGCTCCCATCAAGGGTAACGGTGAAAGCAAAAATAAAACAAGTACCATGGGACCCAGTGTCAAAAGCATAAGCTTTCCCAGCACACAGGTGTGGAGCCAGCCTCCCTCCCTCCTTCCCTCCCTCCTTTTCTTCCTCCCTCCCTCCCTCCCTCCCTCCCTCCCTCCCTCCTTTCCTTCCTCCCTCCCTCCCTCCCTCCCTCCCTCCCTCCCTCCTTTCCTTCCTTCCTTTCTTGTTTGTTTTTTAGAGTCAGGGTCTTGCTCTGTCACTCAGGCTGATCTTGAACTCCTGGCCTCAAGTGATCCACCTGCCTTGGCCTCCCAAAGTCCTGGGATTACAGGTGTGAGCCACCCTACCCTGCGAGCCTGTAATTTTCTACCTGGATCACCTTGAATAGGTTGTTTGACAATCTGAGCCTCAGTTTCTTCTTCTATAAAATGGGAACAAAATGAATCCTCACCTCACGGAGTCCTGGCTTCAAAAGTGTATGATGCTTGCAAGGCACACAGCCCAGAGCCTGGCACACAGCAAAGCAGCTAGCCTCAGCAGCCGTTATCCTTGTGATTAATTCAGCAAACCCTTGAATGAGTTTTTCTCTCCAGATGACGAAGTCTATACTTGGGTTTTTCTTAACAAGAGCCCAGAACCAGAGATTAGACAGACAAGGGCAGGCTGGGCGTGGTGGTTCACACCTGTAATCCCAGCACTTTGGGAGGCTGAAGTGGGTGGATCACTTGAGGAGTTCCAGACCACCCAGGTCAACATGGTGAAATCCTGCCTCTACTATTTAGTAAAAATACAAAAATTATCCAGGTGTGGTGGTGCATGCCTGTAGTCCCAGCTACTCAGGAGGCTGAGGCAGGAGAATCATTTGAACCTGGAAAGCAGAGGTTGCAGTGAGCTGAGATTATGCCATCGCACTCCAGCCTGGACAACAGAGCAAGACCCTGTCAAAAAAAAAAAAAAAAAAAGCAACACAAGGACGGTTATGAGGACGAGAGGAAAGGATATTTGAAACTTGATCGACCTTGAATATCTAGGGTCTTTGTTCAGTCTGCGTTTAAAAGCAGAGGTAACAAAATAAATGCAGTCATCATTCACAACACCAAGAAAATCAATGCCACAGAGAGTTTTCTATCAGGAAAAACACATTTATTTCTTCCTGTTTGGACTAATCTCCTGTTAAAATCCATCAGGATCTGGATGTAGCCAGTTGTTTTCGCCTGTTTTGCAGAGCAGGCTGGAAGTAGGGAAGAAACCCGACGCAGGATTTAACAGCTTTTCAACGAATAGTATTGGTGCTGACTCCGTGTCAGGTGTGGTGCTCAGAGGAGATGAGGACGGGACGCAGCGTCGTCATAGCATTGTCACGCGTCTTCCTACATCACTCACAGTCTACAGGGGAAGCAGACCAGAAAACTAAGAATTGCAATTCTGCGTGACAGGTTAGATAGAGCCCGGAGCCCGTGATAAGGGGTCTGTGTTCTGGGTGCTCTAATATTTTTCTTCTGTTTCTCTTTGTCCTTTCTGTCTCTATCCTTGAGCTACAAGACACTCCATTTCTGTTTTTCTCTTTTTGCAAACATCAGACTGCCAACTTCATTTCCGTGGACCAGCCTGGTCCCCCTACAGGCTGGAACACACTTGCCCATGTGCCTGTTCTCTCCTGGAAGACAGACTTTGTGGGAAGCCACATGAAGGTGAAAGGATCCCTGGAGTTCCTTTACTTACCACACTCTTTTTTTTTCTTTTTATTTATTTATTTTTTTTGAGAGGGAGTCTCACTGTGTCCCCCAGTCTGGAGTGCAATGGCTCAATCATGGCTCACTGCGACCTCTGCCTTCCAGATGCAAGCAATTCTCCTACCTCAGCCTCCCGAGTAGTTGGGATTATAGGCATGCACCGCCAAGCCTGGCTAATTTTTGTAAATTTTGTAGAGATGTGGTTTCACCATGTTGGCCAGGCTGGTCTCGAACTCCTAACCTTAAGTGATCCGCCTGCCTTGACCTCCCAAAGTGCTGGGATTACAGGCATGAGCCACTGTGCCTGGCCTACTTACCACGCTTTTAATGAGGCTGTGTCAGGGGTTTGTCTTACAAGGGTGAGGGCAAAAGTGGCATGATCTGCTCTCATGAAGCCCACAGGCCAGTGGGAATGGAGAGGTGGGCAAAACCCATGGGAACAAACAAGTAAGTAATGGCGAATGTGCTGAGTGTCTTGAAGGAAACTAGAAGAGTGTTTGACACAGATTGACAGTGGGTGGCCGGCTTTGGACAGGGCTGTCAGGGGAAGCTGAGATGGGACATTTTAGCTGAGATGTGCAGGACAATGGGTAACCAGGCTTGGGAAGAGCAGAGGGGAAGATGCTCCAGGCAGGAGCACAGCATGTTGCAATGACCTAGGTGGGAAATCAAGGAATGGGGCGGGGAAAAGGCTGTGGGGCTGCAGTGATGTGAATGAGGGGGTGAGTGGTACGTGCTGAGTCTGGAGCGGTGAGCAGGGCTGGATTGTGCAACACATCCAGGCTGCGGGAAGAAGTTGGGATATAATTTTTAGTAGGAGAGTTTTAGGTGGTTGATTAATATAACTGGCTTTGGGTCCTGAAAGATCACTGTGACTACAGGGTGGAAAATTTCCTCCTACAGCATTTAGGTGATTGTAAAAGGTGCTCCTTTGCTATAAATAGCAGTGGCAGCTGCGACTCATTCATTCGTTCTGTGGACATTCATTGAGCACTTGCCATGTGCCGGATACTTAGCATGTTCTATCCATCCTAGGAATTAGGTATATCATTACCATCCTCATTTAATTGATGAGGAAACCGAGGCCCAGAGAGGTCAAGTCACCTGCCCAAGGTCACACAGCTTGAAAGCAGTAGAGCTGGCATTTGAACCCAGGCAGTCTCAGCCCCAGCATCTCTGTTCCTACCATTCCCATCCCACCACCTCTCTAGTTACTCCACCGGCCCTGCCTGTTCCTGTCTCTCCCTCCTCTACCCCACAGGTCTTCACTTAAATGGTTTCTTCTGGTTACCCAAAGAAGACATTAACCTTGTTAAGACCCAAAGACCAGACTCGGGACATGCATAGCCCTCCTTTTTCTCTTGATCACTTTTCCCTCTCATCCACAGTATTCACCTCTCCCCCTGGTTCAGTCAACTCCCTGCACCATCACTTTTGAGCAAAATGAAGTGGATAGTGTTTCGTGGTTTTTTTTTTTTTTTTAATGCTGATAGATTCCAGTTTTGCTTCCTTCTCCTCTTCCTTCTCTTCTTTCTCCTTTTCTTTCTCTTCCCTCCACCCTCTTTCACTCCCTCTCTTTCTTCCCCAATCCGCTCTTCCTTGCTTCCTCTTCTCACGTTGCTCCCAAACCCTTATTTGGTACTAAGGCTTGACAGGAAGTGCCTGTCCCCATGAAGGAGGGCAGAAAGAGGCTCTGCTGGGTTCCTCTCTGTCTCCTCTGGCCAGCTGCATCCCTCACTGAGCATCCTACCTTACAAACCCTTCCTGCTCTGGGCTCTGCATCTTGGTAAACGACACCTCCACCTTCCCATGGGCCAAGCCAGAAACCCCTGTGTGATCCTTGCTGTCACTTCTCTGCTGCCCACTTCTCACTTCCAATCATCCGCCTTCTGAAGAGCTCCTTCCTCTCCAGGCCTGACTGCCCTTGGTGGCCTTCGCCCTGCATCTCTGCTTCAGACGTGCCGCTGCAGGTCTGCAATCCATTCTCACCTAGCAGTCAAGAAGCTGAAAGACACACATTGGACTGTTGTTAATATTACTGTCATGCCTAAACCCCTTAGTGGCATCTAATGGACTCTTCTGTCTGCTCTTCTGGACAGAGCATGGTACTCTACCCTGAGAAGTTTAGACAGGAGAGTAATATTAGACTCTGGCTATGTTTCTACTCTAAGCCACCACCGTCTCTTCCTGAATGCTTCAATAACCTCCTAACTGCCCTTTCCATATCACCATCTACATTACAGATGGTAATGTCCATATTACAGGAATTATATTAATTTTCATTTTAGTGAATGACTCCTTTGAGGGGGGCTTAAAGTGAAATACATTGATCACAAGATATTCAAGCAGTTCAGAAAGATCCAAAGAATGAGACAAACGTGAAATCCTCTGACGTTCCACCAATCTAGCAACAATCAAAACTGACATTAGGCAATCAGATACTCAGTGACCCTTCAAAAACACAAATCTGATTGATGGTGCTTCTCTCTTAATTAGAACTTTTAAAGAATGGCTTCTCATTGCTGCCAGGATAAATACCTACTTTTTTTTTTTTTTTTTTTGCACAGCTTGTGAAGCTTTACAAACTCTAGACTTTGACATTTTGTCACACTTTTTCCTCTCATTTTTTTGCCCCTTTGTTCCACAAATGGTGTTTGATTCAGTCAGGACAAGACCAGCTGCTGCAACAAATAAGCCTGTAAGTTTCAGTGACTTAACACATTAGCTTCTTTTTCTTGCACAGGTGAATGTAGGTTGTGTTAGTCAATGTTCTTCAAAGAAACAGAACTGATAGTGTATATACAGATATAGATGAGGGGATTTATTATGGAAACTGGTTTGCATGATTATGGAGGCCAAGAAGTTCCATGATATGCTATCTCTGACCTGGAGAACCAGGGAAGCCAGGCTGAAGATGGAAGAGCTGAGAACATGGAGTTGTGATGTTTTAGGGCAGGAGAAAATAAATGTCCCAGCTCCAGAAGAGAGTGGATTTGTCTTTTTTCTTCCTTTTTTTTTTTTTTTTTATTCTTGGATGAGGCCTACCTACATTGGTGAGGATAACCTTCTTTACTCAGTCTACTGATTCAAATGCTAATCTCTTCTGAAAATATTCTCCCCACACACCCAAAAATAATGTTTTTACCAGCTATCTGGGTATCCCTTAATCCAGTCAAGTTAACATATAAAATTAATTTTCCTATAAATGTACCTGGTCCATGGGCATCTTTCTTTCTTGGGGTGGAATCAGGGTCCCAGGCTCCTCCTCTCTTATAGCTTTGCCATCCCGTAGAAGCTTGGAGAGCATCATCCAGCCAGCAGCAGAGAGTTGGGGGAGCCGCACTTTTACCCAGAAGTAACACTATCACTTCCATACACATGCATACCTCCCCAGGAACAATGGAATGCTTTAGAACGGCGAGCACAGATTTTGGTGGGCAATTAACTGCCTCTGCTACATGCTCTTTCTGCCCAAGGATTCTCATACATGCTATATTACCTGCTTGAAATGCTGGTCTCCCACTCCTTACCTGGCTAGCTCCTATTTATCATTCAGGTTTTATCTTAAACCTTATTACTTTTAGGTAGGTTTAGACCCCATAGAAACTTGCAAATCTCTTTGGTAGCTTTGCATGTGTGCAATTAATTCTTTGGCAGGATTATTTATTTCTGTCTTTCTTGCTAGTCTGTAATCATCACAAAGTGTATCTTCTCTGTCTTATTTAGTTCTGTATCCTCAGAGCATGCTCAGGATACAGTAGGTGCTCAATAAATATTTGTTGACTTGGTGGTGGGGTGGGGAATGGGTACTGGCTGAACTGGGATCTGAGGTTTGGGAGAATATTTAATGACCTTGATCAGTAAGAAACATTTTGTGGCAGGTTGAAGGTTTTAAAAAGACCATGAGTGTCCTTGACTGTGACCTTGTTAATGGAAATGTCTATCCTTCTACTTTGTTTCTTATTACAACCCCCACAGCCACATAATAAACTGAGTGCGTGAGTCACAGGCTAGGTGAGGGTTCTACCCAACAGATGGCTCATGGTTTAGGAAAGAAGTTGATTTTGCCTTAGTTTGGGTCCCCCTAAAGATGACCCTGAGACAAGGACTAAGGTGCAGGGAGTTTATCTGGCTGATGATTCCAAGGAGCAGGAGTGAGGGACAGGAAGAGTAAACTGGGGATACCAGAAAACCAGTAAATGTATTCAAGAGAGGGTTACTGCTGTGTGCAACTGGGGCTCCATCCTGCTGGGGACCCTCTGAGTGGCTGTGTAGGACATTATCTCACTGCAGGGTGGGAAAGATGGGACAATTATTTCACTGATTCCCACACCTCTTTGGTTGATGACTGCCCTGGAGATGTTAAATCTTTAGCTCTTCAGGACTGGGCCCGATCTTGCCACACTGGGGAAAGCTCCCAGGCAGAGAGACTGGGCACTTACAGAGAGGACTGGTCAACCTTCATGGTGGGCCCAGGAGAGAGGGGCAGGACATTGACAGTGTCTGCTATAATTTCTTTATTAATAGTAGTCCTTAAACTTGTTACATACCAGAGCTGTTAAAAAGGCTATTTCTTTTCTGATTGCAAAATTATTATTCTCATGTAAATTATAAAACTATTTTCTGATGATAAAATACACACGTGATTATGTATGTATTTATCTCTACATATAGATATATAGGCATCTCTCTGTATCTATCCATATCTACAGCTATGATCATACTTGATTAAATATTTCCATTAGACTGATTCCTCTGAGTAGAGTTGTGTCAAAGGTATGTTAACATTTTGATAGACATTCCAAATTGCACTCCTAAAACATAGTACCAATTTAGAATTCTGTCAAAAACATATGAGACTATCTATTTTTATTATTTTTATTTTTTTGAGACAGAGTCTCACTCTGACACCCAGGCTGGAGTGCAGTGGTGCAATCTCGGCTCACTGCAACCTCTGCCTCTTGGGTTCAAGCGATTTTCCTGCCTCAGCGTCCTGAGTAGTTGGGATTACAGGCACCTGCTACAATGCCCAGCTCATTTTTGTATTTTTAGTAGAGACGGGGTTTTGCCTTTTTGGCCAGGCTGGTCTCAAATTCCTGGCCTCCAGTGATCCACCCATCTGGACCTCCCAAGGTACTGGGATTACGGATATGAGCCACTGTGCCTAGCCGAGAATATTGATTTTTAATTATCGTCATTAATTCTGTGAAAGATCAATCTCTTGTTAATCTGATGAAACATTAATTTAAATATAAATTTATTTGTTTATTAGGGGGGCTGAGTATCTAACCTTAAATGGGTTAGTTGTTTTTCTACTTTCTATTGCTGCATTCATTTTTTTTTCCTATGGGTGTCTCAGTCCATTCAATCTGCTACAACAAAAATACCTTAGACTGGGTAATTTACAAATAGCAGAAATTTATTGCTCAGAGGTCTGTAGGCTGGAAAATCCAAGATCAAGGTGCCAGCAGATTCAATGTCTGGTAAGGGCTTGCTTCTTCATAGATGGTTTCTTCTATATGTCTTCACCTGGTGGAAGGGACAAACAGGCCCCCCCAAACCCCTTTTCTTTCTTTTTGCTCTGTCACTCAGGCTGTAGTGCAGTGGCATGATCATGGCCCAGACTCATGCAATCGTCTAGCCTCAACCTTGCTTACCACCTTCAGTAGCTGAGACTACAGGTGCACACCACCAGGCCTGGTTCATTCTTTAATTTTTTTTTTTTTTTTTTTTTTGTAGAGATAGGTTCTCACTATGTTGCCCAGGCTGTTCTCAAACTCCTGGGCTCAAGGGACCTTCCCACCTCAGCCTCCCAAAGTGCTGGGTTTACAGGATTAAGACATTGCACCTGGCTCAAACAAACCTTTTTTACAAAGGCACTAATCTAGGCAGAACCCTCATGAACTAATTATCCCCTAAAGACCCCACCCCTTAATATGAATACATTTCAACACATGAATTTGGGGGGACATCTACATTCAACCATAGCAGTGGGAGGGATAATTGTACTTAGGAAGTCTCAGCCACTGTGGCTGCTGTTGCTGTTGTCCTATTTTCCCACTGCTGGGAGGAAAGGAAGGTGACAGATGGGAGATCCTGCCTCCAGCCTCACAGACTTGCAATGATGATGAAATCATACTTTTTCTGCACATGTTACTGTTCAAGGAATCACTACCTGGTTCGCTGCTAGAAATCAGTGACCTTTGAAGGGTCCTCTAGTCCTGGGTGTTCCCCAGGACACATCTAGAACATGTCCATCAGCTTTTCCTAGCCTTCGGGCCAGCTGCAGATCCTCAAGGCATAGCTGTTCTCTGGATACAATTGTCTATGCCAGCAGCCACTGTGGCTTATCTTGGACCTCTCTTTCTTTCATGCTGGAAGATTTCTTCAAATGTCTGGTGATTTCTGGTTACCTCTCCCTACTTAGAATAAGAGTTTGGGATCTGAACTGTGATCAACTGGCAGATTTTGCTTTGGGTATTTGAATGGGGAGTCAGCTGCCTCCAAACGCAGAGCTTGAAGGAGTTTCTCAAAGGCCGTTATTTTCTCCAGGGAAGAAACCAGCAATCTCCTATTCATGTTCTGAGAGCCGGGATGGAGGAGTGTGTGGGAAGGGAAATCAGACTTCCAATGACTTGCTCTTTCTCCAGGACTATAAGTTAGCCCTTAATATCTCTGCTCTCATGGATCCAAGTCTTTTTGGGGTTTTATGGGAACAGCTAGCTCTTATATTTCCTAATTCCCTCCCTCTGTGATGACTATAAACTGCCTTCTTCTGATTTGCTGTATCAATTTCTTCCTTCTACTTTCACCTTGCAGAATTTGGTAGAAATCTGTTCAGATAATGGAGTTTACCCCACTCTCTATCACGTGTGGTAGATTGTAAAAAATTATCCAGATGACCCCCCCTCCCTGCACCCATGCTCTTGCAATGCCTGATACCCCAACCAAGACCAAAGTCTATTTATTCATTTATTTATTCAGTCAGGGTCATCCATGTGGCTTGCTTTGGCCAATGGGACCTTAGCAAATAAGATGCATGTGGAGGCTTGAAAAGCGCTCATGCATCAGGGCTTCACGTCTCCTGTTGCTCTTAGAAGGCTGCCACCATATGAATCAGCCTGGGCTAGCCTGTTGGAGGATGAGAGGCACATGGCACAGTCTTCCCCACCAGCCGACATTCAATTAATTTCCAGATATGCAAGTGAGACCATCCAGGCCCAGCCAGCCTCCAGCCAATTCCCCAACCTACTACAGATGTATGAGAGAGCCCAGCTGAGATCGTTCAGGGACTTCTACAGAATCAGGGGCTAAATTAACGGAGGTTGTTTTAAGTCACTAAGTTTTGGGGATTTACTATATAGCAATAGATCACTGGTATGCCATGGCTCTACATTTTCAGTTTTTTAAGTGAATTATAAAGGAATGGCTGGGTATAGTGGCTCATGCCTGTAATCCTAGCTTTGGGAGGCTGAGTTGGGAGTATTGCTTGGGCCCAGAAGTCTGTGACACCATCTTTACCAAAATAAAAAGTAAAAATATTAACCTGGCATGGTGGCACTCACATGTAGTCCCAGCTACTAGGGAGGCTGAAGTGGGAGGATGGCTTAAGCCCAGGTGTTTGAGGGTGCAGTGAACTACAGTTGCACCACTGCACCACTCCAGCCTGAGTGACAGAGTGAGACCCCATTTCTTTTTTAAACATTTGTCTGCTAGTAAGAGAAAAACCTAACAGTGGCTGAAACAAATAATGTTTTCTAGTTAAGAAATCTGAAGTTGCTTTTTAAGAACTCTAGATAGGCAGTTGCTGGGATTGGTTCAGCCTTTCAATGGTGGGTACCAAGGACCCAGGCTCTTTTTATCTCTTTTCTCTAGCCTCTTCAGCATGCCTATATTTACCGTCATGCTTGTCCCTTAATGTTGCCGAGATGATCCCCACAACTCTGGGCTGCATGTCCACTTCAAAGGAGGGAAAGGGCTGTAGTGGCCACTCTGGAAGTCAAAGATTTTCCCAAGGGCCCTCATTAGCCAGAACTGAATCACATGGTTATCCCTGCTGCAAAGGAGGCTGGGAACATGAGACTCACTTAGGTGGTCAGGGAGAAGGAGATTTGGAATGACTATTGGACCAGCCAGTGAGTACTGTCTATCATTGATGGGAGGAAAGGAATGAGCATGATTTTTCCCCTGGGCCATTCAAAGGCACTGCCAGACAGGGAGAGGGCAGGAGTGGGGAGAAGAGGGAGAGAACTGATCACTTGCATTGCTGAAAATAAATATCTTTGCAACAGATCTGTGAAAGCAAATAAGGTAATAAAGCCTAAAGCTCAAAAGTTGGGTTTTTTGGGGATAAGGTTATTATCTGTGAATATCACACTATGGAGAAGCCCAGAGGAGACTGATGCTTTTCTGAAAAGTGAGGAGGGAACATTTTCCTTTAGAATATTTTAGTTTTCTTCCAAAAATGTAAGAAGTACTAAAAACACAGGGATTATCCCACTTAATGTTATAAACCGTCATCCTTCCTATTGTTTTTCCTTCCACTTAAGTAACAAATGCTATTTGTAGAAAAGTTGGGAAAATAGTGTTAAGCATAAAAAGAAAACATAAAACATGATAATCTTACTTCCAAGAAGGAATCATTCACAAAATCAGTTTGAAATATATCCTTCCAATTTTCCTCTGTGCATGTTAGTGGCCATTGTGAGCTGTGGGAAGCTTTAGATGGTATATGGTTGGTTATGTAGGTAAGCCAAGGGGCTTGGCCACCCCTTTCCTGCCAAGGTTCTCCATGGAAAGAAGTGCATACGAAACAATGGGGAAGAAAGTGCCATGGTACAGTTAGCTGGGCTTTTGCTGAAACCCCAGTGTAGCTCTTTTTGGTAAGCTGGGGCCCTGGCTTATTACCAAGATGTATTATGGGATCTTTGTCCTCTTCCAAGTCCAGACTGAATCCTGGAGTCTTATATCCTTCTAATCACATGGGACAGGTGACTGAAGAGATGAGAATCCATCGATGAAAGAGTATGATGTAAGAAGAACACACCTATTAGAACATGGCTTCCTCACCCACTGGTAAACATGGACCAATCAATGTCCATTGGGATTGGACCCAATGAGATCAGGATTTTCCTGCCTCTTGGGGAGGAGTGAGGTTAAAGGAAGGGAAGAGAGAAGAGCCAATGAATTTCCTCTTGCCATAAGTATACAAATATTCCTTTTTACAAGATGAGATCACATTATGTTTATTGCACAATCATTTGTCTTTTTCACTCAACAATGCATCATGACTCTCATCATTCTATAAACATAGGGGGATACTTGAAGGGGCAGGAAAGGAGAGGGTAATTATACTTATCCTATGTAAATCTATACATTCTGACAAAATGGGCGCATGTAGTTCACATTGTATCCCTTGCTTTCCCCCACGCCCCACTGAAATATCATGACCATTTTTCAGCATAAAAAAAGCCCATAAATCCCTTGGGGAGGGTTGAAAGGAGAAGTGGGGAAGGAATAAGGCCATTTACCACATTTATATGTGCACACCTATAAAATGAGATCCTACTGAGCATATGGCGCTATAACTTGCTTTTATTTTTACTTAAAAACATTATGAACATCTTTCTGTGTCCAGAACCACAGTACCTTTTTGCTGAACACTGCATCGTTTAGTACCATGATTTTTTACAGCTCTATTATTTTCTAACATCTTTAATTTCTTATGAATCCTGGCTCGATTGGATACTATGTGTCCAATTTATTTACCTTCCCTTAGCCTTAGCATCTTTACCTGTAAAGTGAGAATAACTCTACTTGCCTTAAACAGCTATTTTGAGAATATCATTAAATAAGGTAAGGCCTGGGAGCTAAAAGTAGTGATAGGATAGCTGTCATTTTTGCCTGCCTCCTGAGTTCCAGATATCCCACCTTAAGTGCAATATGTCATTGAGTTCTCAAAATGATTTTAATTGCTGGACACCATCATTCCATTTTACAGATGAGAAACTGAGGTTCAGTGAGGGCTAGGTACACTGTCCAACAGAAATAGAATGTGACAGATAATTATATTTTAAAAAGTGTGATATATATATATATATATATACACATACATACATATATATATACACATACATACACACACATACATATATATATATATATATATATACACATACATATATATATATATATACATACAGTGGAATATTACTCAGCCATAAAAAGGAATGAAATTCTGTCATTTGAAGCAAAATGGATGGAATCAGAGAGTATTAAGTTAAGTGAAATAAGCCAGGAACAGAAAGTTAAACACCACACGTTCTCACTCATATGTGGAAGCTTAAAGTTGATCTCAAAGAAGTAAAAAGTACAACAGTGGATTTTAGAGGCTGGGAAGGGTAGGGGAAAGATGGAGATGGGGAGAGATTTGTTAAAGGATACAAAATTACAGCCAGATAGGAGGAATAATTTCTAGTGTTCTATAACACTATAAGGATGACTATAGTTAGTAATAATCATTTCAAATAGCTAAAAAGAGGATCTTGAATGTTCTCAGTGCAAATGATAGATCTTGAAATAATGAATATGCTAATGACCTCGAGCTGATCACTATTATAGGTACCAAATCATCACTAGGTATCCCGTAAATATGTACAATTATGTGACAATTAAAATAAAAGAAATTGAATGTGAGTCAATTCCAATCAGCCAGATTTCAAGTGCTCAATAGCTACTTGTGGCCAGTGAATACCATATTGAACAGTTCAAGAATAAGAGACTTGCTTAAGGTCATGCAGCAAGAAAGTGACAGAGCCTGGGGGCAAGCACCAGTTTGTCTGATTTCAAAGCCTTTTTATTTCCTTCTTTTCTTTTCCTTTTCTTTTCCTTCCTTCCTTCCTTCCTTCCTTCCTTCCTTCCTTCCTTCCTTCCTTGCTTCCTTTTCTCTTTTTTTCCCTCCCTCCCTCCCTCCCTCCCGTCCTTCCTTCCTTCCTTTCTTTTCTTTCTTTCTTTCTTTTCCTTCTCTTCCTTTCTGACAGAGTCTTGCTCTGTCGCCAGGATGGAGTGCAGTGGTGCAATCTTGGCTCACTGCAACCTCCACTTCCTGGTTCAAAGAATTCTCCTGCCTCAGCCTCCTGAGTATCTGGGATTATAGGCATGCGCCACCACACCTGGCTTTTTTTTTTTTTTGGTATTTTTAGTAGAGATGGGGTTTCAACATGTTGGTCAGGCTGGTCTCAAACTCCTGACCTCGTGATCCACCCACCTTGGACTCCCGAAGTGCTGGGATTACAGGCATGAGCCACCGCTCCTGGCCTCAAAGTCACTTTCTATATCATACTAATGTCTGCTGAATGGGTAGAGAAAATGCTGGATGAATCTGCATTGGGTGGGAATGGGAAGGTCAGTGATGTTCTCAGATCACCCTTGAATTTGTCTTTTTAGCTACATCCTCTTTGCCAGTTTTTCTTTTGCCCCATTTCTTCAGTCTGGGCCACTGTGCTATCAGCCACAGCCTTTGGTTACTGTGTACATCTTGTGGAGGATGAAGACAAGTTGATGTCCTGAGTGTGAACACCACGCAGGTCTTGTCATGCCTCCTCTTGCCCCTGATGCTGACAGGAATCATCTGGGTTGACTAGCAGAGAGCACATAGGAACACACAAATGAATGCAAAGAGTTTGGTAATGACAAGACCTGGGAAGGTCTGGGTGCCATTCTGTTGGGTTTCTATTCATGAGTCTCATGCAAGACTTCCCTTGGCCCATTCAGAAAAAATAGACCAGCATAGTATTTGATTCTTGCTTAGAGATTTCAAATAAATGTTGACCATACTGTCCAGGGATCAGCTTTTGAATCTGTCATTAACATGTCCTGCAGCAGTTTCTTGGTTTGTGCTGTCTACAGTTGTACTGTGACCCATTAGGTGCTATTTACTTTGGCTTACATCGGTTTTGACATGAGAAGCAGAGAGTTTGTGCATGACACAGCTGTCACTCTGTTTGGTGACATGGGGTCACCTTTCGCTCAGACTTCTCTTGGGTCCTGCCCATCCCACCTGTCATAAAGCTCATCTTCTCCATTTTTGGAGTGATCTTTGGAAACTTTCCTTCTGATGCCATCACTTACCTCTTCATCCAATGTCTCAACCTTGCACTTGGGATAAGTCTGCCTTTCTCACCTTGGTCTACAGGGCCTACGTGATTTGTTTTTTCCCACTTCTCTGATTCCAACCACTTGCCCTCTTCTCTTCCCTGCCTTTGCTCCTGCCACATGGCCCATCTGTTCTCTCTTCAAGGCCCTTTTATTTATTGCGACTTCTGCTTTGAATGCTTCCCCTCTGGATCTTTGCATAGCTGCTCCTTCTGAGCTTCCGGATCTTGAACGAAGCCAAAGTTTCCTTCCCTGATCACCTTTTCTAGTGATGCCCCCTGCTCCTCACCATCCCATTATCTAGGTTTTTTCTTTTTCAAAATGTTTACTGTCACCTAAAATCCTTGTGCCTACTTATTGCCTTATTTACCACTTAGCTGTCTCTTGTTAGAACATAAGGAGAGCAAAGCCCATTCTCTTCCTGTTCTCTGTTGTGCCCCTGTCGTCTAGGATGGTGCCTTCCACCGATGTTGAGCAGCTCGGATTTGCCCAGTAAATATTTGCTGATTGAAGGCCAGCAGCCCTGTAACGGCTTTCTAACTGGTATCTAATTTGCTCTGCACACTCTTATAGGAAAACCCTTCTTGAAGCTGGAAGTGTTTCATCAGCTGGTCAATAAGATTTTGTTAGCAGCTTGGCTGTTTCAGCGCTGCTGCTGCCTGGTTCAGCCTCCCTGAGTGGCCCTCCCTTACCTGAGGTGCTTTTCCAACACTCCCTGTCATCTTCCTTCACAACACTGCCCCGACTCTCATCTCCAACCCAACCCACTATTGCTGGGCATTGTTTTTAGAATTTGGTGGAACTTGGTGGGAGGATACAGGGAGTGGCTGAATTCTATGTGGCCCAGCCACTCCACCTCTTAGCTGAGGTTTTATGCACACGAGGGGCAGTGACAAATGGGAAAGCAGAGGTCTTCTTAGTTATTAGCGGGTTAGTGTCCCACACGTGTACAGGTCTCCGGGGCAAGTGACTTAGTCTCAAGGCCCAGGTAGGACCTCTTATTTCTTCCAAGTGACACTCCTACCACTGGCTGATCATCAAGCTGAGATGATCATGCAGCAGCAGCAGCCTAAGAAAGGAGCAGCTGGGGGCAGGGGAAGAGGGGGACAGAGACAGAGAGATACATACAGAAAGACAGAGACAAAGACACACACACACACACACACA
>NW_016107323.1:9771030-9796777 GCF_001604975.1 Cebus imitator
GGAGATTCTGTTTACTTGAAATGGCCTCTTCTTCCATGAAGCTCTCTTGGATAATAACCTTAGATTTAAGACAAGCTTCTTGATCTTTCTCATAGTTAATGGCTTCATTGTTAAAAAAGAAGAGAATGCCAACCTGTAGGGCTCTAGTTACATATATGAGTGACGATTAAGTGAGGAAAAGTCTCTACAATATCTGGCACTGTCCATGAAATTCCGAAGCCATTCCATCTATACTGTTTCCTTTGGCTTAGTTTTCATCCCTTCTAGCAGTTTGCAGGAAGTTTTATATACAGCATTTAGGGAAGGAAATTTATACAGAGTTTTCAGATAAAATGCAGGAATCCTAGTTACATTTGAATGTCAGATAAGCAATGAATAATTTTTAGCCTAAGTATGCCCCAGATATTGTATGGGATATACTTATATACACAATTATTTATTGTTTACTTGAAATTCAAATTTACCTGGGCTTTCTGTGTTTTTATTTGCTAAATTTTGGCAACCCTAATCCATAGACAAGGATTAGGGATGTATGGTCTTAAGATAACTGGTATTGCTTCTGGTGCATATCTTAACCAAAATCCACGGATGGGATGGCTCACCAAACACACTTCCAGGTTGGAACTTCATTTGAAAAGGTTAACAGTTTTGAAGGGGAAAAAGATGAAACTTGTTTATTCCATTAAAAAATATTTTTAAAAAGATTGAGGGGATTGCCTATCCAAAATGATATAGGCCAGTCTCCAAGGTTGATCAATAAAGGAGGAAGTGCTGCAGCTCACTGGGAAATCGATTTTGAGTGAAAGGAACAAATGGGTCTTAAGCCAGGTCTGATTCCTACTTCTGGGTACCAGATTGACTTTGTTGCTTGGGGGTATCTTTGATATTTATGCTCTCATTTTATTTCCACATAATCTTGAGAGGCAGGTAGGGTTATCCCCACTTTATGGAGTCCTAGAGGTTAGGAGATTGGCCCAAAGATGCCCAGAGGTTGCCCGCATTCATGGAAGATTTGCTATGTGCAGGGAAAGGGCTAACTATTACATCCAGGTAGTATCTCTCACGTATTACATCTCTATCCCGGAAGACCTGGAGTAGTTTTTTTTTTTCCTATTAATTATTTATTATTATTATTTTTTCAATAGTTTTGAGGGTATAGGTAGTTTTGGTTACATGGATAAGTTCTTTGGTGGTGATTTTTAAGAATTTGGTGTACCTATCATCTGAGCAGTGCACACGGTATCCCTCACCCCCTCCCAAACTTCTCCCCTGAGTCCCCAAAGTTCATGATGTCATTCTTATGACTTTATATCTGCAAAGTGTACCTCCCACTTACAAGTGAGGACATAATATGGTTTTCCATTCTTGAGCTACTTCACTTAGAATAATGGCCTCCAACCCCATCTAAGTTGCAACACCAGACACTGTTTTGCTTCTTTTTATGGCTGGGTAATATTCCATGGCGCATATATATATATATATATATATATATATATATCACATTTTGTTTCTCCTCTTGTTGGTTGATGGATGCCTAGGTATTTCCATATCTTTGCAGCTGCAAATTGTGCTGCTGTAAATGTGTGTGTATATGTGTTTTCACATAATGACTTCTTTCCCTTGGGGTAGATACCCAGTAGTGAGATTGCTGGATTGAATGGTAGATCTGCTTTTAGTTCTTTAAGAAATCTCTTTACTGTTTTCCAAGAAACCTGGCCTATTATCATTCCTTTTAACAGCTGTGGAAGTGGAGACTCAGGGAGGCCATACATTAGTAAGAACTGTGGTGAAGATGGGACCTCTGGTGGGCCTGACTCTGAAGCTCAGACTCTTCATTGCCGATTGTGTGGTCTTCTCATCCCAACTCTTCTGATTCCAGTAACAGTATTCCTTTTGATGTGAATACAGAGAAGACAACCAACTCATAATGAAGGGTTTAGATAGGACTCCAGGAGGAAGGAGAATCCCCGCATCAAAAAGATGTGCAGCTCTAGATAACTCAGGTAATTTTTCATTTTAAATGGTGAGGTAGCTTTTTCCTTTAAAACAAAATCTGTTCTCTTTTTGCTCTCCACCATATCTCTCTCCTACTCTATGTCTTTCAGTATCCAAATAATTTGGCTAGGAGATTGGTGGGACTGGATCAGAAGGCTTCAGCATTTTATGTCATACCTTTTGGTCTTATTTTCTTATTTCTTTTTTTTAATATAGTAAATATGCTTATTCTTTATAATATTAATGGTAATGATGATATCATTTAAGATGTTTAAAAAGCATACATGAAGGCACCCACGAAAAATCTGCAGGTAATATTATACTTAATAACTGTCTACTGAAAGCTTTTCCTCTAACGTGGGAACAAGAAAGATTATTCCTCTTTAACATTTCTGGTCAGCATTTGAGGTCCTAGGCATGGCAATAAGGCAAAGAAAAAGGCATGCAGTTCATAAAGGAAGAAATAAAACCGTATTTTCAGGCAACATGATCGTGTATGTAGAAATTCCTAAGGAATCTACTAGAAAAATGACTAGAACTCATAAGAGAATTTAGCAAGGTTGCAGGATACAATGGTAATATGAAAATTTTAATTGTACTACTATTTAGTAGGAATAGGTATTGCAAAATGAAAATTTAAAACAACACTATTTATGATAGTACCAAGAACATGAAGTGCTTTGAAACAGATGAAAATCCCACTGTAAAGATCTTTACACTAAAGACTATAAACCATTGCTGAGAGAAATGAAGGAAAAGCTAAATAAATACAGAGATATTCCATATTATGGATCAGTAGACTCAATATTGTTAAGATGTCAAGTCTTTCCAAATTGATTTATAGGCTTAATCTTCACTCAAAATCCAAACAAGTCCAGGCGTGGTAACTCACCCCTAAATCCCAGCACTTTGGGAGGCTGAGGCAGGCAGATCACCTGAAGTCAGGAGTTGGCAACCAGCCAGGCCAACATGGTGAAACCTGAAACCTGGTCTCTACTTAAACTGCAAAAATTAGCCAGGCGTGGTGGCGTACCCCTGTAATCCTAGCTATTCAGGAGGCTGAGACATGAGGCTCACTTGAACCCAGGAGGTAGAGGTTGCAGTGAGCTGAGATCATGGCACTGCACTCCAGCCTGGGTGAGAAGAGTGAAACTCCATCTCAAACAAAACAAAACAAAACAAAGAACTTTAAAAAATAGAAATTGACAAATAAATTCTAAAAATTATATGGAAGTGAGAAGGACCCAAGTTGTTGGAGGATTCATGCCACTTGATTTTTAAGACTTATTAAAGAGCTACAGTAGTCAATACAAAATGTTATTGGCAAAAGGAGAGAAAGGTAGTTAAGTGAAATAAGATAGTTGAGAAATAACCCACCCATACTTAATTTTTAACAAAGGTGTCAAGACAGGCCAATGAAGAAACAATAGTCTTTTCAACAAATTGTGCTAGGACAATTGAATATCCATGTGGAAATAAATGAACTTCAACTCATGTATTTTACTGTACACAAACATTAACTCAAAATGGATCAGAGACCTACATATAAAACCTAAAGCTATACAACTACTAATGAAAAACATAGGAGAAAAATCTTTGTGACCTTGAGTTAGACAAAGATTTCTTAGCCAAGACAAAAAACCATAAATCATAAAACGATGATAAATTTGACTTCATAAAAATGTAGAACTTCTATACTATGAAAGACACTGTTGAGAAAATGATGACAAGCCACAGACTGAAAGACTATATTTGTAAAACACATAGCTGATAAGTGACATGTATTCCCAGTGGGATAGCTTTTGAAAACAGATAATTAATATCCAATGTTGGTAAGAATATGAAGCCACTGGAACTCTCATACACTACTGTAGGGAATGGTATAGCCACTGCAGAAAGTGGTAGGGTAGTTTCTTTCCTTCTTTCTTTCTTTCTTTTTCTCTCTCTCTCTCTTTCTTTCTTTTCCTTCCTTCCTTCCCCTTCCTTCCTTCCTTCCTTCCTTCCTTCCTTCCTTCCTTCCTTCCTTCCTTCCTTCCTTNCCTTCCTTCCTTCCTTCCTTCCTTCCTTCCTTCCTTCCCTCCTTCCTTCCTTCCTTTCCTTCTCTTTCTTTCTTTCCTTCTTTCCTTTTCTTTCCTTCTCTTTCTTTCTTTCTTCCATTCTTTCTTTCTCTTTCTTTCTTTTTCTTTCATTCTTTCATTCTCTTTCTTTTCCTTCCTTCCTTCCTTCCTTTCTCTTTCTTTCTTTCCTTCTTTTTCTTTCTTTCTTTTGTTCTTTCGTTCTTTGTTTCTTATCTTTTCTTTCTTTCTTCTTTCTTTTCTTTTCTTTTCTTTCTTTCTTCTCTTTCTCTCTCTCCCTCCCTCCCTCCCTCTCCTCCTCCTCCTCTTCTTCTTCTTCTTCTTTTTTCTTCCTTCTTTCTTCTTCTTTGTCTTCTTTTTCTGAGACAGGGTCTTGCTCTGTAGCCCATGCTACAGTGGTGTGATTATGGCTCACTGCAGCCTCAACCTCACAGGCTCAAGTTATTCTTCTGCCTCAGCCTCCCAGGAAGCTGGGACTACAGGCATGTGGCACAAATACAAAATTCAAAAATTAACCTGGCTAATTTTTGCATTTTTTCTAGAGATGGGGTTTAGCCACGTTACCTAGGCTGGTCTCAAAGTCCTCTATTCCAGCAATCCTCCTGCCTTGGCCTCCCAAAGTGCTGGGGTCACAGGCATGAGCCACTACACCCAGCCTGAATAGTTTCTTATAAGGTAAAAAGTATAGTTACTATATGATTCAGCAGTCACATACCTAAGTTATTTATCCAAGACAAATGAAAACATATGACCAGATCTGTTTGGAAATGTCATAGTTACTCAAATCTGGAGGCAACACATATATTTGTCAACAGGCGAATGGATACATAAATTGGGATATATTCATCCATACAAAGGAATGCTACTGAGTAATAAAAAGAAATAACCGCTGATGCACGTGACCACATGGACGAATCTCAAAAACATGATGTTAAGCAAAAGTGGCCAGACAGAAAACAGTACTATTCCATTTATAAGAAACTGTGGAAAAGGCAAAACTAATCTATAGTGACAGAAAGCAGACAAGTAGTTGCCTGGGGGTGGGTTCGATGACAAAGAAACAGTGAAGAAGTTGTGGGGATGATGGAAACACGTTCTCTTTCTTGATTAGGATGGTGGTTTCCCTTGTCAAAACTCCTCAAACTGTATACTTAAAATCTGTTCATTTTATTGTGTGCAAACTATACCTTGATAAGGTTGATATAAAGGTGAAAAATAAGAAGTCAAACATGCATGAAGGAAAGTCTACATACACATCTAGGAGCTGGTGGGTTTTCTGGCTTTTTTCTTGAGAATACCAGAAATTAATTTAACAATGATTTTTACTTCCATCTATTTCATGACCCCCTAGTGCCTAGCAATATGCCCGGCACAGAAGAAGAATTCAATAAATGTTTGTTGAATGACTGTTAGCCCTGTTGAGTCTTTTTACATTTCCAAGGAGAACAAGCCATTGACCTAAAGGAATAAATCTTTAATGAATTCTTGTGGGTTTTTTTTTGACAGAGTTTCACTCTTGTTGCCCAGGCTGCAGTGCAGTGGCATGATCTCAGCTCACTGCAACCTCCACCTCATGAGTTCAAGCAATTCTCCTTCCCCCACCTCCCAAGTAACTGGGATTACAGGCATGTGCCACCACACCCAGCTAATTTTGTATTTTTAGTAGAGACGGGGTTTCACCATGGTGGTTGGGCTGTTCTTGAACTCCTGACCTCAAGTGACCCACCTGCCTCAGCCTCCCAAAATGAATTCTTTTATTTATTTATTTATGGTACTTTAGGTTCTGGGGTACATGTACAGACCATGCAGGACTGCTGCATAGGTACATACATGGCAAGGTGGTTTGCTGCCTCCATCCTCCCGTCACTTATATCTGGCATTTATCCCCATGTTATCTCTCCCCAACCTCCCCAAGCCCCACTGTCCCTCCCCTATCCCCCACCAACAGACCCCAATGTGTGATGCTCCTCTCCCTGTGTCCATGTGTTCTCGCTGTTCAACATCTGCCTGTGAGTGAGAACATGCAGTGTTTGATTTTCTCTTCTTGTGTCAGTTTGCTGAGAGTGATGGTTTCCAGATTCATCCATGTCCCTACAAAGGTCACGAACTCATAGTTTTTTATGGCTGCGTAGTATTTCATGGTGAATTCTTAATATAATGATTTTTAAGATATTATAGATTGGTGAGAGAGGAGAGTTTTTGTCAGACTATCTTTACTAGCCATACAGCCAGCCACTATATCTTCACTCCTAAGTCAGAAAGTCCTCCAAGTCTCATGTAAGCTTCTCAAAAATAGAGAAATCTATTTTTGCAAACTTCACTTCCACTCGCTTCAGCCTTCTCTCATCCACTGCTGTTGGTTTCTGCCCCTAAGACTCTATGAGAATTATATTCTCTGAGTCTACCCCTGGTCTGCTAATTGCCACGTTTGTTGGACATTTTCCACATGTTCTTTTGCTGGACTTTACTGTTGCATTTGACATGATCGATCACTCCTTTTCTCTACACTTACTCCTTTGGATTTCATTTCAGCAAATTCTCTTGATTTTTCTTGATATTTCCAACCTCTGTCTCACCCTTAGCCTACCTCTTAAAAGTTGAGGCTCTCCAAAATACCATCCCAAAGATATTCTGATATTCTCACTCTTTATACTTTTTTAGGCCATCTTATCCATTCTCGTGTTCCAACCGTCTTCTCTAGGCTGATGATTCGCTTCATTTCCATCCCCAGCACAGCCCTCTCTCTCAAACCTCAGGATCTTAGGTTTATCTGCCTGCTAGACTTCTCCACTTGAGTGTCCCCAGATACTTCAAACTCAGCATGGGCCCACTCTGAACTCATGATCTTCCTCCCAGACCTACTCCTCCTTCTCCCTGTTGTAGTCTATGACTTCATCATTGATTCAGCCTCTCAAACTATAAACTTTTCTTTCTCTCTTTTAAAAATTGATTCCCAAATTTATTTCAACCATCACAGTCACAGAGAGGGCAGGAGGAGATGGAGTCAAGAATATTAATAAGTGGAAAGGTGAGTTTTAAACAGAAAAAGAGGTCACTGTACTCTTTAGATATAAGGAAAAGGCATAATGATACATGGGGGTGTGAATCTGGAACAAGGTAGGAAGTTGAAAAAGTTCAAGCCTGATGGCTAAAATTTCTCAGAGAGAAGATGTGATGCTTATTGTCTTATATCCACAGGACAGAGAGAGGATCAGGTTTCTGGGACCTCAACGAGCAGAATCAGGGCTAAGGTAGCTATGAGAAGGTGGGTGGTGGTTTCACCTAAGGTCAGGTCTGAACCTATCCTATGACAGAAGGCACTGCCTTGAGATTTGGTGAGCTCTGTGTCACTGGAGGTATTTCAGCAGAGTGTGGGAGAATGTTTGCTAACAATGAAGTGGATTATTTCAATCTTATATTGGGGAGTGATAGAGAGGGTTAGATGTTGTGGTTTAGCTCAATGATCTAGTGTCCATTCTAATTCCAAGCACTGAACTGAACTGTGGTTCAAGGTCTTGAGACAAAGAGACAGTAATGAAACATAACAAAGAAGAGATGTGGTGTATCAGAAGCAAGGAAAACCAAGATGCAGGCACCAATCTTCACATTTCCTATGTTGACAGTGTCCAACCAGAAACTTACAGCAGGGCCTACATTCCTGGAATTATTATTTCAAATAATGTAAGCTCTGAGTTCATTAGCTGCAAAATGTACTGTATGCTATTAATCAGAAATAAACTTTCCTTCCCCATTGCCTCCATTTTTGGGATTAAGAGCAAAGTGGAAGGAGTTAGGGGACTCCACTTGGGATAAGTACTACATGGTTTTAGCAAGCACAGCCACTGCCTGAATACCAACTAAGCTGCCTGTATGTCTGGAAAAGTTTGGAGGACAAAAGTTGCCATCAGATGCAGATGAGCTGGCACAGTTTCAGGGTTATTTTGTATTTGTTTCCTTCCCCACTTTATAGACAGAAACTACATGAAGACTCTCTTAGGTTTTAGAATATTCCAGAAAAACAACATCGTTGCCTCTTCCCACTCCCCACTTCTTTGCCCAAACTTCCCCTTCTGGTTTTATGTCAAGGCTGAAGAAAATGACCAGATGTTGAGACTTACAACAAATTCTCTTTGAGTTAACTATGGTCAGGGCCCAGAATTAGGAACTGGGATGAGAGATTTGCCCAGGAGCTCAGGAGTTATTCACAAAGGACTTTCCCATGGATGGTTTAGTTTGATTATCACTAGGGAAGCTGAGGCAGGTACAATAGTCTGCTTCATAGATGAAGACACTGATGCTCAGGGAGATTAAGTGGCTTGCCCAAGCCCTCATAGGTGCTAGGGAACAGATCTCCAGCCTTCATGCTCTTTCCCCTGTGGTGTGTAGCCATGGACTAGAGTAAAGGAATGGCAGTGACTGATGAGCAAAGTAGAGTGACTGAAGAGAAGAGGGAAGAGCTGGACCACAGGTCTGGGCACCACTCATGGGAGCCTTCGCTAAACTGTCTGCAAGGAACCTCCAAAAAACGTTCTGCCAGTCAAGTGTGACATATGCCATCACTGGAGATTCAAAGTTCTTTTTAGCATATTAAAGGACCTGATACATCAAACTGATAAAGAAACTGGTCAAACTTTTGTATTAGGTTAACTCAACAGTGATGGCTTAGTACGGTGCGGTAGATTGAATCACTGACTTAATTCTACCTCCCTCCCTGTACCATTCCCTTTCCCATCTAGTTTTACAGGACTTGTTCACTCTGACTCTAGGCTGGGCCACATGACTTGCTCTAACCAACAGAACGATGAGGAAGCAAGGATGTGCCAGTTCTGAGCCTATTTCTCAAGAGGACTTGTGTGTTTCCACATGTTATTTTGTACCTCTGCATTGCCTTGAGGACATGCTTGGGGTAGTTGTTAGTCCAAGAAAGATGAGAGACAGATGGAGTTGATTCCGACCTGGATTGGCCAACTCCCAGTGGAGCCAGATGTGTGAATAATAAATTTTTATTATTTGTGGTTGTTCGTTACACAGCATTATTGTGGCTACAGATAAATGATACACAGGATGCGGTAATGAAAAGATTTTATTTATTCCTCACCATTCTTCCAGCTGAGCATTGTAAAATAGTCTTTCCCATCCTCGTCAGATTCTCCAACTTTTGGGCTAATTTAAGTTATTAAAAGTCCATTCTAGTTTAAAACTGCAGTACTGAAGCCATCCTCATGGAATTAACAAAAATTTTGGACAGAATTATAGTCATAACTAAGCATTAATCAAGCTGCACTTTGACCTACTTCTTTGTAACAGAAAGTAACATAGAACTAGATAAGGCTTTTATTTAAAAATTGCTTAAGCAGATTCTGAATTCCAGTGGAAATGCTGACACCAACCAGCTTAGACACCTCCACAGAGGAACTGAATCAGCATAGGAGTATAGTTTCTTTATCTCCCTATCCCATGACTTCACCCTGCATTCTTTGATCAATCCATGATCTCTGTATCTCTGCCCACTCCAAAACCCTTAAAAACCCTGGCCCCAAACTCCTTGGGGAGACAGATGTGAGGCTTCCTCCTGTGTCCTCATTCAGCGACCCTACTACTAAACCTCCTTCTCTGCTGCAACCTGGTGTCTTGGCATATTGACTTGCCATCTGCATTGGGCAATGAATCTATTATGATTACAATCTCAAATTGAATTTAAATCTCATCTTCTTCTCTTCTTAGATCAGACTTGAGCTTCAACTGTTTGGAGTTGAAGGGTAAGGCATACAGCCTGCAGTGAGATACCCCTCTCTTCACTCCATTCACCCCATCTTTGCTCTTCTTCTTCTTCTTCTTTTTTTTTTTTTTGAGATCGACTCTCACTCTGTTGCCCAGGCTGGAGTGCAGTGGTGTGATCTCAGCTCACTGCAACCTCCACCTCCCGGGTTCAAGCAATTCTTGTGCCTCAGCCTCCTGAGTAGCTGGGACTATAGGCATGAGCCACTGAGTAGCTGGGACAAGAGGCATAAGCTACCATGCCTGGCT
The DNA here is from genome assembly GCF_001604975.1 of Cebus imitator. NCBI lineage: Eukaryota > Metazoa > Chordata > Mammalia > Primates > Cebidae > Cebus > Cebus imitator. The sequence continues at coordinate 9,781,128 of NW_016107323.1, forward strand.
AATTTTTGTATTTTTAGTAGAGATGGGGTTTCACCATGTTGGCCAGGCTGGTCTTGAACTCTTGACCTCAGGTGATCTGCCCACCTCAGCCTCCCAAAATGCAGGGATTATAGGCATGAGCCACCACAGTCACCTCACCCCCATATTTTCAAGGCCCAGCTCTATGGTGTTGGGTGATGGAGAGACAGGAAAGGTGTCCTTTTGCCCAAAGGTTCAGCTCTGTGCTGATGGCTACAGCTGATAGTGTGGTCTCTGAGTAGGTGGTGTGAAAGGCTTCCTTGAGGGTGGGATTCCACTTCTCCCTGGACCCATATATCTAAGAAACAGGGAAAGCAATGGGACTACCATCATCCCTTTCCTCCCAGAGAACCTACCCTAAGGTGCCTTCCAATCCTGCTGTTGTGGGATGCTCACCTCCTGCAATTCTGGACCAACGGGAAGAGACCCAGTACACATCCTGTTATTATCCTTTATTTTGACCAATATTTCAAAAATTTATTTGACTATGAAACTCTTTAATATTCTGACTTTGGGGGAGTATACTGCAAATGGATTCCTGGGGAGCTTGGACATAGTGGAGATTTAATAACCTACTCATTATATTCAGTAGATTGTTACACATATTTTACAATAATTATATCTTTTAAATGGGTTATGCTAACAATCTGGAGATTAAGAATTATAAAAATGAGACTGATTGAATTGAATGCAATAGAGATCCAAAGTAACAGCACTATAGGTAGTTTGTTTCTGTCTCAAATAAAAGTTCAATCTGGTATGGAGGCTTTATTTAGTGAAACTATCTTTTCATTTCTGTTGTTTTATGGGAGTTCTTCTTGGTCTCAGGGCCCAACATGGCTTACCACCATGTCCATATGCCAGCCAGTTAAGAAGGAGAAAAAGGAAAATGTAGGGATCTGCTCCTTCTCTTTAAGGGCATGACTCAGAAGTTGCATGTGTCCCTTGTGCTAGCATTCCATTGGCTGGAATCAGTCACCTAGCTATACTTAGCTGCAAGGGAGTCTGGGAAATGTAGTCTTTATCCCAGACTGCCTTGTGTCCAGTTGTAAATTCTATTTTTATGGAACAAAGAGGAGAAAATATTGGGAAACAGACAACTAGAAATTTCCGCCACCTACTTAGAGAGAGAGAGAGAGAGAGAGAGAGAGAAACTCTACTCCTTAAAATGTATTCTAAGGAAATTCAAAAGAAGGAAAAATAATTTGTGCAAGGATGTTCATAGTTCAATGGTACAATAAACACTATTCGTGACTTAATAAAGTTTTGTTTGTGTCCACTGCAGTGATAATATGAAGATGACTTAGACTCATGGAAAATGGTGTGGAAAAAAGTAGAATGCAATTTCATGCACAAGGAAATTAAGATCCTTTAAAAAAATTACATGTGCTCATGGATAAAGAAGAGGTTTAGACAACTTGATTCAAAGATGCACTGTCTTTTCATATTTTTTTTTAATTGAACTTGAGATTGAGTCTTACAGCTCAGGCTTATACTTTGAGAGATAATATTTCTTCCTCAACTGCTGTTTTAAAATCTAAGTGTATCAACAGCATTTTAGAATTTAAAGAGGTGACTGTGCCCATTCATCTATCTCCCCATCCATTCATTCACCCATTTGTTCTCTAGTTCAATTATTCAATGGCTCTCTGTTAGGTGCTGGGAATATGATGGATGTGGTTCCCGATGTCATGGAGCTTCTAGTTTGTTGGGAGAAACAGATCCAGACAAATAAATTTGTGAATTTCCTGACAGTTGCATAGTGCTATGAAAGAAAATTTAGGATAAAATGACAAAACATACCATGGAGACTAGAGCAGACACTTTTGGTGCCTCTCCCATATCCCCTTGGCACTAACCATTTTATTATGTGCCAACAGCATGCAACTAACTGTAAAGAACTTTCTCTTGATTGTCATATATGATTCAGGCAGAAGTGCTATGAAGTCAGTGTTCCCAGGAAGGGCCCACAATCAATGTCAGATGAGAGTCAGAGTATAAATACCCCAGCTTCCCACCCTTCAGGTGGGAAAACTCTGAGACATGTTTTCACCATGCCCCAGAACTCCTCAGTGCAATGAAGCCCCAGTTGCCCACAGAGGATGGGTTCAAGGATGCACTCTTCAATGGCTTTCTTCTCTTCCTTTCTCCTTTTCTCTCTTCCCTACTGATGCTTGCTGGATCATTCCAGACAAATGGCTTGAACTTACATTTCAGTCTCCTGCTCTGCTTCTGGAGAAACCCTGCCCAAAGTCAGGCACTTCAACAAAGGAGAATGGCTTTAGGAAGTGGTGTTTACACAGAGCCTTGGATAATACATAGAGGTTTAGCTAGGTGAAGATGGTGGATGAGTGGTCTGGACAGAGTGTCTCACTCAAGATTCTTGTTTGCAAGCAACAGAAAAGAAATCTGTTTTTTCTTAAGCCAGGGAGGGGAAAGCTGAATGACCCTAAATAATAATTTTGAAATGCTCAATTTTATATATATATAGAGTTCGGAGTTTGAAAGATGTCCTGTCATACTGACATTTGAGCAGAAACAGACTTAAGCTTACTCTTGCACAGGTGTAGAGGCCTTCTAGTGAGCATGCAATTTGTGGAGGACAAGCTTGTAGTCTGATGAGTCCCTTGATTTGGGGAAGCTGCAACATCTGGCTTCTCTGGGGAAGCCAGAGGATCCCAACAAGCCCTGGCCTGCATTATTGATATTCTGCAAGGGCTTTATACCCCAAGAGGCAGTGGAATGGGCAGGGGTTTTTAAAACAGTGCTCTTTGCCACTCTGAGGGTTTCTTTGAGCTTTCTCAGAATGGGAGAATAGGAGGTGAGATGCAAATGCTCAGAGTTGTGAGATGCTTGAAGAGAGTCTTTTGATGCTTAAAAAAAATCATTTGAAAATGAGCTTACCTGGCTTGAATCCCATATTTGTCATTGGTTAGCTGTGTGACCCTAGGTGAGTTAATTAGCCTCTCCAAAATTCTTTATCTTCCTCCTATCACTTCTCCTCCTCAATCTTCATTGTCAATATCATTACCTAAACATTGACTATGATGACTGATTTAGATACAGTCTGCCATTGACTTCTTACACCAACCCTTTTAGTTAGGTAGTTTTACCCCCACATTACAGGTGAGGAAACTGGGACCTAGGAGGATTGCATCGCTTCTCCAAGGTCACCCAACAGGCTGCAGGGCTGGGATTTAAACCCAGATCTGTCTGACTTCAAAGCCTGTGGTCTTAACCACAAAGAGAGTGATTGTCAGGATAAGTGAGAACATATAGATACAAGTATATTGCCTATATCTGTTCCTGCCATGTAATTGGCATTTAATTAATTGTTGCATTTGTGATATTCACCTTGTTTACATTATTGGGTATTTGCCATCCTAGAATGTGACTAGGCCTTTGGGGACATTTTCAGAGCATGGAGAGATTTTATATTTCTTAAGAAGTATAGCTAATCCTAACTTCATTGACTTTTCTCTTTCAGGGACAGTCAAGGTGTAATTGTGCAGGCTCGTTGCCTGACATGCAGCAAGGCAATATGCCGAGATGCTGGGTTGCAGCAGAGAAAGTCTTAGTTGTAAGGCTGCCAAATGAGGAGATAGGAGGAAATCTCCAGTCCACCTCCCTGAAGAATTTGGGCCTAGAATTTTAAGGAGTTTGGTTGGGTAGTGGGCCAAACTGTTGATTGGTCAAAGAGTACAGGCTGAAGCCATGGGATGGGAAGCTGAAGAAACTGCATTCTCACACTGACTTGGTTCCTTGGTGGGATCTTCAGACTAGTTGGCTTCAACTGTTCTGAAAAACGCCTCAAACAGAAAGTCTTGAGCTCCTAACATCTATAGGAACAATGAGGAAGTTCATGGTTTATGTCACAGCCTATGTGGTTCATAAGTAGCTGCAGGGAAGTGGTCAAATGGCAACCTGATCAATGTCTTTCCATACCTTTGTCTGAAATCTGGCATGTCATTCTTGTTAACCCTGTGGAGATGGTGTTAACAGTGCAATCTTCCAGGACCAGGAGGGAAAAAGGAGCACATAACCTCTCTGGGCTGTCGAGGTAGATGGCTGCATCTCTAAGGCTGCTGGGAGGAGAGATGGGTCCAGTGCTGGAATTGGCTTCAGAGGTAGTGGCTGGGCATTAATGAGATGCCAAAATGGGGGCGTACAAGGGATCAAGCAGCAAGTGTTCGTGGAGAGTCCAGTGTGTGCTCATCACAGCGTTGGGACCAGCGTGTGGGAAAAGCTGGTGGGGAGAAAGCAGTGGGGTTGTGGGCCCATTTGCTCCTCCAGAGGGATACCGAATGACATCAGTGCCTTCTGTAGTGATGAGCAGAGTTGCCACCTCTGTGCTTTGGGAGGCAGCTTGGTTTGTGCCTGAACACCTTTGTTGGTGGATGAGTGTCTATGTATCTGATCTCCATGACCTCAGTGAATTATCAAACAGCCCAGGGGATCAGAGCCTCCTGCAAAAACAGAAGTACCTAAAGGTACCAGGTGAAAGCGATGGCTGGGAAGTCCCATAGGCAAGTTTTGTTTTCCTTTGTTGTTTGCTTTCTTTCCCTCCCAGATCCGGATCCTATAAAGAATGCTATAGATAGGAAAATAAATAAAACTCTATGACAGGTTTGAGTTTTACTCTCATTTACTGGAGTTCAGGCATACAAGACACAGAGAAGTGAAATAGCAATTATATAAGGTTTCTGTCAAAAAATTTTTTCTTTAATTTTATGGCAAAACAGCCACCAAAACCCTAAAACTCTTACTCTCTTAAAATGCAGCTCCCTTTGATGGGTGTGTATGGCAAGGTGACATGAGTGATTTTATTTTGATTTTTAAAAGCAGACCTAGTAGAACATCTGCACCAGGTGTTTAAAAAGTGAGCTGTTTAGGTACATGACCACTCCTACTTCCAGTAAATGCTTTTAATAATAAAAGTATCTATTTAAATATATTAACTCTTGGCTGGGGAAAGTGGCTCACTCCTATAATCCCAGCACTTTGAAAGGCTGAGGTGGGAGGACTGCTTGAGGTCAGGAGTTTGAGACCAGCCTGGGTAACAAAGTGAGACCGTGTCTCTATAAAAAAATAAATAATTAGCCAGGGTTAGTGATGTGTGTCTGTAGTTCCAGCTACTCAGGAGGCTGAGGTGGGAGGATCACTTGAGCCTGGGAGTTCAAGGTTGAAGTGAGTCATCCTCATGCCACCACACTCCAGCCTGGGCGACAGAGTGAAACCCTATCTCCAAAAAACAACAACAACAAAATTACTCTTATGTCAGGTGCTGTGCATGCTATGCATTGTTTATTTATTTCACAACTATTTATTAAACACCTACTGTGTGCCAGGCACTGTGCTATATACTGGTGATGTGGGATCTGGGACATCTGAAAAAATGCTGTTTAAACCAAGCTTGTAGGTTGCAGCTGGGTCATTCCAACCAAAAAACCAGGGATAGTAGAGAATCTTCCCAGCAGACAACACGGCAAGCACAAAGGTTCATTTAATCCTCACAGTAGAGTGGCTGCCGGGTGCTGGAGGCTTCACTGTGCCCTGTGCCCGCCGGCATGGCCGCCCCGCTGATGCCTTAAATTAAAAAAAAGAAATCCTCACAATAACACAGTGAGAGGCTGATTATCCCCCCACTTTACAGAGGAGGAAACTGAGGCTCAGACGTGTTTAATGTTTGTCCAAGGCCACAAACCAACCCAAAGGTGGAGCTTCCTCCTTTTGTAGCTTCCCCAGGTCCCGTGTTCATGGATGATTGCTTTTCCTGACTGTGGTTTTAGCACTGAAAGCCCAACAGCCCAGAACCCTGTTCTTCCTGGGCAAACTGGGACTGTTGATTATCTTAGGTTGAAATGTTCGGCTGAGATCAAGCCAAGGAGGGTAGGAGGTGCGGTTTGAAGCTTGCAGGAGGAGAGAATCAGGAGGCTGCTCCCTGTACCTCATAAAGTCCCCGGGCGGTCATTCCATGATCCAAGGCCACAGCACTCTGGCCTCTGCTGGTTGCCTTTCAGGCCCAATCGTATTTGTAGTGTTGTGACACGTCCTTAAGGTCCCAGAGGCTAAAAGCAAGAGCTTCCCTAGTGTGCGTAGTCTCCACTTGCACATAACAAATGAGATAGCTTTGCCTGGAGCTTAACATACGGAAGAGAAAACAAAGCCAATCCAGGAAGAGTCAGCAGAAAGATATGTAAAAAAGTTTTTAAAATTACATATTATGTCTCCACAGTGGGCTGCCTGATGATTCAAAAACATTTCTTAAAAACCCTTCCCTTGCTTTTCTGTTTCTGTGTATTTTTTGAATATACCCTTTCTTTCTGCCTCTCTCTCTTCCTTTTATCTTGAACTTGAGTCTCTTATGTGACACAGCACCCAGCACATAGTAGGTACTTAATATTTGTTGAATAAATAAGTGAATAAAACATGTCTGTAAGCACTTCTGAGATGCAATAAATTAGCTGAATGCTTTCTCAAGTTCAGAATAACTCCAAGCAGGCAGCAACAACTATTCTTTCTTTGATCAAAAACAGCGTTTGGGAGAATTCAGATCAATTTTAGGGTAGCCAGATCCTCCTACCATAATATTTCTCTCTTGATGGTGTCTGTACATACCCTGCATCTGAATCACTCAAGGTGCTTGTTAAATACAGTTCTTAGGCTCGTTCCTGGACCTATTGAATTAGATCCGGGGCAGGGGCAGGAATTTGCATTTCTAATAAGCTCCCAGAGTGTTTCTTACGCATACCCAAATTGCCCTATATAAGCATAGTTTGTTCACTTTGATCATCTGTGCTGTAATCCTGGGCTCCCTCCTCCCTTCTGCTAAAAGTTGATGTGTTTCTTCCTTAAAGCCTTAAGAAGAAAAAAAAAAAAGGAGCACATCTCTTTGGGGACAACTTTCAGTTGAAAAGAATTGAGAAAAAGTTGAAATGATAGCAATGCAATATAATTTTCTCATTCTTCCTCTGTTCTTGCTCTGTGTTGCATTACTTGACATAGATTTTTTTGGGGGCGTATAAGATAATGGAATTTACTCAAGTTCTTCAGAAGTGAGTGGCTTGTTTCATACTTCTAATAAAGCTTTCCTTGTGGTTGTAATGGCCAAGAATTTGCCTCGCTGGACTCCAGATTGTTAATGATATTCTAAGCATCTCATTGGGTGAACTCCGTTATCCACTGCAGGTAGCAGAAGTGATAACCCATACTGCTTGCTGGGGAGAATGCCGCATCTGTCCAGTGTTTTTGCAATCCCTTTTCCCCCATGCTCTGTACGTTTTTGTTCTTAGGTTAATTTCGGTTCTGTCATCTGAATGCTGTATTTAATTGGAGTTAAAGAAAACACACACACATGCATGCATGCAATCCACCCAGACCAACATTTCCTATTCTTAATTATGCATAACGAAGATTTATTAGAAAGGTTGATTTGGATGAATTGATGCATTGTAGATCTAGATTCTGTTATGAACACAGGAAACTGTCCCTTTGTAGGTCAAAATATGGTCTAATGTTGGCAATTTCTTGTGTTTCAATCTAATAGGAACCACATAAATTGTCCAGATGTCTATTTTTAAATTGTTATTTAAAATATACAAAATATTCAGACATACAAAAAGGTGTCAAGAATAATATGATGAACACCCGTGTACTCATCATTCAGTAGCATCATCAGATGCCACTGAAACAATTACAGCCCTGTCCCCAATCACATGTCCCTCATGCCCCCACCAGAGGTAGCCTGCATTCTGAATTTGGTGCTTATTGGTCCCATAGTTTTGTGTATGTATGTGTATATATATATATACACACACATATATATGTATATGTGTATATACATATATGTGTATATATATACATGTATATACACATGTATATACATATATGTATATACATGTGTATATATATATACACACACACACAAACATACACACACATACACATGCATGCATATATATATATACACACACACACACAAACATACACACGCACATACACATGCATGCATATACACACACACACACACACACACACACACACACACACACACACACCACACACATTTTCAGGTCTCCATATGCAAGCCTGGAGCCTGAAAGTCTGAAGTCCTGCTTGCCTCGGCTGATGTCTCCCACCCACTGCCTGTATTCGCCATTGTCCCTGATCGCTTCCCGGACAAGACCCTCACCCAACCCTGCTATCTTAACTGTTCTTATGATAATGTAAATACCTCTCACTCAACCCTGCCATTGTAACGGAACTTGTGGTCATGTATACTCCTTGCCCCCTACCCACCACCACTGTAACTAATCTTATTCTGCAACACCCCCGCCCCCCAAAAAAACTACCCAAATGTATAAAACCAACTCCTATCCCACTGCTCTTTGCTAATGTCCTTTTTGGCCTTAGCCCACCTGCACCCAGGTGAACAAACAGCCATGCTGCTCACACAAAGACTGTTTGGGAGGTCTCTTCATTTGAAGCACATGTTTTTCAACATATATAGGTTTTATTCATTTGTTTTGTTTTGTTTTTGAGACAGGGTCTTGCTCTGTTGCCCAGACAGGAGTGCAGTGTTGTGATCACAGCTCACTGCAGACTGGAACTCCTGGGCTCATGTGATCCTCCCATCTCAGCCTCCTCAGTTTCCCCATCTGTAAAATGAGTATAATAAGAGGGTCCCCCTCATGGGGTAACATGAGGCCTGTGGGTAGTTGACACATGAAGTGTTTAGCAGAGGTTCTGGTCTCCAGCAAGTGCTCAGCTGGGACTGTGCGCCACCATACCCAGCTCACTTTTTCTTCTTTTTAGAGACAGGATCTCACCATGTTGCCCAGGCTGGTCTCGAATTCCTGGGCTCTAGGGATCCTCATGCCTTGGCCTCTCAAAGTGCTGGGATTATAGGCATGAGTCACCACAACTGGCATGTATTTATATATATATATATATATATATATATATATATATATATATGTGTGTGTGTGTGTATGTATACACACACACACACACACACACACATAAAACCTACTGTATATAGCCTATTGTCTTGCATATTCCTTTATTTAAATGATAAAGTATACTTATTCTTCTTCAACTAGCTTTTTTCACCAAACATCTCGGTCGAGACTCATTCTTGTTGATCTATGTCTCTCTAGTTCAATGTTATTTTCAAAAACCAAGTAGCTGAAAGGATTTGTAGTAAAATCAACAGTGCATGGAAAAGAAAGCACATTTCTTTTTTACAATCTTTTCCCCAACCATCAAGCCAAGCTTGTTTCAGTCCATATTTTTGGAAAATATTTGTATTGAGAGAGATTACACAAGATTTGCAGGAAAAAAAAAGCAGCCTAACAATAAACAATGGAGCTGTGTTGCTGTTTTGAGACTCATGCTTTTGCCAGAGTAAGATAATTTCTTGGTACAAAGTCAGAAAAAAGTCCCACCAGCTGGCAGTGTCTGGCATATGGTGGCTGTTCAATAAATATTTGCTGCATGAATAAATTAAAAGCGGGGCGGGGGGGGAGGCTCCCAATTTGAAAGCACTCAAGGGATGGTGTAAAATATCTGAGCTAAGATCAGTTTTGGTCTTTGTTTCGAATTAGCTGTTGTTACAGGAGGGGCAGGAGGCTTGGATGAGAAATGAGAGAATTGAATTCATGAGACAAGGCAGCTCGCTTCAGGGCTGAGACGTGAGTTCAGATCCTGACATTTATTAGGTGATCATGGGCAAGTTACCTATTCTCACTGTGTGCTTCAGTTTCCCCTCTGTAAAATGGGTGTAATAAGACAGTCCCCCTCATGGGGTACCATGAGGCCTATGGGTGGTTGGTATATGAAGTGTTTGGCACAAGTTCTGGTCTCTAGTAAGTGCTCAGCAAATGTCATTAAGATTCTGTCCCAGTGTGTCTATACCGTGGGGTTCAAAAGGCTAGACAGGGCACGAGCAGCATCCTAGGTTTTGCAGACCCCCTGGGGCAGCCGTTCTTTTGGAGGGAGCCTGTATCTGGAAGCTGGATCTCATAGTCACAGCAGTGTATCTTGAGGCAGGGCTTTAAATGTCAAAGAAAATGGTTTAGGATGTGATTCATGAGGCGAGGAGCTGATGCACACAGGAAGATGTCAGAAGACATACAGGTTACTGTGAAGGACTCAGGACGCAGGAGCCAGGGTCCGCTCTAATCAAACAGAATCAGCTCGCACAGTCATCTATGTTAGTGTGCCTATGGGACACTAACCCACAGTGTTAACCCATAGAAGGGGTAAAGCCTTGCTTACATTTTGGATCTAGGTCTCTGGATTGTGCAGGACTGAAGGGAGAGCTGTATTTGCATTTTGCTGAATAAGAGGTGTTTGACGAGTTGCTTGTGAGAAAGTATAAACGTCCAATTATGTTATTTTCGAGTACAGGATTTTCTCTTTCCATCTTTCCTGGGCAGTAAAGGGAGCCTTTAAATTAATTCAGGGTGAACTCATAGGTTTTGTCTCGTAGCACACTTGGATTGATTGGAATCCATGGAGTAATGGTTGAGGATTTAAGGCCACACTCAGGCTCTGTAGGAAAAGTGCTATGGTTGATTAGCAATGTCTGCCAGAAGGAAAGGCTAGTAATGGAATGCATGCTGCATATCAACCATCCACATATCCATTTAAAGTATAGCAGGTTTATCTTTGCTTCTATACTTTTCTCATGTTTCTTTCTCTTTTTCTAAAATTACTTCCCTTTTCTTCTCTGCTGATCCAAACCCTTTTCCTGCATCTCCATCCAATTTAAGTTTCACCTCCTCCAGGAAGCTTTCTGTGATATATCTAATCCACACTGATTTCTCCTTACTCACAATTCTTAGTGTTTATACTATTTAATGAATATTTATATTAACACCGTTTCTCCATCTCTCCATATGCTTTTAGCACATGGATCTTCTTTCTGAATTTCAAGCATATGAGGTTTGCTCCTGCCTTAGTACCTTTGAACCAGCTCTTTGCTTTACTGAGAGCACCCTTTCTCCAGGTCTTCATTTGGCTAGCTCCTTCTCATCGTTAGCTCTCTACTGAAATGCCACCTCCTTGAGGAGCTCTCCCTGAAACCACTCCATATAACCCCCAGATCCTCTCTCTGTCCTGTCACCTTGTTCTGTTTTCTTCAAGGTATTTACTGCTGCTTGATAATTTCTTATTGATTTGTTTGCTTATTTATATACTGCCTTTTCCTCTGCCCCTCTCCACTCAAATGTAAGCACCATGAGTCCAGGGACTGTCACCGTTTTCTTCCTTATACTATTCCTCGCACCTAAAACAGTGCCTAGCATTTAGAAGGTAACCAAATAATAGTTGAATCAATAAAGGTCTTAGGACATTATTTGCATTATTTTAAGACTTAATTTGTATGTAATGTTGAAACTTTTCTTGGTTGTAGATTTTTCTCTTCCCAACGACATGGTGAGCTCACAGCAGGCAGGCACCAGTCATATACCCCTTGGTATTCCAGAGCAGCTGTCATGGTGTTAACAGAAATGGGTCCCCCATCCAGACCCCAAGAGAGGGTTCTGGGATCTTTCTCAAGAAAGAATTCAGGGTGAGCCCATACAGTAAAGTGAAAGCAAGTTTACTAAGAAAGTAATGGAATAAAAAAATAGCCCTGAGGGCTGCTGGTTGCCCATTTTTAGGGTAATTTCTTGATTATATGCTAAACAAGGGGTGGATTTCATGAGTTTTTCTGGGAAAGGGGTGGGCAATTCCTGGAACTGAGGATTCCTCCCATTTTTAGACCATATAGGATAATTTCTTGACATTGCCATGGCATTTGTAAACTGTCATGGCGCTGGTGGGAGTGTCTCTCAGCATGCTAATGTATTATAATTAGCATATAATGAGCAGTGAGGATGACCAGAGGTTACTTTTGTCGCCATCCTGGTTTTGGTATGTTTTGGCTGGCTTCTTTACCGCATGGTGTTTTATCAGCAAGCTCTTTGTGAGCTGTATCTTGTGCCGACCTCCTGTCTCATCTTATGACTTAGAATGCCTAACCTCCTGGGAAGGCAGCCCAGTAGGTCTCAGCTTTATTTTACCCAGCCTCTTCACAAGATGGAGTCAGTTGGGTTTAAATCCTTTGACAATGGGGTACTCACTAAACATTGTTGAATGATTGAATGAAGGAATAGAGTAGTATGTGCAGTGAGCATCCATTTGTATGAGTTAGGGTTCTGGCTTGCCTGCTTTAACAGTGGCATTCAGAAAGATATAAATTCATTTCTTTCTCATGTAATAGTCTTTAGATACAGGAGGATGGATGCCTCTGCTATCATCACATGTTGCTGCTGTCTCTGGGTTTAAGGCATTGGCTCTAGTTCTGGTTCTCAGGTCAGCAACAAAAACATTCTGTTAAAGACATAAGTTGGAAGGGCACACCTCACTTTCATCCATGTCTCATTGGCCACACCAAGTCACAAGCCCACACCTACCTGCAGTGGAGGCTGGGAAATGCTGCAGTGGAGGCTGGGAAATGTAGTCTCTGGCTAGGTAGCCATGTTTCCAGCTAAAACTTTGGATTATTATTGAATAGGGGAGGAAAGATGTTAGGAAACAATTAGTGCTCTCTGCCCATAACAGTTCATTTGATGAAAATTTATTATTTTTTCCTGTGCTAAGCATGACACTGTACACTCTGGTGAGCATAGGTACACATTGGGCATATTCCCTGCCCTGTAGAAGTCTATAGCCTAGTGGACAAGACAAGCAAGTAACTCTAATTCTTGGAGCTTTGCCTGGAGTAAGAGTTGATTAAATGAATAATACTAAAGTCAGTCATTGTGGACTTACTAGTTTGCAAGGCACTTTGTGTTCTTGGTTTTAATCCTCATAATGATGTAAAATGTAGCTCCATTTTCCCGATGAGGCTCACAGAAGTGTTTTAAGGTATTTTGGATTTGTGGATGGTAAAATCAATTGAAGGGCTAATCTTAATTTGTTTTGTTTTTGTTTATTTCTAAATTTATAGATAGTAAAATTCACTCTTTACAGTACACAGTTCTATGAGTTTTGATAAATGCATAGTGATATAATCACTACCTCAGTTGAGATACAGAACCACCACCCCCATCCCAAATTCTCCCATGCTGCCCATTCTCTCACCCTCAGCCTCTGGCAACCATTGATCTGTTCTTCATTCCCATAGTTTTGCCTTTTCCAGAATGTCATACACATGCAATATTGTAATATGTATTAGGTTGGCACAAAAGTAATTGTGGTTTTTGCCATTACTTTTATTTATATATACTTTATGTGTTATATATAATATATATGTAATATATCCCTTTGAATCTGGCTTCTTTCATTTTTTATAATACATTTGAGATACAGCAATGTTGTTGTGTATATTAGGAGTTCATTCCTTTCATTGATCAATAGTGGTTTGTTTATCCATTCTCTGGTTGAGGAACATATTGGTTGTTTCCAGTTTGGGGAAACTATAAGTAGAGCAGTTACAAACATTTGTGTACTGGTTTTGTGTGAATATAGGTTTTCATTTCTTATGGGTAATACCCATGAATAGGATTTCGGGTTTGCATGGTAAACATATGCTTAACTTTATCATAAATTGCCAAACAGTTTTCCATGGTAGGTGTACCATTTGCATTTTCCCCAGCAATGCATGAGGGTTCTAGTTGCTTTGTGTCCTTGCTAGCTCTTGGTATTGTCATGGTGTTGCTGTTGATAGTCACTTTAATAGGCATATAGTACTGCTGTCAATTTAGAAAGCATTTTGACCCTGCTTTGAAGCATGGCTTTTTTTTCCTTCTTCTTCTTCAGGCCACATTCATTCTACATAATTCAGCACCAGCTTAGACTCTCACTATCAAATTGAGCCCTTTCCCCTTTGCTATCCACACAGGTAAGGGGAAGGGGGATTTATTTTTCTTATTAACTGTGCTGGCTAGTGCAGTTCTTAGCTTTCCCAAGGAAGAAACAACTTGAGAAATAAATTTATTCTAGCCCAGAGCTTGAGAAAGATCTGCCTTCAATTAGCCAGCAGTATATGTTGACCTATTCAAACCAAACAGTTATGACTCAGATTGCATTAAGTTAAAAACATATTTAAATCCATATTTGGATTATGAAAGCAAATGGAATACATCAAGGGCTCCATCCATAAGTAATATTCTTATATTTTTTTAAAGGACAAATGTAGATATGGAAACAAAAATTTTCTTCCCAAGGAATTATGTCTAAAGTCTATAACAATGATTCCCAAATGGGGGATGGGGGTGGGGGTGGGATGCAAATCAGAGCTGACAGAATTACTTGTGGCGGGGAGTGTTTCATTGCACATGCACACATACTGTTTCTCCCCAGGAGGATTCTGACCCTTCCATAGGGGAGTGTGGGCCCTTACTTTCAGTTGAGAACTATTGCCATTGTGCCTTGCTGAGGGGAGTAGATTGTATCTACCAGCCATGCTAGGGCAGAAAGAAGGTGGAGACTCTTCTCTAACATTGTAATTCAATGCAGGGATGGCAAAGAGAGCAACAAGATGGTGGTACATATGATTCTCTCATTTCAACTTCAGTCAATTGGTAACGTCTGCCTGTAGCTTTGCATAGGAGAAGGTAGTGGCCTCTTCAGGCTTAGAAGGAAAGAGAGCAGGAATTGATTGGTGATGTTTGCCGTGGGCACAAACCTGGTGACATGCAGATTTGTACCATGTATTCGCTGTCCTTGAAATAAGAATCTTCCAAAGATCTTTGATTTTTTTTCTTCTCACAGAATTTATGATTCCACCTTAATGTTGGTAAGGTTTAATCTTGGAGATGGTAATAAATATGTAATTCTCTGTCCAGTGGTTCTCACCTGGAGGCAATTTCATCCCTCAGATGTCATTTGGCAATGTCATTTTTGGTTGTCACAAATGGAGGGGTGTTACTGGCATCTGGTGGGTAGAAGCAAGCCACTAAATATCGTACAATACACAGGGCATCCCCAAAAACAAAAAAATTGTCATCTTTAACTGCCAAGAGGGCTGAGGTTAAGAAACCTTGTTCTATATCCTCCACTGTTTCCTAGGACTATCTCCTAAATGTATATCTTGGGAACTGACACTGGTAGAGAAATGAGGAAGTCAGACAGGAAAGAGAAGGCATTCAATAAAAGACCCATTATCAAGTCATCAACTAGGGATTAATTCTGCAAGAAAACTCTGAGTCAATGTAGAACAGAAACTTCAGTTATCCCATCTGAGAAAGGGATTAATTCTGCAAGAAAACTCTGAGTCAATGTAGAACACAAACTTCAGTTATCCCATCTGAGAGGTGAGGGAGCTGGGGTATTTATGCACCAATTCCCTTGGTCATTACTTGAGGGCTGTTCCCAAATGGCATTTTGACAGCATCATTTATTCCCCAACAATAGCATGCACTGTGCTATATGTAAGAGCTTGTCTAAGGTCTTCCCTAGGAGATTGAACACTCCATGAGGGCAGGGACCATATCTGTCTTTTTTTTCTTTTTCTTTTTTTTTTTTTGAGGAAGAATGAGAGAAAGAAAGAAAAAGAATTAAAAAAAAAGAAAAAGAATAAAGGAAAAGAAGAAAGAGGAAGAGGAAGAGGGAGAGAGAACAGGGGTGTTGCTTTATTGCCC